>NC_077237.1:22319450-22631057 GCF_947179165.1 Solanum dulcamara | reverse complement strand
AGATATGTATAGTGATTAGGTTCCCAAGAAATTTTGATACACTACATTTATTTATTCAATTTAATTTCTTCATGGCCTCATTCTCACCATTTTGTTTTTTCGCTAGCTTATCCTTTCTATTTTTAGCTCACTTATCTGTGCAGGGAATACCTTCTCATTCATACTCTTTTTTTTCAAAAACCACACTATAGTTGGCTTTATTTTATTTTTCAAAATGCTTCTTTTCCCTAACACATGATTGCACCAATGTCTTTACTCTTCATAACACAAAGTTGTAACCCCCCCCTCCCGCCCATTTATTTCGCTTATTCTTTCCTAAAATGCTTAGGCTTTTTGGATCTAAATTATGGTCTAAGAAAACATGGGAATAGGCTTCAAATGAGGCTATAAAAGAATCAAGTCAAAGGCTCAAAAGAGCTAACTAAGGCATTGTATCACGGTGCGTTTTTACAATTAGTCATTTTGAACTAAGGGTACCAAAGAAATGCCTAGATCCTTTTTCTAATTCTAATTTTCCTTTGTTTTCACTATATCAACACCCTAGCCAAGTTCTAGAAATCAAGAGTGATAAGGACTACACAAAATCAACCTCTCACATAAATGACACATGCTTAATTTAAGAATGATAACTTTCATGATATTTCAATCCAATCAATCACACGAATTCCAAATTAAGCTTACACATTCAAAGTATAACAACAGAGTTGTAGGTGTCTTAACTCAGTCAATGCTTTCTTAGAATCCTTGCTTTTCAACTCATTTTTTAGATATTTATGCCATCCCATGGTTTAGAAAAACACTTCACAATGACAATAAAGAAAGAAAATATCATACATAAATAACACATCTTTTTTTATACGGTTCAAGGGGACTATCTACAACTAAAGAACCAAAAACAAATGACGTAAAACCCAAGATAAAACATCAAAGCAATCAACTAAGATAAAAATAAAACTAAAGCAGTTCCAAAAAATAACACATATATACAATAGTAAATACTCAATCCTCCACCCCACAACTAAAGAATTTATACTGACCTTAGTGTCACACACAAAAAACATCCAAAACAAGTGAGGTAGGAGACTGCCCTGTCTACTCGTCCATATCTCCTACAGCAGCCATATTAACAACAGCCAATGGGGTGAAATCCTCCACCTCAAATCTGATTCAACATCCGAACCTTCCCTCATTTTGTCCTCTTTAGTGGGGACATCATCCTTAATAGGTTCATAAAAATCAGGACCAAGTCCCAGAGCAGCCAGAGCATGCTCATTGAGTAGATTTTGGTTTTCCACCTCCCGCAGTTCCTCCTCCATCGAAGCGTGACTGCTAGTGCGGTGTCGGAGCATCTCTACGCCAAACATGCTGGCCATGATCATATTATCGTGCTTCCCGCGCTCTAGTAAAGTAACGACTGGGCTATAAGTGGTGTCTGATCCCTTAATCTTGGTAACATCATAAGTTTCAAAAGTAAGGGGGCCATATAATCATGTGGGTCCTCAGGTACCCAAGCCTTGCGGCATAAGTCACTAATTAGGCCTCCAAAGGCATAGCCTCGGTCGCAATGGACTCTACACTTATGAATAGTCAATCTTCATCACAACCCTACATTAATTTACACACCCTTCATAAAGGCATATACCAAACACATCCTATCCCTAGTCACATCAGTGTAGTGTAGGCCTAGGATAAGGCTATGCATCACAATCTTCACCCACACACTAGCTTCTATATAAAAATGGGTATATGGGAAAGCTTGATGGTAACCTCCATGCCCGTGATGAACCCACTTCGTGGTGGATTTGAGACCACATAAATTGTGGAGAATAACTTCATAAAGTAATCGAATATTTAGTTCAGTCAAGGGGGAAGTAGGAAACTCTGGAGTTCCCAATATCTTATTTATGGCCATAGGAGACAATGGGACATCAACTCCCCACACTATGATATAATGAGTTCGAGTATCCAGCTTATAGTTGGCATCGAATTCCCTAACCATGTGAAAGTTACAAAGCTTTGGGTTAGGGAATAAAAAACTCATGTTGAGCTGCATTAATTTCCTCATGATCTGTGGGTACTCTCTGGACAAGGTCTCATCCTTTATAGGCACATTGGAAATATGGCGAGATTTAGTGTGCTTTTTGTACCAATTCTTTATCCCCTAATTATGCTAGTATGCCACGCAGAAATATACATTATTAAATAACAATGTCTCATCCCAAGTGAATGCCCCATACTTTAAGCATACCTTTAACTTAAACACTAGGACAATAGAAGTTCACCCCATACTTAACTGACAAAGAAAATCAAATTTAACACAATCTAACATGCATGCTTACTCAAGATTTCAACATACATGATCAATCACAACCACAAATATACACTCCCCACAATATCAAAAATAGGGTTTTAGTTTAAGAACTTTCAACCATAAAAAATTTCCCACAATAAGCAAGTTCTCATCAAACTTTACATACTCATGACAATTAAAATCAAAGAACAAAGAAAGAATAAAAGTCATGGAGGCAAAACTTAAAGCCCATGAACTTACCTACATAACATTTAACCACCATATCATTAAACTAGTTAAAGAATACATACCTTGTGTGGGTGAAGAAGAAACTCCAAAATTCTTGCTTGAACTACACTAGGACATCACAAATTTTTCTTGAGAAGAGATAATTTTGAGAGTTGAAGAGGTGAAGGGTTGAAAATATGAAATTAAAAGTGAATTTTAAGGGAAAAAAGGGACTGGGTCGGGTTAAAACAATTAAAAATAGGTAAACCTATCTTTTTTTTGAAGATGTCCGAAAAGCATCCGCGTCGTGGACTTCACTATTTAGTACTCCAAAATTTTAAAAATTTAATTTACATAGGAATAAGCTAGGTTTGCGATGTGGACTTGGTGCACACTTTCCTTGGACATGATTTTTCCAAAAATTCTTTCGAGACATACTTGGACCAAAGTTGAACAGGGAGGGAGTAGGTCCGCGATGCGGAGATGTTGTAAACTCTACTGTTTAGAGATCGTCCAAGATCTTTTTTTAATTTTATTTTTCATGTACAAATTATCATATTCTAATTATACAATAAAACCAAAACAAAATTTTAACAAACTCAAAAAATCCTACTATAACCTATGACTAAAAGATGTTTACACTACTTCACGGGTTTCCTCCCGCATAGCGCCTGATTTATAGTCGCGACACGACTTAAATTTGGCTTCATTCATTCTTGAGCTCAATTTCTTCCTCTTGATGATCAACATCTTGCATAAAATAGTGCTTAACATGTTGTCCATTAACTATGAATGTAGTTGATGTGGTGCGATCCCATAGTTCCATGACTCCATGTACTGACATTTGCACCACCTAGAATGTTCTACTCCATTTGGGTTGATGCTTACCTAGAAACATATGCAAATGAGAGTTAAAGAGTAATACCTTTTGGACTGGCTTGAATATGTGAGTGACTATATACTTTTCATGCCATCTCTTCATCTTCTATTTATATAATTTCGCATTCTCATAAGCGTGGAATCTGAATTCTTCCAGTTCATAAAGCTAATCTATATGCTTTCTACCTGCCAGCTCAGGTCTAGCTTGAGCTTTCTGATGGCCCAATATGCTTGGTGTTCCAACTCCACCATAAGGCGACCTACTTTTCCAAACACCATATAGTATAGTGAAATGCCGATAGGTGTTTTGTATGTAGTCCGGTAGGCCTAGAGAGCTTCATATAGCTTGATGTCCCAATCTTTTCTTGTAGCATTGACGATTTTTTGAAGCATTTTCTTTACTTTAAGAGTCGATACTTTAACCTATCTGCTAGTCTGGGGATGATATGTTGTGATGACCTTGTGCCTGACACCAAACTTAGCTAATAGATTCTTTATCATTTGATTTTTGAAATGCTTACCTCCATCACTGATGATGGCCCTTGGAGTGACAAACCTTGTGAAAATATGCTTCTTGAGGAACTAACTTACAAATTTATAGTCATTGGTTGGCAAAGAAGTGACCTCGACATATTTAGAAACGTAATCTACCACCACCAGTATGTACTGATTTCCATATGACGGTGGGTAGGGACCCATGAATTCTATTCCCCAAACATCAAAGATCTCTACCTCTAAGATATTATTCAATCGCATATTATTTCTTCTCATTATGGTGCCCATCCATTGGCATTGGTCACAACCTTTGACAAAACTTGTAGTGTATTTAAATAAATTAGGCTAAAAAAACCAGACTACAATACCTTATGAGCCGTGCGTTCTCCTCCATGATGTCCACTGTAAGAAGATGAATAAAAACTTTGTAGAACCTATTGGATCTCGGATTCATGCATACATCTCCTTATTATTTGATCAACACCTTGTTTTAATAAGTATGGTTCATCCCATATATAGAACTTTGCTTCATGTATTAGCCTCTTCTTTTGTTGGGAGTTTTCTTCGGGTGGAAACACTCCTCTTACTATGTAGTTCACAATATCTGCATATCATGAGAGTTCTTTGACCTCTAATACCAACAGATATTTATTTGGAAACACTTTTTTTATCGACCTTTGCGCACCCACGTGTGACGAGTCTTCTAATTTGGATAGGTGGTCAATTATTTCATTTTTGTATCCCCTCTTATCTTTGATTTCTATATCAAACTCTTGGAGTAGCAGGATCTATCTAATTAATCTGGGTTTGGAATCCTTCTTGTTGAATAAGTACCTAAGAGTTGGATGGTCAGTATAGACAATCACTTTTATACCTACATAGTTAGAGTAAAATTTATCAAATGCATAGACCAATCCAAGAATTGCCTTTTCTGTCACAGTGTAATTGGCTTGAGCTGAGTCAAGAGTCTTGTTGGCATAGTAGATAGAGTGAAAGATTTTCTCCTTCCTTTGTCCTAACACTTCTCCCACTACTATGTTACTCGCATAGCACATTAACTCAAAGGATAGCTCCTAGTCAAGAGCTATCAAGATTCGAGCTTCAGTCAGCCGCTTTTTCAAAAGTTCAAAGGCTATAAATAGTTAACATTAAAAATAAATTTTAGCTCATTTTCAAACAAGTTGCACATGGGTCTGGCAAAATTTAAAAAACCCTTAATGAATAACCAATAAAACCCAATATTACCTAGGAAATTGCACACACCTTTTACTAAGCAGGTGGTGGAAGCTTCTCGATTACTGCAATTTTAGCTCTATATACTTCCGAACCATGTTTAGAAACTTTGTTCCCCAATACAATCCCCTCCTTTACCAAGAAGTGACACTTTTTCCCATTTAGGATGAGATTTGTTTCCTTACACCTTGCTAAGACCTTCTCTAAATTATGCAAAAAGATATCAAAAGACTCTTAAAACATTGAAAAGTCATCCATAAAGATTTCTACAAACTCTTCCACCATATAATGGAAGATAGCCATCATGCACTTCTGAAACGTGGTAGAAGAATAGAAAAGACCAAATGGCATACACTTAAATGCATATGTCCCATAAGGACATGTGAACGTTGTCTTTTCCTGGTCTTCCAATGCAATGGTAATCTAGTTGTAGTCTAAATACCCATCCAAGAAGCAATAGTACTCTTGGCCTGCTAACCTATCGAGCATTTGATCAATAAATGGCATTGGGTTGTGATCTTTCCTCATGGCATCGTTTAAATTTCTATAATCTATAAAGATTTGCCATGCAGTCACTGTTCTGGTGGGGATTAACTAATTTTTCTCATTAGTCACTACACTCATTCCCCCTTTCTTTTGTACACACTAAACTGGACTTACCCACTTATTATCAGAGATTGGGTATATTATACCTACATCTAGACACTTAATTATATCTTTCTTTACCATCTTTTTCATGAAAATATTTAATCGGTGTTGTTTATGTGCACTAGCCTTATGTCCATCTTCCATGAAAATCCTATGCATACATAAAGCCGGGCTGATACCATGAGGATCAGCCATTTGCCAATTGATTGACTTCTTGTGTCTTTTTAAAACTTTAAGTTCTTTTGTAACCTGCATATCAGACAAAGACAATGAGAGAATTACAGGTAAAGTATTGTTGACACTAAGAAAAGCATATCTGAGATGGGTTGGAAGCGGTTTTAACTCCAAGTTAGGAGTTTTCTCTAGAGATGGCTTGGTTGAAGGAGCCAATTCTTTATTTAATGGCTCCACATTCTTCTTCCATATACTGACATTTGGAATTTCAAGCAAATTAGATATCTCTTTATCTTCCATGTCACCTTGAATATCTTGACCCATCCGCACTCTCTCTAAAAGGGCTTTAGTTAAAATATATTGAGTTGCCACTTCCTCATTGATGACAATTATACTAGACAACTCTTTATAGATTGCAGGCAATTTCAGTGCTTGATATACATCAAACATCTCAATTTTGTCATGTTCTCTCAAAGTTAATCTACCTAAAGCCATATCAATAAGTATGCCTCCTGTTTCTAAGAAAGGATGCCCTAAAATAAAAGGAACCTCTAGATCAGGATCAAAATCTAATACAACAAAATCAACAAGAAAAATGAGGGATCCTACTTGAACATCCTCAATAATATCATTAGGTCTAGATACAGATCGATCAACCAATTGTAACAAAATAGTGGTTGGTTTAGATTCTCCCAGACCTAATTTATTAAGCATAGATCTAGGCATCAAGTTTATACTTGCACCTAGATCATAGAAACCCTTATGTTATTGCACTTACCAATGGTTACCTATACCGTGAAACTACCTGGATCTATTTTCTTAACTGGTATCTTTAATTTGTTCAAGATTCTTGAACTACACTCTTTCAAACTCAGCTAAGTTTCTCTTGTTGGCCACAATATCTTTGACAAACTTGACATATTTGGAATACCCTGTAACACATTAATCAAAGGCAAGTTAATTTGAACCTATTTAAGCATATCTATAAATTTTTAAAAACATTCCTCCTTTTTTTAAATTTTTGTGGGTATGGGGGAGGTGGTTTTGTCTTTGGCTCTTGCTCCTTGTGTTTTAAGCTAGACTCACCACCTTCAACCTCTACAACTTTACCTTTACCTTTACTACCATTTCTTTGTAGAGCTAGGTCAGCTAGTGGTTATCCACTTTGTGTGCTTACAGTATTTACCTGCTCGGTGTTTAGATCAACATTACCTGTAAACCACCTTGTGAGAGAGAATATTCGAGCATATTCTAGCTTTCCCAACTGCTTCTCTAAATTTTGAGTAGTGATTTGATATTGACGAACGTCTACAACTAGCTTAGCTTGATAAGCTATGAGTTTCTTAAGCATATCTTCCACGCTCATGTTTCCTACACTACTTGATTATTGGCTACTCTGGCCTTGTTGATTGTAGTGTTGACCTCATCTTTTTTGTTTATATTTACCTTGTCCTTGGTGATGGTTCTCTTGGTTTCCACCCCAAGATAATTTTGGATGGTTCCTCCAACTGGGTTATAAGTGTTGCCCTAATTTTGATGGCATCCACCCCTTTATGTGTTCCCTATGAAATTTACCGATTTAGGATTTTTACCATAATATTCTGCCATGTGTTCACTACTTCCACACATTTCAGACCATATTTGCTTCTATTGAGCGATATTTAATGGGGCATGTTGTTGCCCCAAAGATAAGTTGCTAAAGTGAGTGGCATCATATTTTGCATTGCTGCAATTTGCGCTGTCAAAGCTGTCACATCATACACTTCAAGCATACTTGCATATTTTGCATTCCTGTAATTTGCGCTATCAAAGCTGTCACATTATACACTTCAAGCATACTTGCATGTTTTTGGACAACAGGCCTAGAGTTTCCTCCAATCCATTCTGGATTTCCTTGAGATATATGGTTCAGCAATGTGTAGAGCTCATCATATGTATTCTCCAAATCCTGTCCACCTACAGCTAAATCAAGAAGAATTTTGGTGTTAGATTCTAACCCTTTAATGAAGGTATGGTCCAGCACCTCATTAGCTTGGTGATGATGAGAACAATTAATGACTAGCGATTTGAACCTGTTTTAGGCTTGGTATAAATTTTTACCTAACTTCTGCTTAAAGCTTAGTATTTGAGCTCTTAATTTTGCTGTCTTCCCCGAAGGAAAAAACCTGATAAAGAATTTACAAGCCAAATCATTCCATATAGTTACGGAATTGCGTGGTTCCAACTTCAATCACCTCCTAGCTTCTTCTAATAGAGAGAATGGAAATAGGGCCAGCCTCACGTATTCTAGAAACACTCCTGTTGGTGTGTAAGTGTCACTGATTTCCAAAAGGTTTTGAATGTGGACTTGGGGATCTTCATGAGGCAACCCCATGAACTTCCCATTAAAGTGTAATAGATACACCATGTTTTGTTTTAGTTCAAATCTTCCTCCAGATGGTGGTTTCTAAATGCTGGAGGAGACATTCGCTGTGAGTAGAACAACACCATCATGAACTGTCCTAGCTTCCATATTCACAAGGATCTCTACAGGCACTTTGTTATTATTACCCAAATTAACCTATGGTACTGGATATGGAGTAGTCTCTTTCTTTTTTTGCAGATGTAGAAATCTCTTAGTCTCAGCTAGCGGCTCTACAATGTTCCTACTTCTTTCCAGTGTTTATTTGAAAATTCCCTGCAAAACAATAGCTAAGGTCAAGTTCTTAACACTAACATAAACCACTAAGAAACGTTGAAAATAAATAATTGCCTAATTTAAAGTTCCTGGCAACGGCGCTAAAAACTTGTTACTACCAGAGCACACACAAGTGTATGCGGTCTCACAGGTAATATAATGGCTCTTTTCTGAGCCGAATTGTCGAACCCAAAGGACTTTAACCAAGCATGAGTAATATTTTCAATTGACCAAATTGTTTGCGTGTGTTGCAAAATAGCTTATTTTAATTATATTGTATACTAAGTTATCAAAACTACTATTATGAAACAGTTCAACAAATCAGTGAGTTGTGATACAATGATTAAATAATTCAAGGGTTGTAGCACTTGCAAATTTCAGATCTAACATACTTTACTTTGGCATTTAATGGGTCTTTGAATTACTGATTTACAGGGTTGATTTTATAATTATGGTCTCTCGACCTCTAATTTGCTATCTATGTTGACAGCCTAACTAAATCATTGAGCGGGAATAGGCATGAACCAACACAGATGTATTAATCCTGTCATCCTGTCTAGTAACCAAGTATGGTGTATAGGTATGTGTCACGGGCATCCTATACACGAATTATTCTAGGCAATTCTAGAACAAACACACTCCTTATATTCTAGTATTCTATCTCCCTTCCGTCTCTTGATTTCCAGATTGATAATATATTTTAATGTTCATCAGGCATTAAAATAGTATAAATAAGTATATAAGAGCAATTATATGAAAAACACAATTTTCAACCAAAGAAAACGATATTAAAACCTTCATCTTTTGGCTATATCCCTAGAACAAGGGATTTTAGCCACTCATAATGTTTGAAAGAATCCAAAACATAGTTAATAACATGAAAAAACAACTCACCAAAGCAAGAGCAGAAGAAATAAAAGCCTAGGGAAGTTCTTCTTTTGGATTCCTTCGTCAATACGTTAAATAACAACTGAATATTTTAAAATAAAATACAAGTGGACTATTTATAGCCTAGAAAAATGCAAAGTTTCAACCCCTGTAGTGGAGTACGCAACACGGAGATGTTTCTCCACAGTGTAATTATGCATTTTCTTCTTCGACAGATTTTCTTCTATCCAAAACCTGGACCTGGCGCATATTCATCTTTTTAGCCAACTAAATTTGAAGTGTTGGAATTAAAATGCTAGAGCTAACTGCGCAACGAGGACACACTTTAGCATGGTGTATTTCCTTCACATTTATTCCCAACTTCTCCTTTAAGTTCCACTTTCAATCCAATCATCTTTTGAAAGTCCATTATTCCTCATTAAGCCCTTAAAGTGCCTAATCATGTTGGTTAGCTATATTTATACACAAGTATTCTAAAAATGAATAAAACTATAAGAATTTGTTCTCAAAGTCTACTATGAACATGGGTTATTTTGGCTATTAGATGCATAAATGAACTCAAGATCAATACCACTAAAACGACATTCATGAATGTGGAATACAGCGTATGAATGCGATGGTCAATGGGGTTGGGTCAACCATGTCCCTTCTTGGTGAATTCAAGAGGCTATCTAATGTATTGTGAATTTATGGTACTTGTAATGCTTAAAACTTAAGAAATTGCATGTCTTTTAATCATATATTAGTAGATTTGATGTTATTTGTGTTTGTTTTATATGAAAATAGGTTGTGGAATTAAAAATCGAAAATACACTACTGGTGCTATTTGGCTTCTATGAGGCCAATCTACAAGTTGTAGAAAGTTCTATGAGCCATAAGTGGCAGACATAGAAGCAGTGATAAAGAATGAAGGCAATTTTGGAATTACGAGTATGGTCTATGAGCCTCAATCATTTCTACAAACTATAGAAACAATTGTAGAAGATGACCAGAACAAGTGAATTACAAGACTTGGCCTATAACTAAGTCTACGAGTTGTAATAATTGTTCTACGACTCGTCTAAATGTCTTTGATATGTAGGAATGAGTTGTAAATCCTTAATCAACCTAAATTTCCTAATTTTTCTATTTTATTTTAATAAGGATTAGTTGTCTATAAATAGATTTTTGGGTTTTTTATTGTATTATGCACGTGTTTGAGTTTCAAATTAAGGCATACACTACTTTTGACTATAATTATTGAATTCATGGATTTTAATCATCAATGTTTTCTTTTCTCTTCAATTGATGATTTTTGATTTCCTTACTCATTATTGTAAGTACATGAATTATTTAAATGATATTATTTTGAATTTTGATAACCCAATCATGAGTAGCTAAATACATAACTAGAATTGTGGAAACCATGAATAATAAACGATGTAGAATTAATAAAACACAATTCTTGAATAGTGTGCATGCATGTATTATTTTTCCTTTTATTTTGATTGCTTTATAACAAGGGCCCGTGCTGAAGTTTCCTTATCCTTTCTTGGCGAATAAAGGAGGTAACAGATGGGAAAAGAGATTAACAATGATATTTGAGCTATCAACCCTCATCTAATAGCTTAAACGTATCAAGGGATAGCTTATCTGAGATCAATGACAAGGGTTAATAAAGCATACACCCATAGACTGATCAAGCTGCATAGTGATAATCACTTATTTGCTGGATCAATGATCTAGGTGAAATTAACTTACCAATTTTGCACACTAAAAAAGTATTACTAATTGGTGGGGAACACATACACACTAGTTTCATCTCTTATTGAATTAAATCATATTAAGTAGTTATTATGATACTTGATACTTGAGATCGAATCAAATTATTATTTATTTTTGAGACACAGGTTCGGGGAGCTAATTAGGACTTTTTAAGGAGTCAATTCTGAAATTTTTGACATGGGTCCCACATTCCTATTTTAAACTCTATATTGATCCATCTCAGTTTTTAATAATTTTAATGTATGAACGACCGTAGTAAAATTGTGATTCTATTTTTCATAGCATGGTAACATTCTTAGGTAGTATGAAAGGGAAAGGCTCTAGGACTTGATTTTGGAGCGCGCATGATCGGCCTAAAGGTAGGCTACTTCTTCCTTCTCCTTAGATTGAGCTTGATTACGTAAAAGCATGAATATTGGTTGGAATTTGGGTTGGTTAGGTTCTTGATCATGCTTAGTAGTGTAGAAATCCTATTTTAGGCTATTTTCGGGTAATAGGGGCTACTTGTGAGCATGTTGCCTATTTTATTGTGATAATCCATGCCTTGTGTCTTTGTAATAGCTATTTTATGATTATGTTGAGATTGGATTAAGTCTAGGCTTATACTAGTGATTGCCATAGACTTTCAATATTTGGAACCTCCAGGCCTTGGTTCTACTCGAAGTCGATTCAGATGATTACTCCCTACAGACTAGAATAGCAGACTTGGGTCTGGTAGTATAGCCTTAGATTAGGTGTTTCCTCAAATTTGATGACCTTGTACCATTTCTCCCCCATCTTATGACCTGTACATTGATGATTTGAGCTTTTGGGATTCACTTGGCGATTTGGCATCGAATACAGTTCAAGCTTCGTGTGCTTGGTTGATTATCTAAGAGTGGATGTTGATCTATGGGTATTTTATAAGGAAGAGATAACATGATATCATTTGTCAGCCACTAACATCGCATATTCAAGATCTGGTCATGCTGCTCTCTTTTCCATAACGAAATTGATTCACTCTGGCTATGGACTATTACTCCTTTGGAGATTACTATTGCCTCACTTTGGCTTCAGAATATTTTCTCTTTGAGACTCATCCACGGTTCGATATCCGAATGTTGTGCTTCTTAGCTGTTGTTGTTGGTTAATTAAAGGCTATCAGCATTTTGAGGTCCGAATAATGTTTTTCCAGATCTAGACTCACCATTTCATATATTTAGTAGTTGTAGAAATTTTGTTTACCTGTCGGGCTTATGGGGGTCTGCTCAATTTTTTACTTAAATTTGCACACGAGTGTACCTTCTAATATTATGGTGGGCCAGTTAGGTTTAGTTAGTTGTACTTAGTTCATTTAGTCATTTAAAATCGTGTGCATCTCCTTTACTTTCTGTTTAAACTCTGTTTCTTCCTAGATTCTATCTTTTTATACTTCTTAATTTTCAAGCTCGGTCGGCCTATGATACTAATATGCCCAAAAATTAGGTGAGGCGCGACAGGCACTCGATACAATATCTAATCAAGTTAGCCACTCAAGCATCCTAGATAATGAAACTATAGGCCCAAAAGATTAGGCATCACACCATTTGAAATACTAATCCAGGACTAATAAGGTCATGACCTGTATAATAATAAGTCATATAAACAAGGTAGACAAGACAAAATAATAAAGTACTAGCTAGCCGATGAGGCCACAACTTAAGACATACATGTATATACATATATATATAGACCCAACATATGGGCTGGAGACTAAAAGTTGCATAAAGGAAACCCAGAATATTGTGTTTGTGATAGCATCTAAGGTTGTCATAAGCATTGTCGGGACAAGGCTCCGACTATACCCAAACCATACAACAAAATTAAACATCCTATGAAGGCTCAATGAAGAGGTGGAGTTTACCAACTCAAAGCTGAACCCCAAGTTCTAGTGGTGGGTTCAATCAGAATCCCTATCTAAATATGCACACATCAAATAAAAATGCAATGTCCACAGGAAATGGGGAATCAGTATGAATAAAAATGTACTAGCATATAAGGAAGAAAGTAAAATAATAAATAGTTGTTGTAAAATGGATAATAGAGCTACCACCTTACACTGCAACTCTCATAGCCTCGGTGGTCGACATTCGACCTTATAGTAATCAAATATGCATGGTATGGTCATGTAGTCATATGTCACGAATAGATATATTGATCTAAATGCATGATATACCCAACCAAATGCTTGGCGGTCTCTTTCGATACCTAACCAGCTTCATATTGCCAACTTGTGGCCATCTGTATAGTATATACATTCTTTTGGGCAAATAAGTACCTTAGCTCCAATAATAGCTTGGATTCCATGAATAAGATCCTATGTATGATATAAACTTTTAATGCACATATTAAGCCATAACAATAACTTAGCCAATCTTGTCTCATTAGTACTCTTATTGTCATAATTATGTAATTACTTTTGTATAACATGTGAACTCCTCGTGGAACCTCATATTTTTCTGAATAAGCTTGAGAACTTAACTCGACTGTTTGAAAGATAACTTAACCCTGAAGATGATCATAAAAGGCTTAAGATGTTTCACTTAATTCCTATACCCAATTCCTTGATAATTTGTAAAATTAAAGTATTTTAAAAACCAAGTGTTTTAGTAGTTTAAACATACAAATTATATATGAGAGTTTTGGGAGTCAACGTGTTACTTTAAAGTATTTTACTATAAACTTTATCAAGGAAGAAAGACTGATCATAAATACTAAATGCCTTTCATAACATTTTTTTAGTCACACTAGCCAAAGACTAATAAGAATTCATACATATTGACATATAGTCAAAAAAGTAGATAAAATGACATATATAGATGTCGAATACCCTATTTAACAAAATGAGTGGAATATCAATCTAATAGCACCAAAGAAAATACTTCAACTGCAATCCCAATGCCTTTCATAGAAGGTCTTTCTAGAAATAGGACAATAAAATATCACATTTGGCATTTGAGGAATTTTCCAAAATTCGTGCTAAAAGAAGGACAAAGCTTAGCCTAAACATACCTTTCCAACAAGTGTCTGAATGCCCATAGTTCCTTCACAAAAGTTGTTTATGACATCCTAGTATTCACATCCACTATATATATACATAGCTTATGCACCCCTATATATAGTTCATAATTGAGCTTAAATCGGAAAATTTACCATATTATCCTAACTTGATGAAACATCTATAGAACTTCGTAAAAACAATCATAAAAGAGTCCCAAGATTATTACCTTGGCAAACCAAATGTAAATGTTGAAGAACCATCAATAAAAACAAAGTATTATCTCCCAAAAATGGCTCCAAACACAGCTAATAGAAGGTGAAAATGATTGCAAAGCATAGCGATTGTATTTCTAGGCACGGGGGCCAATTTTAATGGTAAAAATCGTTAAAGTCATACCTTAATCACTCAAACATTCCATTGGGTTCTCTATTAGGATCTATCACTATTTATTAATGGAAAGGATATGTTTTGGGATCTTAAAAGTAGAATTTCCTACTCACACCATCTTTTTGACCGGACCTTGTTCATGACCTAATTTTAGCTCGGCCAGTCCGCGGTAAAACAGTAATAACTTTTCACTACAACGTTGGTTTATCATGCAATTTTTTTTGGTTAAAAACTAGACTCATAGACCCTCAATTGGGTCAGTTGTGGGTTCCATAAATCTTTTTATATTGGTAGAAATGATCTGAGACATTTGGCCCAAAGTTTGGAAAATTTATTAGAGAAACTTATTATAACTTTTGCCTACCTTTATTTTGCAACTAGCTTTACTTCAAAAACTAACATATTACCATTGTGATATTATAATACCTTATAACACATTATTCTTAGAATAGCATACACTCCTAGTCTTATCTTGAAGGTGCAAGTTATTACAAACCTTCCGAACGGGCAGGGTGCTACCCGAGCCATTACTTTAACCACAAACCTTTGTTTAAGGAATTCCATTGAACTAAAACTTTATTTTAGTTCCTTGATATTACCACACATTTTTAGCCTTATTCTCCCAGTGTGATATACGAAACCATATACACCTCATAGAACCATGCCACGTTATGTATATTATGCAAGAGAAGAGAAAAACACATTGGGTCTCATAGTGTCTCCCCCCTCCTAACAACATTCGTCTACTAATGCATTGAGCCAATTCCTTGGTTGAGTGTTTTTTCTTGCCAAAACATTATTTGCTAGGCTATATTTGTTGCATTTTCTTAGCTTAAATCAAATTCTGAAAATGCCAATTACTAGGCTTCGTATAACTATCCCGCAATAAGACTATAAATTGCACTTTCAAGTCATTTAAAATTCAATTAAGTTGTTAAGAAATAATTGCACATTATTGAAATGCGACTCACCTTAAGTGGTAAATGTATATGTGTACTTTTTCATCATTCCCTTGGCATTCCAAGCCATTTCCTCAATTTTCTTATTTCTCCATAACACTTTCACGAAAGCTACTTCTTTAGTTTGAAGCTTCTTTACTTGCCGATCTAAAATTGATACCAGTACCTCTGCATAAGACAAGTCTTCAGCAATACGAATTTCCTCAATGGGAGAAATACGTGAAGGATCTATGATACACTTCTACAATATAGATAAATGAAACACATGATGGACTGCCTCCAATTCTAAATGAAAATCAAGCTCGTATGCCACCTTATCAATCCTCCTAATAATATTATATAGTCCAACGTACTAGGGACTTAGCATCTCATTTTTCCAAATTGCATGGCACCCTTCATAGGCGATACCTTCAAGAAAACCCAATTTTCTACATTAAACTCTGAGTCTCATCGTCGAACATCTATGTTGTATACAGTCGGTATCTAATAAGCTTTACCTTTCAAATTGCTTTTTGGACTAGATTGGGACCTAGCAACTCTGTGTCCTCAATGTGATGACCTGACCTAGGGTCTAGTCATAACACGATAATTGAAATCCCAAAGATCTCCAACAAAGCCTTCTTGACATAGCGTAAGCATGAAAAAGGTAAATTAAAGTAGAAATAACATCAGAAAGAGTCTAAATCATGAATAATAAAGGAGATTTAAACTTGACTATATAGACTCTATAACATTTATAAAACATATGCCTCTACTACTCAAGAAGGGTGGAGGATAAGGCATGTACCTAGCTCACCCTCATCATTAATAAAATAAAATTCTTTGAAAGATGGAATGAATTCATAACTAGTCCTTGATATATAAGGACTCACCAAAATTAGACCGGATGGAAGCTTAACTAGCTACATGTAGGAATGTGATCCTCAACCCCTATATTTGAGACAATGTAGGAAACAAATATGTGTTAGTGCGTTGAATGTAATAAGTATGAGGGCATAATATGCAACATAAACCATATGATTCAATGATCAAAGAACGTATTTGGTAAATTAGATAGTTAAAGTCACGAGAAAACCATAGTGATCAAATCATTTAAAAGACATAGTTAGAATCATAAAGGAACATAAGGAAATATATATACGTGGGATAGAACTATAACAATTAATAAGATTATGTTAGCTATAACATGGATTCACGATGTATCCCTATATAACGAAAGAAAGACGAATCTACTTGCCAAGGTAAACTCTATCCCCCCTAGGCGGGTCGTGTACATAAGCAATATGTAGATACACTATCTAGGACATATTCGCAAAACTTACGGTGGCACGTAGGTATGAGACAATATAATTTATATAAGTACCTCGTAGGTCAAGTCCCCACTAGAATGACCCTAAAGGTTATTTTTAGAATTTTTGTAAAATGATCATTTTACCCTCTCTTTTGTTGCCCCAAGTCATTTCTGATTGGTACCGGGTGTTGATTTTTAAAAAATCCTATGAAATGTTAAGTCTCTAGAAATTTTGAGTTTTCATAAGTTTTAAGTATTAAAAAGTGGTATTTGGGGTCAATTATAGCTACAGGTCTTAGAATAAATTTTGTTGATTCCAGTAGCTCCAAAATGTCAAAATTGTCTTAAGAGACTTTACCGAATCAGTTTTGGAGTTGTAACGATGATTTGAGGCCTTGAGTTGAAAATTTGAGGAATTTTAAGCCAAGGTTTGACTTTGGTCAACATTCTTGGAAAATGCACTTAGATGGGAATTCTAATAGCACGCTTAGCTCCAGAGTGTTGATTTTAGTCTAGAATGATCATTTTTTGATTCTCGAGGCTTCTGGGTTCATTTTTACCCCTTCGGTGGATTTTGATATTTGGAGGTAGGACCTATCTTTTTTTGTAACGATATCTGATGAGAATTTTGACCACGCCATTGAGTCCAAATTGTCGTTTCCAATCACATTCCATATATGGTTTGTGTTTTTCTAACTCGGGATGAGTTTGGAGCATCAAAACCAAGGAGTTAGTAATTTCTGAAATCCGGTGCCCGAGCAATGATGTGGCATATATACTTAAATGTGAAAATTATCAGATTATAAGACATTTTTCTGAATAATTTGACTTGTGATTCTGAGAGCAATTTTGATTCGATTTGGGTGATTCCGGAGGCTATCTTGTGTGGAATTTTGAGGAGCATATTGTGGCGGTGTCGGAATCTTCTTTTGGAACATCATTCAAGGTAAGAAATCAATTTTTAGTTGCAGATTTAGTATTTTTCAAAATTAAATTTTGTTGACTTTTGAAAGACTGTATCTTGGTCAATATAACTCTGTTTTGAGGATTCTTAGGGTTAGATTTTGGGGTTTTTCGCAAGGAACATCATGGTATAATTTTTTTAATTGAAAGAATTTTTTTGAGAAATCGACGCATAAAGTGGCTTGTTTATTTGTTTTCTTATTTTGAAAATGTGGGAATTGATTGTTTGATCATCTTGCATTATTTTTCTACCCCGAATTGTGTTATAAATATGGTTTGTGAGCTTGAGGTGGCATTAGAACCTGTTTTGGGGGTCAAATTCAAAATTCTGGATGCGAGTCCTATATTTCCTGTTTTAGATCCCAAAATTTGTCTGTCTCCAAATATTATAAAATTAGTATCTAAACGATCATATCTACATTGTACTTCTAATTTTGACTGTATAGTAGCATTCTGAGACTGCTCAAAAGGGAAAGGCTCCGGCACTTAATATAGAGCTCGCGTGTTCAGCCTACAAGTAGGCTATTGATTACCTTTCTTGAGATTAAGATGGTATGTATTAAAGCATGTTGAAATAGTTGGAATTTGGATTGGGTAGTTTAATTGTGTATCTTAGGTGTTAGAAATCATGCTTTAGGCTTTTTATCGGGTATTTGAAAGCACGTGTATCTTGTCGTTATTTGTTAGTATTGTAAAGAGAGTTCAATGAGAATGTTGTTGAACTGTGGAGTATGTTGGCTTTAGTATAGGATGTAAACTTTCTTTAGATGCCTAGCATCGGTGGAATTAGATTCTTATAGAATGGTGTAGTGGGCTAGTGATTGGTAGTTTGGCCTTAGCTAGGTGATACTCTTACTCTTAAGAACACCCTCATCCATCACTCAACATAGTCATAGCTTTCGAGATACGATAGCATTACTAGATTTCATGATCATTTGGATTCAGCTCCGGTTCATGTTTTGGCAGTATATAAGTTGACATATTGGGGAAGAGATTCTCCAAACTGTTGTTGTTTAGTTGGAAAAGAGAATATTTGGTACTAGGGGATGAATTATCTATGAGCATTCGGGTACCCAGTGCTTGTCTATGTTCTTAATTATCTGAGAGCATCTGGGTACCCAGCCGCAACATCTATCGGTTTGCTAGTATGACGAGCATCCGATTACCCAGTCTCGACCTCGACCACACTGATGTATTATGGCAAGCATCCTGTCACAACCCAACCCCATAGTCTATGATGGGTTCCCGAACTGGGCACTCGCATATATCCCTGGTATCTGTAAGTAAATCTATCCCCTATTTAAGTTATAGAAGATTAATAAGCAGTCTAACATATAAGCCGACGAGGCTTATCATAGGCACCACTGTACATACATGCATATACAACCCACATACATGTCCACATACCTCTAAAAGTAAGAAGAGTAACATAAGGAGGGACAGGGACCCCGCTGTACCTGTGAACAAATAAATATATACATCAAAGGTTAATACCAAAACTAGGCTCCATCACAATGGAGCGCTTTGGAACTGCTGAGTGGAACTTCTACGCTGACAGATCCCTAAAGTGTGTATCTATACCTGCGGGCATAAATGCAGCCCCCTGAAGAAAGGGAGGGTCAGTACGACATATGTACTGAGTATGTAAAGCATAGACATCATAAGAGATTATAGTTGGCGTAGGGATGCAAGGGCAAGTATAATATTTAACCATTTACCGTACTCGCATCATATAAAACAAAGTCATACATATTACCATCACGTATTGTGCCCGGCCCGTTAGGGGACTCGGTGTACCATCTACATCATTCTATCATCATAAGCACATACATATTATTAGTGCTGTAGAACGTACAACCCGATCCATGTATATAGTAAGTACATGGTGAGAAATGTACAACCCTATCTACAAATCATACAATAATGCCGACGAACATTCAGTTCGATCCACATATTATATAGTAATGCCGAGAAATGTTTGGCCCGATCCACATATCATTTAGTAATGCTGAGGAACGTTCGGTCTGATCCACATATCATATATTAATTCCGAGGAAGTTTGGCCTGATACACATATCATATACCATACCCGGCCCTTTATGGGACTAAGTGTCATCATATCATCATATATCGTAACTAGTCCTTTATGGGTCTTGGTGTCATAATCATCATATACCGTACCCTACCCTTTATGGTAATCGGTGTCATAATCATCATATACATGAATCAAGTAGTGAGTAACCATATATAATCTAAATTGTTATTAGAGACTCGACAATGTAAGAAGATTAAGCTATCGTCCGAGGACTAGAATAGTAGTGTATCCATCTTGAGTTCCTTCCAAATGCCATTGATGCCTATATCACTTAGTATCTCGAGGACCTTAGACATGTACTAAAGTAATACAAACAGTTCATAGAATTAGGGATACTATCGTCACATAGTCCTTACGACTAGGAACTTATGCATTCAGTACTTCTCAACCTATGGAGTTCAAGGAAAGTAGTTCAACTTAAAATAAGAGTTTGACATTTAAAAGTGAATAAGAGATACGGATTACATTTAGGACTTAAAAGTGGAGTTACCCCAGAATTCGTATCGCATTTTACTTACAATTAAAAAATGCCAAAGGAAGAGAAAGAATAAGTTTTACCTAGTCTCTACTTTTCATTAAGGAGTCATCATTTACATATATCGTAACTGGCCCGTCATGGTCTCGGTATCATAACCTTATTATTGCATTACCTTACAATTATAGCACCACACTTATGTCAAAGAACATAGGATAGTTAAAGTCATGAGAAAACCATAGTGATCAAATCATTTTAAAGACATAGTTGAGATCATAAAGGAACATAAGGAAATATATATACGTGGGATAGAACCATTACAACTAATAAGATCATACGAGCTATAACATAGATTCCCAATGTATCCCTATATAACGAAAGAAAGGGGAATTTACTTGCCAAGGTAAACTCTATCCCCCAAGGCGGGTCGTGTACATAAGCTATATGTAGATCCACTAGCCAGGCCATATCAGCGAAACCTGCGGTGGCACGTAGGTACGAGAAAATATAATTTATATAAGTACCCAGTAGGTCAAGTCCCCACTATAATGACCCTAAAGGTCATTTTTAGAATATTTGTAAAATGATCATTTTACCTCTCTCTTTAGTTGCCCAAGGCATTTCTGATTGGTACCGGGTGTTGATTTTTAGAAAATCCTATGAAATGTTAAGTCTCTAGAAATTTTGAGTTTTCATAAGCTTTAAGTATTAAAAAGTGGTATTTGGGGTCAATCATAGCTACAGGTCTCAGAACAAATATTGTTGATTCCAGTAGCTCCGAAATGTCAAAATTGTCTTAGGAGACTTTACGGAATCAATTTTGGAGTTGTAACGAAGATTTGAGGTCTTGAGTTGAGAATTTGAGGAATTTTAAGCCAAGGTTTGACTTTGGTCAACATTCTTGGAAAACGCACTTAGTTGGGAATTCTAACAGCACGCTTAGCTCCATAGTGTTGAGTTTAGTCTAGAATAATCTTTTTTCGATTCTCGAGGCATCCGAATTCATTTTTACCCCTTTGGTGGATTTCGATATTCGGAGGTGGGATCCACATTTTGTTGTAGCGATCTCTGATGAGAATTTTGACCACGCCGTTGAGTCCAAATTGTCATTTCCAATCACATTCCATATATGGTTTGTGTTTTTCCAACTCGAGATGAGTCCGGAGTGTCAAAACCAAGGAGTTGGTAATTTCTAAAATCTGGTGCGCTAGCGATGATGTGGCATATGTACTTAAATGTGAAAATTATTAGATTATAAGTCATTTTTCTCAAAACTTTGACCTGTGATTTTAGAGCAATTTTGATCTGATTTGGGTGATTCCGAAGGCTATGTTGTGTGGAATTTTGAGGAGAACATCGTGGTGGTTTCAGAATCTTCTTTTGGAACATCGTTCAAGGTAAGAAATCAATTTTTAGTTGCAATTTTAGTATTTTTTGGAATCAAATTTTATTGAATTTTAAAGAGTGTATCTTGGTCAATATAACTCCATTTTGACGGATTCTTGAGGTTAGATTGTGGGGTTTTTCGCAAGGAATGTCATGGTGTATTTTTTTAATTGAAAGAGTTTTTTTTGAGAAATCGATGCATAAAGTGGCTAACTTATTTGTTTTCTTAGTTTGAAAATGTAGGAATGGATTGTTTGACCGTCTTGCATTATTTTTCTACCCCGAATTGTGTTATAAATATTATTTGTGAGCTTGAGGTGATATTAGAACCTCAATTCAAAATTCTGGATGCGGTTCCACTTTTCCTGTGTTAGATCCCAAAACTGGTGTGTCTCCAAATATTATGAAATTACTATCTAAATGACCGTATCTGCATTGTACTTCTACTTTTGACAGCATGGTAGCATTCTGAGACTACTCAAAAGGGAAAGGCTCCGAGACTTGATATAGAGCTCGCATGTTCAGCCTACAGGTAGGCTACTGATTACCTTTCTTTAGATTGAGATGGAATGTGTGAAAGCATGTTGAAATAGTTAGAATTTGGGTTGGGTAGTTTAATTGTATATCTTAGGTGTTAGAAATCATGTTTTAGGCTTTTTATCGGGTATTTGAAAGCACGTGTATCTTGTCGTTATTTGTTAGTATTGTAAGGAGAGTTCAATGAGCATGTTGTTGATACTATGGAGTATGTTGTCCATAGTATAGGATGTAAACTTTCTTTAGATTCCCTAGCATCGGTGGACTTAGATTCTTGTAGAATGGTGTAGCGGGCTAGTGATTGGTAGTTTGGCCTTAGCTAAGCGATACCCTTGCTCTTAAGAACACCCTCATCCATCATCAACATAGTCATAGCTTTCGAGATACGTCGGCAATACTATATTTTGTGATCATTTGTCTTCGGTTCTGGTTCAAGTTTTGGCAGTATATAAGTTAACACATTGGGGAGGAGATTCTTAGAACTATTGTTGGTTAGTTGGAAAATAGAATATTCGGTACTAGGTGATGAATTATCTATAAGCATTTGGGTATCCAGTACTGGTCTATGTTCTAAATTATCGGAGAGCATTTGGGTACCCACGCCCGGCCTCTACCAGCTTGCTAGTATGACGAGCATCCGAGTACCAGTCTCGACCTCAACCACACTGATGTATTATGGCAAGAATCTTGTCACAAGCCAACCCCGTAGTCTATGATGGGTGCCCGAACTGGGCACTCGCATATATCCCTGGTATCTGTAAGTAAATCTATTCCCTATTTAAGTTATAGCATATCAACAGGCAGGATAACATATAAGCCGATAAGTCTTATCATAGGCACCACTGTACATACGTGCATATACAACCCACATACATGTCCGCAGACCTCTAAGAGTAAGAAAAGTAACCGTGAACAAATAAATATATACCTCAAAGGTTAATACCAAAACTAGGCTCCATCACAATGGAGCGCTTCTGAACTGCTGAGTGGAACTCCTACACTGACAGATCCCCAAAGTGTGTATCTATACCTGTGGGTATAAACGCAGCCCCTTGAACAAAGGAGGGTCAGTACAATATATGTACTGAGTATGTAAAGTATAGACATCAGAAGGAGATTACAGTTGGCGTAGGGATGCAAAGGCAAGTATAACATTTAACCATTTACCGTACTCGCATCATATAAAACAAAGTCATACATATTACCATCACGTACTGTGCCCGGTCTGTTAGGGGACTCGGTGTACCATGTACATCATTCTATCATAATAAGCACATATATATTATTAGTTCTGTGGAACGTACAATCCGATCTATATATATAGTAAGTACATGTTGAGGAACGTACAACCCGATCTGCAAATCATATAATAATATCGAGGAATTTTCTGTCCAATCCACATATTATATAGTAATGCCGAGAAATGTTCGGCCCGATCCACATATCATATAGTAATGCCGAGGAACATTCGGTCCGATCCACGTATCTTATATTAATGCCAATGAAGTTTGGCCTGATCCACATATCATATACCGTACCCGGCCCTTTATGAGACCCGGTGTCTTCATATCATCATATATCATGCGACCCTTTATGGGACTTAGTGTCATAATCATCATATACCATACCCGGCCCTTTATGGGAATCAGTATCATAATCATCATATACATGAATCAGGTAGTGAGTAACCATATATAATCTAAATCATTATCAGAGACTCGACAATGTAAGAAGATTAAGGTAAATTCTGAGGACCAGAATAGTAGTGTAGCCATCTTGAGTTCCTTCTAAATGCCATTGAGGCCTATATCACTTAGGATCTCGGGGACCCTAGACATGTACTAAAGTAATACTAACAGTTCATAGAATTCGGAATACCGTCGTCACATAGTCCTTAAGACTAGGAGCTTATGCATCCAGTACTTCTTAACCTATGGAGTTCAAGGAAAGTAGTTCAACCTACAATAGGAGTTTGACATTCAGAAGTGAATAAGAGATACAGATTATATTTAGGACTTAAAATGGAGTTATCCCAAAGCTCGTATCACATTTTACTTACAATTAGGACATGCCAAAGGAAGAGAAAGAATAATTTTACCTAGTCTCTACTTTTCCTCAAGGAGTCATCATCTACATATATCATAACCGGCCCATCATGGTCTGGGTTTCATAACCTTATTATTGCATAACCTTACCATCATAGAACCACACTTATGTCAAAGAAATATCAAGAGGAAAGAAGGGTAGCTCTGCATACTTATGCCAAAACATGCCAAGAGAAAGGAGATAACTTCACATACTTACTACTCTCCATCATATAGAAGGCTCGAGAGGCAATAACTGAACTAGTATAGGAATTGTACCATCGAGAATTAAATAAGACTTATGATTCATATTTGGGGTTCTATGAATGGAAATATCCCCTCATTTCGTATATCAATCACTTAAGGGTAAGATATGCCAAAAGAAAAGAAAGGGTAAGTTTCACATACCTTTTTCGGGATTAATTGAAATTCAGCTTGCCTTGATACCTACTTGACCTATTTGACATGAAAGTAATACTAAGATTAACATACTTTAACTTTAAAATATCCCACTCTGCAACCAAGTACTAATATGAGTCATTTTTGTATCTATAACCCTCAACTAGTTTGTTATTAGTTCCAATAATACAAAAAATTGGGCAACATTTCCCCTATAACTGCAACATCCCTGAGATTTCAACTCGTCCACAGTGTCAACAAACATACCAACAACATCAAACAGAAGCATATATACAAGTAAACCACCTCAACATTACATAATACAACTCTAAAAAACTAGTTCAAAACTACGATACAAAAATAGAGTTTTTAATTTTTATTTCACAAAATCTTTAACCATACCAAACAGAGGGTTGTGTGGCTGCAACCAGAAGCATCCAAACCCTTTTTAAAACACTTTAAATCCCTTCAACATGCAACTCAACCAGATGCACCCGCAGCACCACAACGATAACCCACTACTCGACTTCGATTTATCTATAACCACTTCAATTTAGTTTATTTCTAACGTCAAGCATCCTTATGAAATTTTTCCACTTCAAACCTTATTTAAGACATGTAATATACCTCATAACAACATAATAAACTCTAATTTGAAAGGGCGTCCCTTAACTTGGCCGAAACTCATCAAACTCATCGAAACTTGCCTCAGAAGTTCCTTTAGCGTGCCTAAAATTTTGTGGCTGTTCACTATAGTTTTGGGATGATACAAACCATAAATTTTCATTAATAACACCTTCATACCATATCATATACCCTAGATAATTAATTCAAGGAATGAAATTGGAAAACTTACCTTTTTCTCCCCTCGGCTGCCACTAGTTTCTCTCTAGCTCTAGGGTTTCTTCTCTTCTTTCTTTCTCTAGAATTTTCTTGAATTTGTCGGAGATAAGGATGAATTTTTTATAAGAATGAGTTATCCAACATATATATATATATATATATATATATATATATATATATATATAGTCCACCTTAGGAGGTGACACGTCTCAAGCCCTAAGTGGTGACACATGTCAAGCCCTAAGTGGTGACACATGTCAAACCCCCATTAGGCCAACACACCCCTTTCCTCTAATCACAGGCTGCCACGTGGCATGGGGGGTCCACCACCCTTGCACCATCTGCTTCCACATGGAACTCTCTCATACTGCCACGTGGCACTCTTTTTTCCCCTTGTGGGTTCGTAATCTTGTCTTATTTTATGAACCTATGCAATCCTAGCTACGTAACCTTGGTATGTACTCCAGTAGATTAAGTATGTAAGATTTCCAAGTTGGAAGCTTACGTAAATATGTTGAGTCCTACGACTCATTGTTTGGTATATGTCGAGTCCTATGACTCATTGTTTGGTCTCCAACTTCTTCCGGATTCTTCTAACTCTATTTCCAATCTTCTCTACTATAGGTATCATATTCTCCTTTCCTTAGATTTGTTTGATAGCATTATAGATTATCCGGATCACATGGTAACTCTTAAGAAGCTTTATAGTTTTTAAGAAATCTTAAGAAGCATTTAGAAGCTTTAAGATACTTTAGGAAACCTTAAGAAACTTAAGAGCCTTTCAAGAGACTTAAGAATCCGTTCCAAGGTATAAAAGTACGGGGTGTAACATCCTTCCCCCCTTTAGAACATTCATCCTCAAATGTGAACCAAAACCTTCCTTAAGATCTTATACAGACTATATGGAGAGTTTCTCTGTTCCATTGCAATAACATATACTTTCATCGAGCCATCACTATCATAGTACCAAAGGTTGAGATTACCTATAGCGTAAGAAGTAGGTACAAATACTTGTGTTTCATTTCCGCCTCCGCTTCTTAGGTTATTTCTCCATGATTTTTATTTCGCCATAATACCTTGATGAAAGCTATGTCCTCGGTTCACAATCTTCTACTTCACCAACCCAGGATGGCGATAGGTTGCTTCTCTTAGGATAACTTCTCTGTGACCTGGATACCCTCTACGAGATATACTCGGGTTAGATTACCAACATACTTACAAAGCATTAATACATGGAAGACTAGATGTACCACTTCTAGATTCACTAGTAAGTCCAGCTCGTAGGAAACCTTGCCTATTCGGCAGAGGATCTGATAAGGTCAATGTATCTCGGGACTAAGGTCCAGTTCCTACTGGATCTCATTACTTTCTCTGTGGGGGTACCTTCAAAACTACCCTATCATTAACTTGAAACTCTAGACGTCAACGTCGATTACCTACATATAACTTCTATCGACTCTGAACTGCTAACACTCTCTCCTAAATAAGCTTCACCTTCTTGATGGCTTATTGAACCATATATGAGCTTATTAGTCATGTTTTACCAACATCAACCCACCAATTGACGACCTACTCTTTTTTCCATACCGAGTCTCTTTTGAGTCCATCTAGAGACTAGAATGATAGTTCATATAGTAAATACTCTTAACAGGTAGTAGGCAATCATCCAAGCTACCTTTGTAGTCAACTATATAGGCTCGCAACACCTCTTCTAGCATTTAGCGAGTAAGATTAGTTTGTCCTTCGATCTGAGGGTACAATGGTGTAAGAAGACCTATCTATCTTCCCAATCTCTTCTTGGACTGATCTTCAGTAGTTAACTATAACTCAAACTCCTTCGTTTGAGACAATAGCTATGGGAACTCCATAAAGTCTCACCACCCTCTTGACCTATAATTTTACACCATCTCAACTTGACTGATAGTCCTTGATTGAAGGAATATGGGCTGATATTGTTAATTTGTGGATAACATTCGATATAGAATTATCTATCCAGGGAGTGAAAAGTGAGTCTTATAGCTAAGGTTTTATTGTGGAATCTTCGACCTCGTATATTACTTCTTGCCTTCTTTAGATGACATCAATTGGTGCCCTCGCCTTTTGGGTTTTGCTTTTTGCCCATCAGAGTTGGCTACCAAGTTGTGCTAAAGTCCCCTCACATAATGACCTATATAGCCATTCCATGATTTTCTTTATCATTAACTGGTATTATGTAGAAGAACTGTGGCATACAAATGCGCTATCTATTAGTAATCGGCTAATCCTACTTGTTTTGCTTAAGCTCTTTTACAATTCCCTTATCGTAACTTATAACACTTTAGGTACTTAATCTCATGTCATTGCTTTGGCGCTAGTTCGTATTCTCCCTACTCATACAATCATAGCAGCACTAACGCACCGTATCCCACTAGAATTCCAAAGTAAAACGTGCTTGGGTGAGAGTAGTACTAGGATGGGTGACCCCTTTAGGAAGTCCTCATATCATATTCCATTGCCATCCTTGCCATAATGTGTGAAGGCACTCATCTTAGCCCAAGATTTACCTTAGCGTCTTCTTGCTAGTCTTCATGTTTCGCCTTGCCCTCTCTTCTTCTCTCTTACAACCGGTGTCAGAGTAGATTTTTAATTCAGCCATAATTGTGTCCTTTTTGTCCATTTGATTTAACTTCTCTTTGTATTCCTCTATAACGTCTCCAAAATATCACAACTCCTTTTCATCATGTGCTCCTCTGCTTGGTATTATGCTGTATATAACTATTCGTAGGTTTCAGAACTACTCTTATACCACTGGTATGAGGTAAATGCAGTCTTTTTATCTCCCGGCCCATCTTGCTTTACATATCGACTTCACACTAGGACTTGCTCATGCTAATGCTATTTTTTCCTACTTCTTTCTTTTGTTCCTTTACGTACCCCTTGGTCTCCTCATTTCCTACCGAAGGAGATTTTCTATTCTCTTTGCTACTTGTATGTCCCGATATTAGTGTCCAATAACATTATTACCATATCTTAATATGACCGTACTACCCTTTTTGTGGCCCTTAGTTTGCTCAGTCCTACTCTCTTATGATATACACCCCTTTTGGTAGGCACCCATAATTCTTTGCACTGTCTCAGATACCACGAGTTCTATCTATTTATTATTGTCCTTTAGCCCTTGCTAACTCATGTCAGCATGGGATCTCGCTTGAAATTTAAGCATTCCTATCAATATGTGATAGTGTCAGTTGAATTCTATCTCACACTTGTATTTCACTTGTCCATTTCCCGTCTTTAGGATGTACCCATGTTATCCTCTGTTTATTTTCCACTATCCGTACGCATATGATTCTGTTCCAACACATTTTTCATATTGTACCATGTCTACTCCTTCTGTTAGATCATCTAGACTTTAGGTTGCCCCTATAAGAAATCTTAGTACAATCATGGCGTGCTTAGAATCCTCGATAAATAGTATATACTCTAGTCCATGTACTGGTACTTGATTCATATAACTAATGTAGTAGTTTAGCCGAAGCCACATTTCATTCATTCTAATCAGTACGTTACTAGTGCTTATAATCATGTCCAATTCTCCATTCGAGAGAACTTATACTCTGATGACACGTGGTTCACGTTTTGTTATCACCTCTTTTTTTCCGAAGGATACAACTTGTTCCTTTAATAATTTCACAATGCCTCAGCTGTTTTGCAATTTTCCATTCCCTATCCTTGAGGGATCCCACTATTTTCCAAAGTGGAGGTACATATACACAATAACCTTCTCTACTTCATAAGCTTTCATCCTTATTGTTACCGTGGATACAATCCCTCAATATATGTTACAACCGTCTATCTCATTCTCTTCGTATTTTCTAGAACATTTTGGTAGAGTTTCCTGTATATTCCTCACTATCTCAAACCTGCATGCAGGAAATACCAACAATGCCACGCAAGACCAATGTATATATATACATCCTTATCATATCATATCATAGCCATAACTCCTCACAAGGCCAATATATATATATATTCATATCACAACCACACAGGGTGCCCACTATCAACCACAATATAAAATGATAGACTTACCTTGTATGTCCAACTCGAACTGCACCTGTTACACTTTCCTGTCTACTTTTTCCTTCCATTTTCAACTTTACATTTCAATCATATATTAATCTTCTTACCTTATCCAGCATGCCTTTTTCAGACCATTACTTACCTGTAAACTATGTAGCTTCCAATATCATCCGTAACTTTCTCCTGTCGATGTCATTCTTCATCTGAAACCAAAGGTTAGTTAAAAAAGAAGGAATATTATTTCTTATGGCTGGGCTCTATTGCACGATCTAAGATAAGAAAGAAAGATAACATCCTAAATTCCCTATAGCCTCCTTTTATATATGTGGTGCACAACACACTTATAAACAAGACTCTACTAGACACGGTCTGTTGACATTCTGAGGTACAAACCGCTCTGATACCACTTTTGTCACGTCCTAACTCCGTAGGCCATGACGGGTGCCCAAACTAGGCACTCGAGTATATTCCTACTATCTGTAAGTAAATCTGTCCCTTATTTAAGTTATAGCACATAACTAGGTAGGATAACATATAAGCCGGTAAGGCTTATCATAGGCACCACTGTACATTCATGCATATACAACCCATATACAACCCACATACATGTCCACAGACCTCTAAGAGTAAGAATAGTAACATAAGGCAGGATAGGGCCTCCGCCATACCCATGATCAAATAAATATATACATCGAAGGTTAATACCAAAACTAGGCCCCGACACAATAGAGTGCTTCTGAACTGCTGAGTGGAACTCCTACGCTAATAGATCCCCAAAGTGTGTATCTATACCTGCGGGCATGAATGTAGCCCCCCAAAGAAATGGGGGTCAGTACGACTTATGTACTGAGTATGTAAAACATAGACATCATAAGGAGATTACAGTTGGCTTAGGGATACATGGGCAAGTATAATATTTAACTATTTATCGTACTCGTAGCGTATACAAAAAAGTCATATATATCACCATCACATACTGTGCCTGCACTATTAGGAGACTCGGTGTACCATCTACATTATTCTGTCATCATAAGCACATACATATTATTAGCATTGTGGAACATATAGCCTGATCCATGTATATAGTAAGTACATACCGAGGAACATACGGCCCAATCCGGATACCGTATAATAATGCTGAGGAACGTTTGGTCTGATCCACATATCATATACTAATACTGAGAAACGTTCGGCCTGATCCATGTATCATATAGTAATGCCGAGGAACGTTTGGTCTGATCCACATATTATATATTAATGCCGAGGAATGTTCGGCATGATCCACATATCATATACCGTACCCGACCCTTTATGGAACTCAGTGTCATCATATCATCATATACCGTACCCGGCTCTTTATGGGACTCAGTGTCATTATATCATTATATACCGTACCTAGCCCTTTATGGGACTCGGTGTCATAATCATCATATACCATACCCGGCCCTTTATGGGACTCAGTTTCATAATCATCATATACACGAACCAAGTAGTGAGTAACCATATATAATCTAAATCATTATCATAGACTCGACAATGTAAGAAGATTAAGGTATCGTCTGAGGGCCAGAATAGTAGTGTAGCCATCTCGAGTTCCTTCTAAATTCCATTGAGGCCTATATTACTTAGGATCTCGGAGACCCTAGACTTGTACTAAAGTAATACTAAAAGTTCATAGAATTAGGGATACCCGTCGTCATATAGTCCTTAGGACTAGGAGCTTATGCATCCAGTACTTCTCAACCTAAGGAGTTCAAGGAAAGTAGTTCAACTTACAACAAGAGGTTGACATTCAGAATTAAATAAGAGATACGGATTATATTTAGGACTTAAAAGTAGAGTTACCCCAGAGCTCCTATGGCATTTTACTTACAATTAGTAAATACCATCATAGCACCACACTTATGTCAAAGTCATATCAAAAGTAAAGAAGGGTAGCTCTGCGTACTTATGCCAAAACTTGCAAAGACAAGATAACTTCACATACTTACTACTCTCCATCATATAGAAGCCTCGAGAGGCAATAACTCAACTATTATAGGAATTCTACCATCGAGAAGTGAATAAGACTTATGATTCATACTTGGGGTTCTATGAATGGAATTATCCCCACATTTCGTATATAAATCACTTAAGGCTAAGACATGCCAAAAGAAAAGAAAGGGTAACCTTCACATACCTTTTTTGGGATTAATTGAAATCCGACTTGCCTTGATACCTCCTTAACCTATTTTACATGAAATTAATAATAAGATTATTAGACTTTAACTTTCCAATATCCCACTCTACAACCAAGTACTAATATGAGTCATTTCCTTATCCATTACCCTCGACTAGTTTGTTACTAGTTCCGATGCTACCGAAAATTGAGCAGCATTTCACCTGTAACTCCAACATCCTTGTGATTTCAAGTCGACCACATTGTCAAAAACCATACCAACAACAACAAAAAGCTGCATATATACAAGTAAACACCTCAACATTACACAATACAACTCCAAACAACTAGCTCAAAACTACAATACGAAAATAGAGGTTTTAATCTTTATTTCACAAAATCATTAACCACACCCTTTTTAGAAGACTTTAAATCCCAGAAACACGCAATCCAACCAGATGCACCCGCAACACCACAACGATAACCCACTACTCGATTTCGATTTATCTATAACCACTTCAATTTAGTTTATTTCTAATGTCAAGCATCCTTATGCAATTTTTTCACTTTCAACCTTATTTAAGCCATGTAATATACCTCATAACAACATCATAAACTCTAATTCGAAAAGTAGGCCCTTACCTTGTCCGAAACTCATCAAACTCGTCAAAACTTGCCTCGGAAGTTCTTTTAGCTTGCCTAACATTTCGTGGACATTTTATAAAGTTTTGGTCTGATACAAACCTTAATATTTCATTAATAACACCTTCATACCACACGGTATACCCTAGATAATTAATTTATGGAACAAAATCGAAAAACTTACCTTTTTCTCTCCTTGGCCGCCACTAGTTTCTCTCTAGCTCTAGGGTTTCTTATCTTCTTTCTTTCTCTAGAATTTTCTTGAATTTGTTGGAGATAAGGATGAATTTTTGATAAGAATGAGTCATCCAACATATATATATATAGGACACCTTAGGAGGTGACACGTGTCAAGCCCTAAGTGGTGACACATGTCAAACCCCTATTGGGCCAACACACCCCTTTCCTCCAATCACAAGCTGCCACGTGGAATGTGGGGGTCAACCACCCTTGCTCCAGCTGCTACCACATGGCACTATCTCATGCTGCCATGTGGCACTCTCTTTTCCCCCTTATTAATTCATAATCTCCTCTTACTTTATGTACCTATACAATCCTTGCTACGTAAGCTTGATATGTACTCCAATAGCTTAAGTATGTAAGATTTCAAAGTTGGAATCTTAAATAAATAAGGAGTCATATGACTCATTGTTTGGTCTCCAAATTCTTCCGTATTCTTCTAACTCTATTTCCAATCTTCTCTATTATGGGGTATCGCATTCTCCTTTTCTTAGAGTGTTTTGATAGATTTATAGATTATCTGGCTCACATGGTAAATCTTAAGAAGTTAATACTTTTAAAGAAGTCTTAAGAAGCTTTTAGAAGGTTTAACATGCTTTAGAAAACCTTAAGAAACATAAGAGGCTTATGATCCTTCCAAGAAACTTAACAGCCTTTCAAGAGACTTAAGAACATGTTCCAAGGTACAAAAGTACGGGGTGTAACATATCTAGGTACTTAGTCCTGATCTTGGAAACTTTGAACATTCGGGAGACCCCTAAGGCACACCTAGTTCATTGATTCTTGGAGATTCTGCGTTTGGAAATGATAGAGGAATTTAATTCCTGACATCACAGATTCTTGGTTCCCAGCCTTGGTAGTTGTAGCTATTTTGTGTGATCGACGAGCTTATAGGGGTTGATCCAAGTTTTTATTTAACTTGTGCACGAGTGTCCCGATTGGGTTTATGGGTGTCTAGTTGGGTATAGTTAGCTGTAGTTTTCATAAATAGTACACTTTTCCCTTGTGATGCTTATATTGAATCCTATTTAGGCTTATTCCTTTTTTTCATATTGTTTTTTACCATTTTTGCTCAGTCTGCCTATGATGCCTATTGGGTATCTATTGTCTTAGTATTCATACTACACTCTGCATCTACTTTTATGATGCAAACCCGAGCACCAACTACCATCATGAATAGATCGAGCCTGTTGTAGTCAGTTTCGGAGACTAGGGTGAGCACTTGGTATTTCTAGATCACTTTTGTCTCCTTCAGTATGGATGGCCCATCTTTTGCTTTTTGACACTAGCCAGTTGTTGTATATATATGTTCGGTCCACTTTCGGGACTTGTAGTCCTCTTTTTTTTGTCGAAGCTATGTACTTGTGACTTCTAGGTTCTAGGAGGGATCTTTAGTTGTTTATATCATGTTTTGGTTTACTTTTGTTTATTCATTCTGCTTACTTTTATAATTCGCCACTCTTGTTTAGTTTTCGCCCTCAAACCCATTATCTGCCATTCCGGGTTTAAGGGTTGACTTACCTACTGGTGGGTTATAGTAGGTGCCATCATGCCTAAGAAAAATCGGGTCATGACACCCACCTCAAGTCATTATTTGGTGCTAAGTCAAATCCCACAGAATACATATCATAGTAATCATGCTTAACATATAATCATAAAATTGTTCATAAAATTGTTCATAAATTTCATAATTCATATATTAGCTCATTTTCATGTCATACTTGCAATGTGAGTATAAGTCTTTTAACATTACAAAATCATACTTGCATAATTCATGTCATTAGGTTTCTAGGTCACCAATTAAGGATCCTAAGTCACCTTTCTTTATAACTTGCATGAAATTCATATCTTGAACATAATTGAAATCCTTAACCATAATTCATAACAATGTAATACTTGAAAACCATGAACTTCATAATCATAATTAATGTAAACCACTACCAAAAATAGGTTCATGAATGGGAATTCATAATTCAACTTGTAATCATGCAAATAATGAAAAATCATACTTATAATAATCATTATTAAAAATAAAAAAATAAAATTTCAATGCAATTCATCAAAACTAGGTTTTAAAAGTAATGAAATTTCAAGAGATTTTTGTGGAAAACCTTGGGTATCCATAGGTGAAAGGAATCCATGGATCAATTCCCACATATCATGCTTAATTGACGTTGGAAGTTGAGAGAAAAAGACTTGTTCTTGAAGAAACCTTTGCCAAAACCTTGATAAAGAAGATGATCTCTTGAAACAACCTTGAGAGAGAAGTCTTAAAGTTGTTTGGGAATTAATGAGGGAATGAAAGGGTTTAGGAGTGTTTAGGATAGCTAACACCATGAATTTATTAATAAAAACATCCACATACATAAATAAGATATAAGGAAAACACCAAACTACCCCTCATTAAACTTAGTCAAAAGAATTCATGAATGTCTTTCTATGAATCGTACACTATTAAACAAGTCATAGAAATGACCTGTCCTGCAGGTCTCTGAAAACTCTAACATTTGGGGCCTCTGATTCACCCCTATGAGTCATGGTTATGACTCATCAAAATCCTTATGGGTCGTAGACCCTAGGCTTCCTGCAGGTTTTGAAAACCTGTAAAATCCTAGTATCTGAAGTTTCTTTATGGGTTGATATTACGACTTATCCTAGTATCTACGAGTTATTGTCCTAATTTGTAGACCCTTCATTTTCCTCAACTCCTCTCCTACACCTAATACCCTCCCTACAAGTTGCTTCTATGACTCGTAGGAGTACCTACGACTTATAGGTCGAGTTGTACACTTGGGGTCTGTTCTATTTCCTCAAATTTTACTTTTGTTTCTAATTTCCAACTTCTGAGGTCTTAAACCCAACCTCAAACCAATCGATTGGTGTCCTACACTTCTTCCCATATTGTCCTTTGTAAAAGGCCAGTTGAATACTAGTTTGAAGCTATTATTAGAAAATAACTCAATGAGAGGTAGATGGCCATCCCAACTTTTTTAAAATCCAACACGTAGGCACGTAACATATCCTCAACTATCTGAATAGTATGCTCGGCATGTCTATCAGTTTGTGGATGAAATATTGTGCTAAGATTTACTTGAGAGCCTAGACCACTTTAAAAACATATCCAAAATGTGTTGTAAATTGAGCCATTCAATCAATGATAATAGATAATTGAACTCCGGTGAAAAATCTCTCGAATGTAGAGCTTGGCATGATCCTCAGTTGAATATGTCATATTGACTAGCAAGAAATGAGTAGATTTCATATTTATATCAACAATTACCTAAACTAGAGTCATACCTCCATGGTGTGTGAGGCAAACCAGTGATGAAATCCATATTTATAATGTTCCATTTCCATATTGGAAGGTATATTGAGTTAGGCCTCAGGCTTCTGATGTTCCACTTTAACTTGCTAACAGTTTGGACATTAGGCTACCATCTCCAGGATATCTTTTTTTATGCCAATCCACTGATAGATCTGTGGAATGTCCTAGTACATCTTTATCGCTCAAGGGTGAGATGCATATCTAGAATAATGGGCCTCTGAAAGAATCTTGGTGTGGAGCTCTGCGACTGTTGGTACACATTAGTGGCCCTAGTATGTAAAGAATCCATTTTTAGTTACCTCAAATAAAGTTTTTTCTAATGTGGAATACTTTCCCTTAGTTTCAAAACTCAAGATCCTCGTGTTGTCTCTCTTTCACTTTTGTAACAAAAGAAGATTCTTCCCTATTCTAAATGGCAATGCCTCCACCCGCTTTATCTACTAAACATACCTAAAAACTATTTAGCCAGTACAAATCTTTGGTCATCTTGACCTTATCAGTTTCAACATGACTTAGGCTGCCCATGGAAATCTGGCTAAGCGCATCATCGAATATATTAGCTTTGTTGTATGATATAAAATGTCTACATCATAGTCGTTTAGTAATTCTAGCCACCTTATTTTTGATAGGTTCATATCCCTCTACTTAAATAAATACTAAAGACTCTATTGGTCAGTGAAAACATCTATATGTATCCCGTATAGAAAATACAACCACACCTTTAGGGGAAAGAAAACTTCTGCTAACTCAAGATTGTGTGTAAGATAATTTTGTTCATGTTTTTGTAATTTTTTTGGATGAATACTTGATAAAATTACCATGTTTCAAAAGAACACAACCTAGGCCTATTCTCAAGGCATCACAATATACAACATAACTCTAGGCGTCCTCTAGAATAGTAAAAATAGGTGTCGTGGTAAGCCTTTTCTTTAGCTTCTGAAAACTTTGTTCACCTGCCTTAGTTTGTTGAAACTTAGATCGTTTATGTGTAATTTTAATTAGTGGTGCAGAGATAGAGGAAAATCATTCCAAGCTATGAACCTTTGTAGGATTCAAGGTCCTCGGCCTAGACATCACAACTTCAATATTTTGGCAATAAACCTTGATACCATCACCGGTGATAACATGACTAAGAAAAGCTATAGAAGTTAGCCAAAAGTTACATTTAAAGAATTCAACATATAAACTGTAGACCTGGAAAGTCTAAAATACAACTGGCAAATGGTCCGCATGCTCAATTTTCGATGTTGAATATATCAGGATGTCATCAATAAATATAATCACAAATTCATCCAAGAACGGTTTGAAAACCTAATTCATAAGATCCATAAAGGCTGCTGGGGCACTTGTAAGCCCAAAAGACATAAAAAGGAATTTAAAATGGCCATATCTCCTCCTAAATATTGTTTTTGAGATATCAATATCCCTAACTTGCAGATGATCGCAATTGGATCGCAAGTTGATTTTTGAAAAGAATTTGGCACCTTGTAACTGGTCGAATAAGTCATCAATCCATGGAAGAGAGAACTTATTATTGATAGTGACTTTATTTAGTTGCTTGTAATAAGTACACATCCAAAAGGAACCATCTTTCTTTCGAACAAAGAGCAATGGAGTAACCCTATGGGGATGCAATTGGCCTAATAAAGCTTTATTGAGCAAGTCCTTCACTTTTTCCTTTAATTCCCTTAACTACGTAGAAGCCATTCTGTAAGGAGGAATGGATATAGGATACATATCAAGAAGCAAATCTATAGAAAAATCAATTTCCGTTTTGGGGGAATTTTGGAAACTCATTAGGGAATACCATCGGGAATTCATTCATAATAGGAAGTTACTGAAGAGTCACTGGCTCCTTATCTATATTCCTGACATGAACAAGATGGTATATTCAACCTTTAGAAATAAAATTCTAAGCCCTAAGGTATGAAATAAACTTACCATTGGGCATGGCTGTATTACCTTTCCATTCAAGGATAGGCTCACCTAAAAAATGCAATAGGAAAAGCTTTGCACGATATTCAATATTAGCATAACAATCTTCCAACCAATCCATACCCATAATGACATTAAAGTGTAGAGTAGTCAATTCAACTAAATCAATGGAGGTTGTACTATTATTAATTAACACTGTACAATCTCGATAGACTTGACTAGATACAAGAAAGTTGCCAACCAGCGTAGAAACCTCAAGTTACTACGGCTACAATTGAGATCTCATATCAAGATTACCAATTATAAATAGAGTAATATATGAAAATGTAAAGATGGGATCAATCAATGCTTAAACAACATGATAATGTATCGTCAATATACCTGTGAAAACACCTGGTGATGCCTCTAACATATTGGCCTATGAGTGTAGAAAAGCGGTTCTAGCCACCATTAGAACCTAAGGTGTCTCATCCACCTCTCCCCCTAGCACGACCCTGAGTAGACCTGATCGGAGAGCACGGACTAAGGGTGAATAGGCTTCTATGGATCTTGAAGGCTGAGCTAGTGCACCTCTACTTAACTTTGGGCATTGGCTAATAAAATATCATATCTGCCCATAATGATAGCATGCACTTGAACTCTTTTTACACTACCCAGTGTATAACTTATCGCACTGTGAACATGTAGGAGTAAGTTGTATTATCTATGCAAAATGCACTTTCCGATAACCCTTAGTCTGGACTAAGCTCTATCCTGGTCCTAAATAACTATAACGATCAAACCGCTAACCTTGTATCTATGGCTGACACTTCCTAATGGCCAAGGTGGATATAGATGTAGTGGGGGCCTAAAATTACCTCGTGGCTCCCTATAAGAACCTATAGTATGGGCCCTCTTACTTAACTCCATGTCTTTGCAAGTATCATGAATCTGATGAGAATGATCCTCTATAGTCTGAGTAAAAGCTTGTATGCGGGTAATAGCTACATCATGAGATAGGGACACTACCCTACAGTCTCAGATTAGACTATCCCCAAAACCATCTACATAACAATGAACTCTAGCCCTCATGGTACATACATATTTGGTGCATACCTCACCAAAGAATTAAATCTATGGCTATAATCCTACACACTTATATCTCATGCTTCTGGCTAAGAAATCGATCAAGACGGGCCTCCCATGGAAAATAATAGGCTAGAAAGTCCTCAGAGAATTCCTGCCACTCTGCTGGCAGATCATCATATCCTTTGGATCTCTCCCATGCCTCATACCATAAGACGACTACATCACATAGTCGAAAGGAAGCCAACTCCACAACATCAGTGAAAAGGCATACATCATCCTTATTAGTCTATACATATGGTATACAAATATCCTAGGGTTCCATAATGGAACTACATACCATAAATAATGTAGGGACTAGGTGAACAAACTCTCATATCTCAAGTTTTCTGCCCGATCTCTCCGAACATCTTCTCCTAATTCTAACTTTCGCTCATGAATAAAAACCATCCTCATCAGTAACTGAACTGCCTCTGTCATCCATTGCTCCCCAGTCTCTGGTGGGGGAACAATAGGTGTTGCAGATCTTGTTTCCCTAGCTTTCTTAGGCACCCATGGAACTTGTAAGGTTGGGTGTACTATTTCTCTCGTGGATTCAATAGGCAATAGGGAAGCTGGGACTAGAGGTACAGTAGACTCATTGTGTGCCTCCAAGGAAAATTTATTCCTATGACCCAGGGGAAAATAATTGGTACCTTCTCCCATATCCATACCTATTTCTCATTGTGCCATCTCCACAACATAGATATCCTGTTAGATAAGAGAAAAAGCATGATGTAGATTTCATATGTTCTTATTACTTCACTCTCACTGCACGATCTATCTATTGGATGAAATAGAACCATTCCTAAATGCCTCGTAGCATCCTGAATATAAGTGTGATACATAATACATCCATAAGAAATAATCTACTAGATATAACTTATGGGCTCCCGGGTATTCGACCTGCTCTGATACTAAGTTTATAATGCCCCAAAACTAAGAGAGGCGTGACAGGCACTCGATATAGTATTTTATCGAGTTAGCCGCTAAAATATATTAGCTAACTAAACTATGGGGACAAAAGATTGGGCAGTACAACATTTGAAATACTAAGCCTGGATAGTTAAGTTCATGCCCTGAATAATGATAAGTCATATAAACAAGGTAGAGAAGACAAAAAATTAAAGTACTAGCTAGCCGACAAGGCTGCAACTAAAGACATACATGCATACACACATATATACATGCCTAACTATAGAAGAACTACACAACAAAAGTAAACATCCTTTGAAAGCTCCAGGAAGAGGTGGAGCTTGCCAAGTCATAGCTGAACCTCGAATCCTAGCAGAGAGGTCAATCAAAATTCTTACATGGACTTGCACGCACAAATAAAAAATGTAGTGTCCCTAGGAAATAGGACATCAGTACAAATAAAAATGTACTAGTATGTAAGGAAGAAAATAGAATCATAAATTGTTGTTGTTAAAGGGTAATCGAGATATTACCTAATATAGAAACTCAGATAGCCTCCACGACTGCCATCTAACCTTATAGTAATCAATTATGTATGGTATGCTCTAGTAATCATATATCATGAATACACACACACATAAATATATATATATATATATGTGTGTGTGTGTGTGTGTAAATGCATGACATACACAACTAAATACTAGCAATGACGGTCTCTTCTGGTAGCTAACCGATATCATATTTTATACCTGTGGCCATTTGTATAATATATATAGTCTTTTGGGAAAATAAGTTCATTTCCTCTGATTGTAACTTGGAGTCCATGCATAACATGCCATGTATGATATGAACTTTGAATTTACATATAATTCCATAACAAGAACTTAGCCGATCTTGGATCATTAATACTCTTATTCTCAAAATTTCGTAATTATTTTTGTATAACGTTTAAAAGCCTTGTGGAACCTCATATTTTTTGAATAAGCTTGAGTACTTAACTTGACTATTGGAAATATAACTTAACCCTAAAGATGTTCATAAAAAGCTTAAGGTGCTTCACTTAGTTCCTATACCCCATTCCTTGATAATTTGTAAAAGTAAAGTATTTCAAAAACCAAGTGGTTTAGTAGTTTAAACATATGGATTATATTTGATAGTTTTGAGAGTCATTGTATTACTTTAAAGTATTTTAAATTACACTCTAGCAAGGAAGAAGGAACTAGTCAAAAATACTAAATATCATTCATAATATTTTTAAGTCACACCACCTAAAGATGAATAAGAATTCATACACATGGACATACAGTCAAGAAAGCCAGCAAAATAACATATATAGATGTTGAATACCCTAGTTAATTGAACTAGTGGAATATCAACCTAATAGTATCATGAAAATATTTAGTTGTGATCCCAATGCCTTTTACAGAAGGTTTTTCTAGCAATAGAATAGTATAATATCACATTTGGTGTTTTAGGAATTTTCCATAATTCATGCTAAAAGGAAGGACGAAGCTTAGCCAACATACCTTTCCAACGAACATCCAAATGCCCGTAGTTCCTTTAAAAACGTTGCTCCTTACGTCCTAATCTTTGTAAACACTGTATATATATAGCTTATACTCACCTATAAATAGTTCATAATAGATATTAAATTAATAGATTTTCCATATGATCCTAACTTGATGAAACATTCGTAGAACTTCATAAAAACGATCATAAAAGATTCCCAAGATGATTACCTTTACAAAACAAGGGTAAATGTTTAAGAAACAACAAGAAAAACAAAGTCCTATAACCCAAAAAATGTTCCAAATGAAACTAATAGTAGGGGAAAATAATTGCAACGCGTAAAGATCACATTTCTAGGCATGAGGGCGAACTTTAATGTTAAAAATTGCTAAAAATGCACGTAAATCACTCAAGAACTCCATTGGAACCCTCTCTTAAGCTCTCGCACTATTTTGGGATGGAAAAGAAATGTTTGGGGTCTTTAAAGTTGAATTCCTACTTATACCATCTTTCTGACCCGACCTAATTTCATCTCGGACAGTCCACGATAAAATAGTCATAATTGTTTACTCCATTGTTGGTTTGACATACCATGTTTTTGTTGGAAACTAGACTTGTAGACCTTCTATTTGGTAGGACCCCATAAATTTTTTAATATTAGGAGAAATAATCTGAGACGTTTGGCCCAAAGTTCAAAAAATTTATTAGAGAAACGTACTATAACATTTGACGACCTTTATATTGCAACTTGCTTGACTACAAAACTTAATATATGACCATTTTACTATTATAATACATCATAACACATTATTCTTAGCATATTAGACACTCTTAATCTTATCTCAAAGGTGCAAGTTATTTTAAAACCTTCCAAAGGCAGGGTGCTACCGCAACCATTGGATTTCTTTGACCTAAAACTTTTGATTAATTCCTTGATATTATCTTACATTTGCAGTATTATTCTCTCGGTGTGCTATACCAAATCAGATATACCTAATATAACCATGCTACACTATGTTTATTATGTAAGAGCAGAGAAAAAGCACATGGGGTCTCATAGATTCCTACTGGATATCTGTTATTTAGGTACGCATACTATAATATGCATCATTTTTCATGATGCAAGACTGAGCACTAGTTACCGACGCTGATTCTAACCAACTGTAGTCTATATTGGAGGTGAGACTGAGCACATGGCATTTAGGATTTACCTGTATCCATTTGTATATAGTTGTTACACCCCACGCTTTTAAAACTCGGAAGGTCTCATAATTTCCTTAGACATTATCATATGAACCGGATATGCTACGACACTATCAAATGACTCCAACGAAGGGAGGATGTAATACCCCATAGTAGAGAAGGTTGGAGATAAAATCATAAGAGTCCGGAAGGAATCGGAGGCCAAGTAATGGGTCGTAGGACTCGAGTTACCTACGTAAGCTACTAACTTGGAAGTCTTACATACTTAAGCTATTGGAGTACGTACCAAGCTTGCGTAGTAGGGATTACATAGGCTCTTAAAATAAGACAAGATTACGAACCCACGAGGGAGAAGAAAAAATGACACGTGGCAGCCAATGGAGGAGTGCCACGTGGCAGCACCTCAAGCAAGAAGGTGACCCACCTGCTTGGGGTCAAGTAGGTGACCCACCTGCTTGGAGGAGGTGGAACCCACTGCTACATGGCAGCCCCTAGTTGGCAGAATGATACGGTGGCCAATCATGGCTCGACACGTGTCACCCTAAGGGACTGACATGTGCCACCTCCAAGGCATCCCATATATACATGTTAAAATGACTCTTAGTCATTCACTTATCAAAAATTTCACCCACGAGGGAGAAGAAACAATGACACGTGGCAGCTAATGGAGGACTGCCACATGGCAGCACCTCAAGCAAGAAGGTGACCCACCTGCTTGGGGTCAAGTAGGTGACCCACCTGCTTTGGGGAGGTGGGTCCCACTGCCACATGGCATCCCCTAGTTGGCAGCATGATACGGTGGCCAATCATGGCTCGACACGTGTCACCCTAAGGGGCTGACACGTGCCACCTCCAAGGAATCCCATATATACATGTTAAAATGACTCTTAGTCATTCTCTTATCCAAAATTTAAGCCAAAAAAGTGAACAAAAGGAAAAAAAAAAAAAACCTAAGGCTAAGAGAGAGTGTTATGGCGGCAACAAGGAAAACAAAGGTAAGCTTCCACTTTTGTTCCATAAATTAAGTATATACAGTGTTACTTAAATATGTGGAGGTGTATATATGTGTCTTAGTATGCCTACAGAACCATGGTTTCAAATTTACACTTGGAACAAACAAGAAAAAGTTGAAGGAAAACTTAGAAAGCCAAAAAGAGAGGGTTACGGGTTTGGTCTCCAAAAGGTGAGCCTATGAGTTTCGTTCCGTGAATTAATTATTTGAGGTGTTACAAGGTTATATAATAGTGTTTTACAACCAAAAATTCCAATTTGGGGCAGCAAGGAAGTCATACAAACAGTCCTCCTAATTTCAGCACGTCTAGAGAAGTTCCGAGGCGCGTCTTGGTGAATTGTATCCAATTTCGGGTAAGGTAAGGTTTCTTCTCTAAATTTGAGATTTATGGTGTTTTTATGTATCATGTTACACGCCCTATAGGTGGCTGTAAGTGTGTGAATATCATTGGAACACTTGGCGTTCGGAATAAACTAAATTGTAGTCGTTATAGTCGAATTGTCGTCAAGGTAAGGCATTGTTCTTGTGAGTTGCTGATGCAGGGGTGTGGTGTATTGTTGCAGGGACTAAATATGTTCTAATGTGGTTTAGGGTGATTCTAGTTGAATCCACACGACCCATCGTTGCGTATAATTAAAGGCGTTACAAAATAAAGGCTAGACGCCCTATTGTGCTTCCGTATCTTTGAATAAGTCATTTGGAGTTTATGTTGAATATTGTTGGTACAAATTGATGAAGGTTGTTCTTTTTGGTTGGCTGTATGTCTTAGGGACCTAATTGGAAATTTGAATGGGGCACATTATAGGGGAGGTGCTGCCCAATATTCGTCGATGCCTTAGCGAATAACAGAACTAGTCGGGGAAATGACTAAGGAAATAGATTCCATTAATACTAAGATGTAACCTAGGGTGCTAGAAAGTAAAAGGCGTTGATATTCATACTAATTTCATGTTGAATAGGTTCAAATGACGGAGAGGCAAGTAGGATAAGGAATAATTCAGACAAGGTATGTAAAGCTTTCTCTTGGCATGTTTTGGTATAAGATCGTACAACTATCTTTCTTTCCTTTTGGCAAGTTTTAGCCTTAAGTGAATTGTGTGTGGAATGTGGGAATAATTCCATTCCCAAAACTGCAAGTATGCCTCATAACCCCTATCCACTGCTTAGTTGTGGAATTTCTGTAAGGATTGAGTATTGCCTAGTAAGGCTTCTACGTGTTAAAAAGTAGTGTGTGGAAAGCTATCTCTCATTTTCCTTGATACGTACTTGGTACAAAAATGAGATTATGATGCCATAATGATTCACCGAGCCCCAGGATGGGTAGAGTACGAAATCTGTGTATGCAGAGCCCCTGAAAGAAAGTACAGACTACATAAAGCTTATTCTGTTTCTTCTTCTGGCATGTCTTAGTGGTAGGTTAAACATGATATAAGTTCCGAGATAACTCCATTCTTAGCATATCTTATTTACGTCTGACTATCGGACTTTTATAATAATTGAACTATTTCCCTGAAAACTTCTCTATGCTAAAGAGATAACAAATGTACAGGCTCCAAGTCTTACAGACTATATGTTAACAAATGTTTCTGGTTCCATAAGCGATTTGGATTTACTTTAGTATATGTATAGAAGCCCCGAGATTATAATTGATATTGCCCATAATGGCATTTAGAAGTCACTCGAGATGACTACACTACTACTCGAGTCCTCCAACAAAATTTTAATCTTCTTATACGGTCAAGTCTCTAATAATGATGTAAATTGCATATAGTTACTCACTAATCTACTCGTGTTTATTGTAACACTTCTTTCCCTGAGTCCCGAGCCAGGATATGTTCTCATGCACATTTTACTACATTATTTCCTGAGTCCCTCAACAGAGGGCCAGGATACGTGTATAGATATATGATGATGTGTTGTAATAAGGTGGTGATGGAACTAGGGCCATGATGGTTTTACAGAGGTGATTCACCGGACCCCTGAACGGGCTGGCTATATGATATGACTCGAACATGCATGTTTTTGTAATTCACAAAGTACAGGTACAGGTTTCTGAATAGATATCTTATCCCCTGTTTCTCTATCTCAGATATGCTTCCGGTAGTATTATATTATGTTTTACATACTCAGTACATATATCGTACTGACCCCCTTTCTCGGGGGGCTGCGTTCATTCCCGTAGGTACAAATACAGATTTTGGGAGTCCGTCAGCTTAGGATTCCATGCAGATCAGTTGGAAGAGGCTCCATTCTATCGGGGCCTAGTTTTTGATACTGTCCACGAATGTATAAAAATTATTTCATCCATTCAGGGTTACGGCGGGGGCCCTATCCCGCCATATATTGTCATTTATATATTTAGAGGTCTGCAGACATGTATATGTGGGTTGTATATGTCAGTTTGGTTTAGCTGGGTATATATGATATATTGTACATGTTGTTATGTTATGGCAGCCTTGTCGGCTTGTATGCCCTGTCATGTTATGATACAAACAAAAAGGGCTACAGGTATATGTAAATGTTATCGCCCAATGGGGCTCTGTTACATGATATTATTTTATTTACAGTTCAATGTGACTACAGCTGATAGATATGTGTACGGGGGGGGGGGTCCAGTTCGGACCCCATTTATGACCTATGGGGTTGGGTCATGACAGAAGTGGTATCAGAGCAGTTCATCCTCAGAGTGTCTGCAGATTGTGTCTAATAGAGTCTTGGTTATCGATGTGTTGCACGCCACATCTATAAACAAGAAGCTATAGGACATTTAGGATGTTACCTTTCTTCTACATTTGAGATCGTGCTTTAGATCCGAGTCATAGCAAAAATTCTTTATACTAACCTTGGATCTTAATAGAAGGACGACACCAACAAAAGAAAGTAGTTGACGACATGGAAAGTTACGAAGCATACAGGTAAGTAAAGTAAAGACACAGAAGATATCCGTCGGGTAAGGTATTAAAATATAAAGTTGAAACCTGAAAGAAAAGCAGACAGAAAGTGCAACAGATGCAGTTTGAAGTGGGACATATGAGGTAAGTCTAGTATTTTTACATTATTGTTGACATTGAAATCCCTGCGTGACTGTGATATGAGATGGCATTGAAAGCCCTGTGCGGCTATGATATGATATGCATATATATATATATGTTGGCCCTGTGAGGCATTGTTGGTATTTTCTGCGTGCAGGTTTTGGGATAAGTAAGAAATGTAGAGGAAACTCTGCCGAAATTTTCCTAGAACAAGGAAAAGGAAATGAAGCATAGATTTTTTAGATGCCCGAGAAATTGATACCAAATACCCCTACTGTGTTTAACTAAAACTGTAAGAGGTATCTTTCAGGTTGCCGACAAGGGGCACCCTTTTTACTTGAAGAATTTTATTTCGGAGGAACAAAAGCTTAATTAAGTAGTAAAGTTTAGACTACGGTATCTCCAGCCGTATTTGTACTGTAGAAATATAAACAGAGGGCTCAGGGTGAAGTATAAGATGTCCCGCGAATGAGTTTCACTCTTTTTGAAAAAAATACCAAGCCCTCAACTCCTAATTGTAAATTAGATGAGTTGTTCATAACTCGAGGATAAACTCAAAAGGAGACCAGGTAGGTCAAGTATTAGAAGAAGTACTGTGAAGTTTAAGAGGTTCTGATTTCTTCCAACAATGGTTGGAAAATGATGTATGATAATAGTTTATAATTTTCCACCGACTAATTGGGGAAAGAATTTCTAACAGAAGCATCTCAAAGAGATGTCAGGAACCAAATATATATACAAGTTAAAAGGGGGTTATGTAAGTATGAACTGAACAGTGTGATACGAGTATGCAGGGATAAATTGGAACCACTAGTAAGACGTACTTAGTACGTGTTGCCTAAGTTAAAGGCCTGCATTGAGAACGCAGTAAGAGAATAGGGCTTAAGATACAAAGAAATGATGCGTGTACACAACGTCGCCAAAAAAATAGTGGAATCCTTAAGGGACGAGGAGGGAAAACTTAAGGAACAAATGATGCAACTTCTATTCGCCCCAAGAAGCAAAGGATATAGGTTGGGACAAAATAACAACTTCGAGAAAACCTGGAATAGTTATCGTCATAATACTAGTATTGCCTAATTGAAATTGGAACGACTACATGTACAAATAGAGGAAAGTACGAGTACCCTCTAAAGGGGGAAGTTAATAAGAAAATGGCAAACGTATGAGGAGGCAATTGATATAGCAATAAATGTGAGATAGACGTCTAAACTTCGATAAGATATCTTGCTAAACCAAGTTAGAAAGGTCCGGAAGCTACCAATAATTGGATGGAAGCCAGAATGATACATAAGGCAGCGTTAGGAAGATTTTGACGAGACCCTGACTGACATAACACTAGAAGGCAGCTGTGGATAAAAACAAAAGAGTGAACCATGAAAGTATATCAACCAACTTAAGAGACATTACAAAGGATAATGACAACATGCTAGACCAAAAGACAAAATGTTGGGTATAGAGTTAGTCGCAAATGATGTTGTGATAGATAAATAATCAAAGAAAAAGGAATAGAAAGCCTCTTGTGGTAGAAAATGAGGAGAACACAAAGTAAATAAAGGATCATGGAGCTAAAGATATATGTCGATACTGGATGCAAGATAACAGACGAAAGGAAAGGGCAAAACATAAAGACTCGCGAGATAACGCTGAGGTAAATCTGGAGCTAAGTTGAGTGCCCACACCTCATGGAAAAGGTTACAATGAAATGTGACACGAATACTTCCCATGGAGGTCACCCATCCCATTATTACTCTCACCCCAGCACACTTAACTTCAAAATTCGGATGGAACTTAATGCGTTAGTACTGGTATGATCACGCGAGATAGAAGCATCTGACTAGCAACAGAGAAACGAGATGAGATTATGTACCCGGAGTATTATAAGATACGATAAAGAAAATTGTAACAAGGTCTTAAGAAAAACAAGAAGGATTAGTTAATTGCTAATTGATGACGCACTCGAATGCCACAACGCTTCAACATAGAACTAGTTAATGAGAGGAAAACCGCAGAATGGCTATATGTGCTAGTGGGCGAGGGAATTTTGACACCACTTGGTAGCCAACTCTGAGGGAAAAAAAGCAGAACCCAAAAGGCTAAGGGTACTAGCTGATGTAATTTACGAATGACAGAAAGCAGTGCCCAAGGTCGAAAATCCCACAATATGACCAGGACAACAAAACTCATTTTGCACTCCAGCGCCAGATGACTCTAAAGGGAAGGTTACTTGTGGATTAATGATATTAGTCCCTGCTCCTTCGATTAAAGGTTACCTACTCCACCGAGAAGGTGTAAAATTGTAGAGTAAAAGAGTGATAGGACCTTACGGAGTCGCCACAGCTATTGTCCTAGGCAAGGGAGCCCAAGTTGTAATTAACTATCGAGAGACACAAAGATAGGTTAAGCCAAATTATCGAGATGGAATTAGTGCTACTGGTAGAGTAAGACGTGTAAGTCCCCTAGTGGATGGGTCGATGTTAGAAAGACTAAGCTAAAAAGGCCTTGACATGATTAAGCAAGTTGTTGACTAAAAGCCAGAGTCGGAAGGAATGATATACAGATAATCGACATTGACATACAGAGTTCAAGTTGATGATTGGATGTTCATCATAGGGTAACCTAGAAAAGGAACTTAGCCCAAATTATATTAGATGGTATCAAGTTGCTCGTAAGGTAGGAAAAGTGGCTGGTAAGTTGAACTTACCACCTTATTTGAAAACTATACGCCTAGTCCCTCAGATAGAAATGCTTCGCAAGGATACTAACGAACCACCCAGGGTATATTCCATAAATGAGGTCTAGGAGATGGAATCCTATGAGGAAAACCTACCGCTATCCTAGATCGGCAAACTGCAAGATTATAAACTAAAGACGTGTCTTCCATCAAGACATAGTGGAAAAACCAAAACCAGAAAGAGAGTGACCGGGGAAACTGAGGAAAGCAGGAAACACAAACATTCTCACCTATTCCCGACATCAGCAGGTAACCCCAACTATTGAAACTCGTATATTAAGGTCTAGGTAGAAGTATGTACTATGGAAATAATAAAGAATCTCCCTACGATTTGTATAAGGAGCTAAGAGAAGTTTTGTCTAACATTCGGGGACGAATGTTCTAAAGGGGGAAGGATGTTACACCCCACGCTTTTAAAACTCGGAAGGTCTCATAAGTTCCTTAGACATTATCATATGAACCAAATATGCTACGACACTATCAAATGAATCCAACGAAGGGAGGATGTAATACCCCATAGTAGAGAAGGTTAGAGATGAAATCATAAGAGTCCGGAAGGAATTGGAGGCCAAGTAATGGGTCGTAGGATTCGATTTACCTACATAAGCTACTAACTTGGAAGTCTTACATACTTAAGCAATTGGAGTACGTACCAAGCTTGTGTAGTAGGGATTACATAGGCTCTTAAAATAAGACGAGATTACAAACCCACGAGGGAGAAGAAAATATGATACGTGGCAGCCAATGGAGGAGTGAGACGTGGCAGCACCTCAAGCAAGAAGGTGACCCACCTGCTTGGGGTCAAGTAGGTGACCCACCTGCTTGGAGGAGGTGGAACCCACTTCCACATGGCAGCCCCTAGTTGGCAGCATGATACGGTGGCTAATCATGGCTCGACACGTGTCACCCTAAGGGCTGACACGTGTCACCTCCAAGGCATCCCATATATACATGTTAAAATGACTCTTAGTCATTCACTTATCAAAAATTTCAGCCAAAAACGTGAACAAAAGGAAAAAAAACAACCTAAGGCTAAGAGAGAGTGTTATGGCGGCAACAAGGAAAACAAAGGTAAGATTCCACTTTTGCTCCATAAATTAAGTATATACAGTGTTCCTTAAATATGTGTAGGTGTATATATGTGTCTTAGTATGCCTACGTAACCATGGTTTCAATTTTACACTTGGAACAAACAAAAAAAAGTTGAAGGAAAACTTATTAAGCCAAAAAGAGAGGGTTACGGGTTTGGTCTCCAAAAGGTGAGCCTCTGAGTTTAGTATCGTGAATTAATTATTTGAGGTGTTACAAGGTTATACAATAGTGTTTTACAACCAAAAATTCCAATTTGGGGCAGCAAGGAAGTCATACAAACAGTCCTCCTAATTTCAGCAAGTCTAGAGAAGTTCCGAGGCGCGTCTTGGCGAATTGTATCCAATTTCGGTTAAGGTAAGGTTTCTTCTCTATATTTGAGATATATGGTGTTGTTATGTATCATGTTAAACTCCCTATAGGTGGCTGTAAGTGTGTAAATATCATTGTAATACTTGGCGTTCGGAATAAACTAAATTGTAGTCGTTATAGTCGAATTGTCGTCAAGGTAAGGCGTTGTTCTTGTGAGTTGCTGCTGCAGGGGTGTGGTTTCTTGTTGCAGGGCCTAAATATGTTCTAATTTGGGTTAGGGTTCTGCTAGTTGAATCCACACGACCCCTCGTTGCGTATAATGAAAGGCGTTACAAAATAAAGGCTAGACGCCCTATTGTGCTACCGTATCTTTGAATAAGTTGTTTGGAGTTTATGTTGTATATTGTTGGTACAAATTGATGCAGGTTGTTGTTGTTGGTTGGATGTAGGTCTTAGGGACCTAATTGGAAATTTGGATAGGGCACATTATAGGGGAGGTGCTGCCCAATTTTCATCGACGCCTTAGCGAATAACAGAACTAGTCGGGGAAACGACTAAGGAAATAGATTCCATTAATACTAAGATGTAACCTAGGGTGATGGAAAGTAAAAGGCGTTGATATTCATACTACTTTAATGTTGAATAGGTTCAAAGGAGAGCGAGGCAAGTAGGATAAGGAATAATTTAGACAAGGTATGTAAAGCTTTCTCTTGGCATGTTTTGGTATAAGCTCGTACAACTATCTTTCTTTCCTTTTGGCAAGTTTTAGCCTTAAGTGAATTGTGTGTGGAATGTGGGAATAATTCCATTCCCAAAACTCCAAGTACGCCTCATAACCCCTATCCACTGCTTAGTTTTGGAATTTCTGTAAGGATTGAGTATTGCCTGGTAAGGCTTCTACGTGTTAAAAAGTAGTGTGTGGAAAGCTATCTCTCATTTTACTTGATACGTACTTGGTATAAAAATGAGATTATGATGCCATAATGATTCACCGAGCCCCATGATGGGCCGGGTACGAAATATGTGTATACAGATCCCCTGAAAGAAAGTACAGACTACATAAAGCTTATTCTCTTTCTTCTTCTGGCATGTATTAGTGGTAGGTTAAACATTATATAAGTTCCGAGATAACTCCATTCTTAGCATCTCTTATTTACGTCTGACTATCGGACTTTTATAATAATTGAACTATTTCCCTGAAAACTTCTCTATGCTAAAGAGATAACAAATGTACAAGCTCCAAGTCTTACAGACTATATGTTAACAAATGTTTCTGGTTCCATAAGCGATTTGGCTTTACTTTAGTACCTGTCTAGGAGCCCCGAGATAATAATTGATATTGCCCATAATGGCATTTAGAAGTCACTCGAGATGACTACACTACTACTCGAATCCTCCGACAAAATTTTAATCTTCTTATACGGTCAAGTCTCTAATAATGATTTAAATTGCATATAGTTACTCACTAATCTACTCGTGTTTATTGTAACACTTCTTTCCCTGACTCCCGGGCTAGGATATGTTCTCATGCACATTTTACTGCATTATTCCCTGAGTCCCACAATAGAGGGCCAGGATACGTGTATAGATATATGATGATGTGTTGTAATAAGATGGTGATGGAACTAGGGCCATGATGGTTTTACAGAGGTGATTCACCGGACCCCTGAAAGGGCCGGCTATATGATATGACTCGAACATGCATGTTTTTGTAATTCACAAAGTACAGGTACAGGTTTCTGAATTGATATCTTATCTCCTGTTTCTCTATCTCAGATATACTTCCGGTTGTATTATATTATGTTTTACATACTCAGTACATATATCATACTGACCCCCTTTCTCGGGGGGTGCGTTCATGCCTGCAGGTACAAATACAGATTTTAGGAGTCCGTCAGCTTAGGATTCCATACAGATCAGTTGGAAGAGGCTCCATTGTATCGAGGCCTAGTTTTTGATACTTTCCACAGATGTATAAAAATTATTTCATCCATTTAGGGGTACAGCGGGGGCCGTGTCTCGCCATATGTTGTCATTTATATGTTTAGAGGTCTGCAGACATGTATATGTGGGTTGTATATGTCAGTTTGGTTTAGTTGGGTCTATATGATATATTGTACATGTTGTTATGTTATGGCAGCCTTGTCGGCTTGCGTGCCCTGTCATGTTATGATACAAACAAAAAGGGCTACAGGTATATGTAAATGATATCACCTAGTGGGGCTCTGTTACATGATATTGTTTTATTTATAGTTCAATGTGACCACAGCTGATAGATATGTGTACGGAGGGTCCAGTTCGGACCCCAGTCGCGACCTACGGGGTTGGGTCGTGACAATAGTTGACTAGTATTTTACTTTTTGAGACAAGTCTTTGTTTTCTCGTCCACTTTTTGGACTTGTACATATTTTGTATTAGCTCTGCACTTGTGATATTTAAGTTCTGGGAGAGATTCTATTGGAATGTATACATATATTTTGGCATGCTTCAGCGTATTCTTTTGTAATTTTTGTTATTTTTTAAAATCTTAGTTTAGTTTCTACCATTAATTCTATTACTTTTAGTTCTGGGATATAGGTCTACTTACCTATTGATGGGTTATAGTAAGTGTCATCATGACTCAAGAAATCGATCCTGGCAAGTTGGTATCAAATCCCACGTTTATCGAACTTACTTGTACAAAGCTAATGTGTAACACCACGTATATGTTAAGGCAACTAACTCACAAATCTAAAGACATATGCACCAAAAATTGTATTTTAGCCTTACGTAGTTGGCTGACAAGTTGTCGGGAGAATAAGATCTTAAAATGGTGATCATATTGCGTATTACTTATAGTATTTTGCAAAATTGTTATACCAAAGTTAGAGGTCCAAGGAAGTCTTGAAATAATAGTACAATTTGAAGGTCTCATTAAGACATATTATTTTTAAATCTCGAATATTGGATGACTTGGGATGGGCATATTTCCCAATATATGAAGAGTTAGAAGTCCTATTATATATAAACTTAAAGGTATTAGAGTCTATTTTCCAAAATAAAAAACCTCTCATCAATACGGCTTTGAAGTAAGAAGATATACGTGTTTTACTACAGATGGCGTAGCCAAAACTGGCCGCACTGAACATGGGAGTGGCACATGTTAAGTCAGTCTAATGTTTATATATTAGAATTTGACATTTTTTATTCATTAAAAACTGATATTAAGACATTTTATAAGTTTTTCCTTGTTGTTTCTTCAACTCCTCTCCTCTCGTAAAACCCTAGTCAAGAATCAACAAAGAATAGAGTGTTGTTCTTTAACCAAGCCTAGAATTCACTCAAGTTTCTCATTGGATTAAAGAGAAAACCTTTATCCTTGGTTAATATGAGAATAAAAGACTATATTTTATTCAATTAAGGTATGACCATGTTACCAACTCTCATGTGTATGATATTCTTGATATTCTAGCTATATTCTAAGGGTAGGACTCACATCACCATGATAGGAAGCCATGACCCCAATTTTCTCTCATTGTGGTTGATGTATTTGGTGAGAAGGTATTATGTTTTGTGATTCGTCATGACTCAGATTTTTGTGTAACTATTTAAAGTCATATTGTCATTGGTTTTTTCTTTATATTGAAGTAGCAAGGGATAATTCACCCGTGGTAGTACCTTCAAGTACCGAAATCAAGGTATGTAAAGGCGCCCCTTTTCTTCATTTTCAAGCATGAATAAACATCATTGATAGGATTAGCATTCTTATGTTTAAAACTCATATTGAGGTATGGAATAGTTCGATTAGAAGGTTGGAAAGACGTGGTGATATTATATAGTTCTTTAAATGTTTAAGATATATGAATGCGATGCAAATGAAAATATATATACAATTATTATCGTAGTGGTAAATTGAGTTTGGAGACCCCTTATTATGGACACTGTGAGTTGGTCCATAGGTGTTTTTCATTAAGAAGTATTTGTGTCTATGTTCCATGTTCCATGTGAATAAGACCAAAGAATTAAGAACTATTTATCATTTTTGACACAATATGTTAATAAGGGAAGCCCAATTGTATAATTGTCGGCACATGTAAAGGACGCACTTTACGGCCAGGATATGTATGTATATATGAAGATCATAAATGTTAGTGGACTATATAAAATAAAAATATATGTTCTCTTGTCCAATCTCTATGCTATGGTGGTAAAAGTATCTTTAGTACATTGTTCATAAGCCCACTAGATTCCTTGTGATATCTAAACCTTTTTAAAGTTATTTAAGTATTAAGTAGGAGTATATATATGCTATTTGAAGCCTCATATGTTACATGTACATAGTAGCTACAATTCATAATTCTTTAAGAGGCCTATTTAGGTTGCAGTCTTAGAGTCAACTTGTATATGTGCTATATCTACTAGATACACTCGATATGAGTACGGTTTACTCACTAGGTGATAATGTTTATGACTTTATGTTACACTACCAATGTTGTAATGTCTGAAGGAAGATACAATAATATCTGAAGCTATAGTTTACCATATCACCTCGATAGATATGTTTGGTGGGCATATTTAACAGTTATTACACAACCATGGCGGGCATGTGTGGTAGGCAAATATTTATCTAGTTGTTACACCACCGACATAGCCACTTGGTTGGGTAGGGTCATAATTATGATAGGATTATTATATAATTCACCTAGTTGGGTAGTATAATTTGTATATGTGTTTACCTGGTTGTATTCACACAAAAATGTTAAGTTATCAAATCTTAGCTCCTAGAGTCATAGGTTGTTTATATCCCTATATTTCAGTATCTTTGACATACTTATATTTACAACTTTTAGCCTTAACATATGTAATGACCCTCAAGTTCATTTCTTTCATCTTCCAACCTTCTAAGCTTTCAGATCTTTCTTGTAGTAGCCCCAAGACATTTATGACTTATTGGCACTGACTGTTCAGTCACCTGATGTTTCATTTAGATCTTAGTCCCGTTTCCTTGTTTTGGAGATTTTTCAACTTTAAAAAATTGAATTTGTCATAATTTCAATAAAAAAAACCTCAAAACAAAATTCTAATTATTCCATCAGCTTTGGAATAGCCACACTAGGCTAGTAGCATATGTCAAAGGATTTATATCATCAACTACAGTTTACACATATAAAATAGGAACAGAGAAAGAGATTTAGGATGGTAGATCTACCCTTGTTGACTAGTAGAGCTTAAAATGGTTGATTTTGATGTTATTCAAGGTATGAATTTGTTAGTAGCATGTTATTCTAATGTTGATTATTGAGCCAAAATTGTTAGATTTCACTCTCCAAATGAGCTAGTTTTGTGATGGAAGGGCAATGATGCTTTTCCTAAAGGTAAGTGTATTTCATTCCCTAGGGCCCAAAAGTTGATATACAATGGTTGTATTTCTCATTTGATCTAGGTTAGAGACCTAGAATATGAACTGTTACTCTTGAGCAAATTTCGGTGGTAAATAAGTTTTCACGAGTTTTCCTAAAAGATCAACCTGGAGTCCCTCCTTAAAGGGAAATAGATTTTTCCATTGATCTACTCCAAAACACTCAACCTATATATATAATTCATTATAGAATTGATACAGCACAACTAAGATAGTTGAAGGAGTAATTGAAACATTTTCTCGAGAAAGGTTTCATATAGCCTGGCATATTATCTTAGGGTGTACTAGTATTGTTTGTATGGAAAAAAGATGGATCTTTACGAAGTGTATTAAGTGTAGACATCTTAACAAAGTAATAATTAAGAATAAGTATCTTCTCCTTAGGTCTGATGATATATTTTACCAATTGAAGGGAGCTCGGTGCTTTTCCAAAATAGATTTGAGGTTAGGATACCACCAGCTATGAGTTAGGGAAGTTGATATCCATATGACTGCCTTAAGGAATCGATATGGTGATTATGAGTTTCTGGTGATGTTATTTGTACTTACTAATGCACCAATAGCCTTTATGGATCCAATGAACAGGGTATTCAAGCCATTTCTTAATGTATTTGTGATTGTCTTTATTAATGACATCATGATTTATTCGCGATCAGAAGTTGAGCAGGAATATCACCTAAGTGTTGTGCTACAAATTCTCTAAGAGCACAAGTTGTATGCTAAATTTTCTAAACGTGAATTTTATCTTATATCTATATGTTTTATTGGTCATACAATTACATATGAAGGCATAAGGGTTGATAGCCAGAAAATAGAAGCAGTAAAGAGTTGTCCCAGACCTCTGAATCCTATAGAGGTTCATATCTTTCTTGACTTAGTGGGATATTATCGCAAATTTGTTGAAGGTTTCTCTATCATCTCCCCAAAGTTGGCAAAGTTAACTCATAAATAAGTTAAGTTTTAATAGTCAGAGGCATATGAGCAAAGTTTCTATAAGTTAACTGATATGCCAACTTCAACATCTGTCTTGACATTTCTTGAGGGTACATAGGGTTTTATTAGTTATTATGATGCTTCCAAGGTTGGGTTGGGTTGTGGTCTGATGTAACAAGAAAATGTTATCGCCTATGCTTTTAGACAGTTTAGGAAGTATGAGCAGAATTACCGTAACCATGATCTAGAATTAGTAGTGGTAGTGTTTGCATTGAAGATATTGTTTCACTACTTATATGGGGTACAGGTTGATATCTTCATGGATCATAAGAGTCTCCAGTACTTGTTTCAGCAGGAAATGGTGGTTAAAATCCAAAAAGATTATGATGTGAGCATTCTATACCATCTAGGTAAAGAAAATGTTGTAGAAGATTATGCCAAACATTATATACGTGAGATATTTTACCTATATGGCATCCCGTTGTCCATTATCTCATATAAAGGTGCGAAAATTTACAACAATTTTTGGAAATCCATCTAGAAAGGTCTAGGTACCCAAATGAACCTAAGTACTTCATTCCATCCTCAAGATGATGGACAGGCTGAACGCACTATTCAGACGCTTGAAGATATGTTATGTGCCAGAGTATTAGACTTCAATGGAAGTTGGGATAATCATAAAACTTTGATTAGGTTTGCTTATAATAATAGCTATCATATGAGTATTCAAGAGGATCCTTATGGAGCTTTATATGGGTGAAAGTGTAAATCGTCAGTAGGTGGGTTTGAACTCTGTGATGCAAAGTTATTAGGGCAAGATTCAGTGCAGCAATCTACTAATAAAGTAGATCTTATTAGAGATAGGCTTTTGATAGCACAAAGCCAATAAAAGTCTTCTGCTGATGTGCACTATTGAGCGCTAAAGTTCACAATTGATGATAAGGTATTTCTAAAGATATCACCTATGAAGGGCATTATGCATTTTGGTAGGAAGGAAAATTTGAGCCCTAGATATGTTGGATCTTATAGAGTTATTCGAAGAATTAGCAAAGTGGCTTTTGAGTTAGAGTTACCCGTTAATTTAACAACAGTTTAACCTGTGTTTCATGTATCGATGTTATGCAAGTTCATAAGTTACACAACACGTATTATGCCGCTTGATAAGGTTCAAATTTCAGAGGTAAGGATATATACAGAGGTCCCAATTGTTATTCTTGTTAAAGGGTTATCGATAAGTAATAGTATTGAGGAGGTGACTTAGGTAGGGGAGGAAGAAATTAGAAAGAGGTATCCTCACCTATTTTGACACCAATGTGATTTCAAGGTATGTTCTTGATTAATCATTGTCATAAATTATTGTTATGAATTTCAAAAATGTTTTAAAGAAAAGTTAACTCGCATTCGAGGATGAATGTTTCTAAGGATTGGAAAATGTAACACCTTGTATATTTTAAGGAAACTATCTCACTAATCTAAAGACATACACACCAAAAATTATATTTTTGCCTTACATAGTTGGTTGACAAGTTGTTGGGAGAATAAAATATAAAATGGGTGATCTTATTGAGTTTTACTTATAATATTTGGAAAAAAAGTGTTATACCAAAGTTAGAGACCCAAGGAAGTCTTGGAATAATAGTACAAGTTGAAGGTCTCATTAAGATGAATTATTTCTTTTAATCTCGAAGAGGGTATGACTTGGGATGGGCATATATCCCAATATATAAGAATTTCGAACACCTATTATATATTGAATTAAAGGTATTTGAGTCTAGTTTCCAACAAACAAAATATCTCATCAATACAACTTTGGAGTAAAGAGATATGTGTGTTTTACTACGGACTGTGCAGAGTCCAAAATTGGCCATACTGGGTACGTGAGCGACAAATGTTAAGTCGGTCTATTGTTTATATATCAAAAATTTACCTTTTTAATTTATTTAAATGCCAATACTAAGATATTTCAGAAGCTTTTCCTTGTTATTTCTTGTAACACCCCAAAATTTCTAAGCTACAACCCTAACCATTCTTCTTATACCTATAGGGTCAAAGAGGGTGATTCTTAAATTTGCATGGGTATTAAGGTAAATTCTTTAGTGTGGGAATAGATTTGGAGATGTTTTAAGGTAACAATAGTCCTTTAGCACAAAATTAAGTTGACTGATTGAGTTCTGATATAAGATTTTATTTGGGTCAACTTGTAATGATCATATCTCCTAGAATATAAAGAATTAGGTGGCCCATGTCCTATCTAACTAAATATCTTTTAGCCTTCTTTACAACGCCAATGAGTTTGCCTTATTTGGAATTACGAGTAAAAAGTTATGCCCATTTTAGTGAAGTCCTACCAGACGGTCGCATGTTCACGACCACCACTATAGACCGTGAAGATCATTACGGGCCGTATTGCCTTCCGTGAAGGATTGCTGCAACAATTTTCAACATGCATGCATTCCAAGGTTAGTTTGGTCCTTTTAAAAGCTTTTTAATCCTATTATAATTCATTTTCAGTTTCTTTTAAAGGAGTATGTCATTCAATAACTAGGTTTCCTCTCATAATCGACAATCTAAACATCTTAATCTCAAGAAATACTCTCAAAACAATCCTAGAGTTTCTCTTTTCCATCAAGAACCCCAAAACTTTCAAGTCAAAAATTTCAAGAACTCAAGTCTCCTTTTCAATTTCAAGGCTAGAATTCATTAAGGTATGTGGGAATTCATCCTTGGGCCCTTTCACCCATGAAATCCCAAGATTGCAGTCAAATTCTCTTATGATTTCTTCTTCTAAAAGACCTAATTCTATGATGTTTTATTGGATCTTCTTACTCATGATATATCTTATGATTATTGATTAGATTATGCCTAATTCACATTACACTCTATCATTTCAAGGTGAATTTCTATGACCTATGTTATATGCTATTTTCAAAGTATGTTTTCAATGAATTATGATCATAAATTTCAAGGATATCAACGAATTGTTTATGAATTTTTATCAAGTCTTATGAATGACTCATGAAAGTTAAGAATGATGTTTTCAATGATGTTTCACGCAAGTGACCATGAATTATGAAATATTTTATCACGATATAAAAGAAATCATGATTTAGATGTCGTTAGTAAAGGATAAAGTCTACATGAATTATGTTATGATTATGACAGTTTGAAGGATCTATTCTTATAATTTTCAAGTATTTATGTTGACTTTGGTATTACTAGATTCTTACCATCTTCAAAGATTATGATATATTATGTATGATATTCCGTTGAGAATTGACCTAGCACTGAGTGCACCTTGGTCTATTAGGATCATCCATTAGTAGAGGTATGATACCATTAGCAAAAATCCCATTGTCAAAGAGCTTGTTTTATACCCCATCTAAAGTTAGTAGAGGCATGTCTAGAATATATGAGTATGTTTAAGTCATTTGACCTCTATATATCCTATTTTTTAGATTCATTATATTGAGACTTTTCTGCATTTTAAGTTATTTTCTATTTCATACTTGAAATTGTTATGCTATGTACGCTAAGAGGCTTGGTTGGAGTCCTCTAAGATTCCAATTGTCGTGTCACACTGTCACGACCCAACCCCGTAGGCCGCAACTAGGTTCTGACCTGGACCCTCTCATGCGTATTTATCAACTACACTTAAGTTGAACCGTGTGTGATGTGATACTATATACAAAAACCCCAATAGTTAAAAACTTTTTCATGTACATGTAGCCTCTTTCATTTGTTTCATATCATGAAAGGGCACGCGAGCCGACAAGGCTGCTATAACAAAAATATTCACAACATATCGAATAGGCAACATCGAAACTAACTCACAAACAACCCACATATACATATGTCTCCAGACCTCTAAGAATAGTACAACAACATATGGCGGGACAAGACCCCCGTCGTACCCCTGAATGTACAAATATATACATTAAGTGACCAGCATCAAAATTTAGGCTCCAGAATAGTGAAGCACTTCCGACACAGCTGAAAGGAACTCCTATGCTGATGGATCTCCAAAATAAACATCTGTACCTGCGGGCATGAAACGCAGCCCCCCGAGAAAAGGGGGGTCAGTATGATATATGTACTGAGTATGTAAAGCATAGCACATCGTAACTGAGATAATAACTGAAATAGGGATGCAGGGGATAAGTATAACAATTAACAAATTACTGTACCTGCACCTTAGGACACGTAATCCTATACACCATCATATACTGTGCCCGGCCCTCTAGTGAACTCGGTGTCATCATAATTACTTCATAATCACATATCATCGTATCATAATGCATTTCATTTCATCATATCATCGTATACGGTATCATACCATCGTATACGGTATCATCTTATCATGTATATCATCGTATCACACCCGGTTCACTACGGGGCTCAGGGTCACAATGTATTGCTTTAATCTCATATGCATGCCTACATAAAATATCCGGCCCTTTAGTGAGGGACTCGGTGGATGGAGTGGTGTACGTCTATAGTGTACCATCATAATATACATATATACCCGGCCCTCTAAGGAGGGACTCGGTGTTCCTTCCTTATTTCACCATATATACTATCATATTATAGCCGGCCCGGGACTCAGTGAATAATCGTATCGTCATAACATATAACATATATCACACCTCACGTACGGCATTGTCTCCTCGTGCGTGGAACTATACACATCCGGCCCGGGATGCAGTGAAAGGAGTAGTAACACTGTGCACGATAACATATCCCGGCCCATCGTGGGACTCAAGGAAGGATGGGTTACAGTATGCACAAGTTTAGTAGTGAGAAACCATATGTAACTAAGTCATTATCTAAGACTCGATGAAACAGTCAAGTGAACCATCACCTGAAGACTGGGGGAGTAATTATCCGAGGTATTCCTTTAGATGTCATTAGGGCTTATATCAGTTGGGGCTTCAGGGATCACAAACATGAATCAAAATAATGCCACATAATTCATGCAATCAGAAATATAGTATATGCAATCAGAAACAGATTTATCTAGTCAAAGACTCAACTCATGCAATCAACGGCATTTATCATTTCAGAGCCTCTAAAAAGAGGAGCTGGTACCTCTACTTTCTATTCATTATATAGCAGGCTCGAGAATAGTAGTTTGACTACTTTCAGACTCTTAATGTTCAGGAGTGACTATAAGTCATGAGTTACAATCATAGCTCATAAATGGAATTACCTCTAAACCAATATCATATACCATTTCACTTAAAGTTAAGACATTCCAAAGGAAAGAAGAAATAGGCTTTACATGTACTAGTTTTCATCACATAGAAGACAAAAAGGCAATGACTCAGCTATTGCAGAAGTTCTAATACCAAGAAGTAAACAAGAGTCTCGACTCATACTCAGGGCTTTATGAATGGATTGAATTCCAAATATCGTATACATATCATTCATAACTTATATCTAAGACATGCCAAAAGAAAAGAAGAATAGTTCTACATATCTATTCCAAAAACACGCCAAAGGAAAGCTTCACATACCTTGTATGGACTTCTCTTAATCACGTCCACATCGTTGTCCTCGAAACCTATTTAATATGGAAGTAATGTAAGTATTAACAACCTTGGAATTTTCAGCAACTTAGACTACCCACGAGTATTCATAACATTCATCCCTGCGCTCGTCTTCTCGGCTAGTTCCTTAACTAGTTAGGATGTTAACGAAAATCGGGCAGCACCTCCCCTATAATGTGCCCTATCCGAAATCCCAACCATGACCTTAGAACCTGAAGCCAACCAAAAATAGAACCAGCAGCCCATACATATACATATTATGACCAAAATTACACAATATAACCCCCGACAATTAACTCGAAACTAAGATACCAAAACTAGAGTCTTTAATCTTTCTTTCTCGAATTCTTTAATTGCAAAGCGGAGGGTCATGTGGCTGCAACCATAAGCTCCCACACCTCATTTAGATAACCTTTTCCCCAACTTCCAGCAGCCCCTAAGGTGTGTAATATACCCTAATTTAACGTAATAAACTTAAAATTAGAGGGGAATAACTTACCTTTCCCAAAATTGGCTAGAACTCGCCAAAACTCGCCTCGGAAGTTTCTTAACATGCCGAAACTTTAGCGGACTGTTTGTATCTTTTTGGTGCTGCTCCGAATCGTAAATTTACGTTAATAACACCTCCATAGCTTTAATAAACCCTCACAAAAATGTGGGAGAAGATAATCCAACCATACCTTAACAAACGGCTCTCCAAACGTGCTGAAAATTAACTTCGGAACTCCTCGGCGCGGCTGAAACTAAGGGGCTGTTTGTGTGGCTTCTTACTTCCGTAAATCCAAAATTTTCATTATTAAACACCTCTATATCACCGTAGGATACCTTAAATAATTAATTCATGAAACGAAATCGGGCCTTACCTTTTGTTTTGCTCAAACCCGTGGCTGCCCTCACTTGTTCTTCACGTTTTTCTCTCATTCCCTAAGTTAAAATGCTGAAAATGAAGTTCAAGTCATAAAATGACTAATATATAACCTTCCCTAGAGGGTGACACGTGGCATACCCGAGGGGTGACATGTGGCATCCCCCTAGGGCGCCACCTCACCCATGCAACCACCCACATGCTGCCACGTGGCAGTGTGGGCCCCACCCTAAGTAGGTAGGTGAGTCACCTGCTTGCTTGAGGTGCTTGCTTGTCACCTGCTTGCTTCCTCTCATAGGTTCGTAATCTCGTCTTATTTTAAGAGCCTATGTAATCCATGCTACACAAGATTGGTACGTACTCCAATAGCTCAAGTATGTAAAACTTCCAAGTTAGTAGCTTGTGTAGGTAAATCGAGTTCTACGACTCATTACTTGGCCCCCATTTCCTTCTGGATTCTTATGACTCCATTTCCAACCTTCTCTACTATGGGGTATCACATTCTTCTTTCCTTAAAGTTATTTGATGTGTGTGGATAGTAAGGGCCTCATGGCTACTTTCAAGACGATTAGGGACACGTGTCAAGATTCAAAAGTGAGGGGTATAACATTCTTCCCCCCTTTAGAACATTCGTCCCCGAATGTTAAATAGAACTTCCCTTAAGACTTTATACGGAACATAGGGAAATTCCTTTCTACTGGAATAGCATACAGTTTCGTCTAAGTAATTAATATACGAGTTCCCAGACTGGGGCTATCCGTAGACATCGGGAATAGGTACGGACACTTGTGTTTCATGTCCTTTTCAACCTCCAAGTTTATGTCTTCACGATTCTTATTCCTTCATAGTACCTTGATGGAAGTTATGTCCTTAGTTCGCAACCCGTTTAATCTGCTGATCCCGGATGGAGATAGGTTGCCCCTCGTAGGATAACTCCCTGTTACGTGGACCTCCTCCACGAGAAATATTCTGGGAGCGTTGTTCCCATTCTTGCGGAGCATTGATATATGAAGACTGAATGTATTATTTCAAATAGGATGGTAGGTCCCACTCATAGGCAGCTTTATCTATTCTAAAAATGCCCTGCAAAGGATCAATGTATCCCCTTCTTGCTGACTTTAGGCTGCTAATCGATATCTTGTTGCGGAATAAGCTTTACTTCATCAATAATTTATTGGATCACATCTGGGCCTGTCCCTTAATCGAAGGGAAAAATGTCGTACTAAGATTCATCTGGGTTCCTCAATCCCTTTCGAAATGATTTCCAACAGTTAGCTGTAAATTGAACTTTTCTATCTGAGATAATATATGTGGGGACTCCGTGAAATCTTATTGTTTCCCTACTATGTCATTTCGCAGAACCCTCAGCTGAATATGCCTTTCTAACTGGAGGGGAACAGGTTGATTCTGTCAACCCATCTACATAGACCGTATGAACTCCCAGTTCCTTAGAATGCAAGGTCAGCTCATACTATAATACATATTAACTGCTTTCCACTTACGAGTCGGGGTTTCCATTCCCTGAGATAGGCTATCAGACTGCTGATGTTTCTTTCAACTTAAGCTATTGTACAACTCCTCTTAATCTAACTTGTAATACCTTAGGTATGCTATCTTTCTCTTTTACTCAGATCTTTTCTCCAGTTTTCTTACCATACATCATATTGTAATCCTTACATAAACGTGAGTACGGACATAGAGCAGTCTAGAAAATTCCTTAGCATTGCTATACTAGTGGCTTACCTCCTTTAGTCGAGGTCAGGGCTCCACTATGGCTCTTGTCCTTAATACCGATTATATCTTAATAGTTCTGCCTCGAACCATCTTACACTTTTCCTGAATAGATTCTAAATATGGCAATCACATTGTTATTACTGACTTTCTTTTATCGAATAATCATTTGACCCCGCTCTTAGTATGTCAATGTTCATAAGCTGCACAACTATTCTTGTGCCATTTTCACGAGGTGCGTTGTATTTCAGTCATAATCTTTTCTGCTCTTGGCTTACTCGGTTTTGTATATGTGTTGTTGTACTAACATGCCTCTATAATCTCTTTTTGTCATACTTGTTTTGTTCTCTTTCTCACTTCCCAGGGGGTCACCCATCCCAGTGCTACTCTCATTCGAGCACGCTTAACTTTGGAGTTTTGACGAAATCCGGTGCATTAGTGTGAGTATGATTACGCCCATCCCTTATGGGGTCTCGTTTGACGTTTAAGCATCCCCATTTACATGCGATAGCATCAGTTGATTTTCTTTTACGCTTGTACTTCTTTTATCCACTTCCCCCCTTTTAGGGTGTACCTATGTCATTCTCCGTATATCTTCAGCTATTTACACGCGAATGATTTTATTCCAACATATTTAACGGGCTGCACCATATCTACATCTTCTGTTAAATCATCCCCACGTTAGGTTGCCTTTCTAGGAAACCCTAGCACAACCGTAGGGTGCTTTAATATTTGGAATATCTCGAATCGAATCTCATCTAATGATTGATACTCGAGTAGTATCCGTAATATAGTAGTGCACTCAAAGCCACATTCCATTCATCCCAATCAGTAATTAGCGAGGGCTCATAATTGGTGCACATTCCCCACTCGAATGTACTTATACTTTAATGACTCATGTTTCGAGCTTCGTCATTATACTAACTTTATTCCAGTGGATACCAGTAATCATTAGAGTGGAGTCACGTGTACACCATACTTCTTTACTCCTCCTGAGCTTGCATCTTTGTCGTGTGCTTTAAGGCTCATTTCTAATCCTGCTTCAAACCACATCAACTTTGTGGTAGTAGTGGCCTTGTCTTAATACTTTTTCATCGTACTATACCTCCACTTCGTAACTATCTATGTCTCTTTTTGTTCGATACTTATACTTAATTAATCGCATCTATCTTAAGTGCCTCTATTAGAACTTCTGTATTATTCCTTCAACTCATTTCCATTCTTGGTTGGGCGTAAGGAATTCCATATTACCCTTTATTTCCTTGCACAAGCCATCCTTTTCGTCATCATATAACCTTTATTCGAAACTTTCCTTATGGAACTTGATAAACCTTCCTTATTTGTTCCATAGCTTGCTTTTCCGTTCCACACCTTTCTTTACATTCCATTTACATGGACCACATCACACCTTCTAGTTAATTCCTTACTAAGTTTTGCTTATTCTAATAATGGTTTTTGTTATGTTCACCTGGTACCTTGTGCTCATTCAGACCCATAGTATAATACCACTTGACTTTCTTCCCGATTCTTACTATGGGTTACTTACCCTTCATAGCTAGTCTTGTCCTTAATGTCTCACAAGCTATCTTATTAACACTTCATATCCGTCACAATTCTTTTCCCTTTGTACTCTTGTCTTACTCTTGTCCTAACCATAGTGTTACTTCCTTCAACTATCACTTGTCATAGTTTATCCCTATGTATCAATTTAGGCAATGCCTTACTATCTCGTTTTATCCCAATCTATCAATCCTCTCTGAGTTATTTTCTTTGGCTTATAGTTCCTTTCTAACTTATTCTACTATTCCAGTATCGTCCTCCTAGTTTCTATTGCCATTAACTCAGTAATTAACTTATTTCTCGAGGTCAGCCATACTTGTTTAGTCAAATCTCATCATTGTTGCGAGGACAACCTTTCAAGACATACTATAGCCATGTATCTCATTCTCCTCTTATTTCTAGGAAAATTTGGGCAGAGTTTCCTCTGTATTTCTTACTATCTCAACACCTGCACGCAGAAAATGCCAACAATGCCTCACAGGGCACACAAATATATATTCATATCGTATCATATCGCAGCCACCTAGGGCACACACATATAGTCATATCATCTTATCTCGCAGCCACACAGGGCGCCTACAATTAACAGTATGGAAATGGACTTACCTGTTATGTCCACTCAAGCTGCACTTGTTACACTTTCCTGTTTACCTTTCTTTCACTTTTCAATTGTATATGTCAATCGTATTGCAATGCCTTACCTGACATAGGTCCTTCATGCCTTTGCTTACCTGCGTGCTTTGTAAATTTCAATATTGTCAGTTACTTTATTCTATCGACATTGTCTTCCTGCTAAAATCGCAGGTTAGTATGAGGAATTTCATTTCCTATAGATCGGATCTATCGCACGATCTTAGATATGAAAGAAAGTAACATCCTAAATATCGTGTAGCATCCTATCTATAGATGTGGTGCACAACACACCGATAAACAAGACTCTACTAGACACGGTCTATAGACACTCTAAGGACGAATTGCTCTGATACCACTTCTATCACGACCCAACCCCGTAGGCTGCAACTAGGTTCCGACCTGGACCCTCTCATGCGTATTTATCAACTACACTTAAGTTGAACCGTGTGTAATGTGATACTATATACAAAAACCCCAATAGTTTAAAACTTTTTCATGTACATGTAGCCTCTTTCATTTGTTTCATATCATGAAAGGGCACGCGAGCCGACAAGGCTGCTATAACAAAAACATTCACAACATATCGAATAGGCAACATCGAAACTACCTCACAAACAACCCACATATACATATGTCTCCAGACCTCTAAGAATAGTACAATAACATATGGCGGGACAAGACCCCCGTCGTACCCCTGAATGTACAAATATATACATTAAGTGACCAGCATCAAAATTTAGGCTCCAGAATAGTGAAGCACTTCCGACACAGCTGAGAGGAACTCCTATGCTGATGGATCTCCAAAATAAACATCTGTACCTGCGGGCATGAAACGCAGCCCCCCGAGAAAAGGGGGGTTAGTATGATATATGTACTGAGTATGTAAAGCATAACACATCGTAACTGAGATAATAACTGAAATAGAGATGCAGGGGATAAGTATAACAATTAACAAATTACTGTACCTGCACCTTAGGACACGTAATCCTATACACCATCATATACTGTGCCCGGCCCTCTAGTGAACTCGGTGTCATCATAATTACTTCATAATCAGATATCATCGTATCATAATGCATTTCATTTCATCATATCATCGTATACGGTATCATACCATCGTATACGGTATCATCTTATCATGTATATCATCGTATCACACCCGGTTCACTGCGGGGCTTAGGGTCACAATGTATTGCTTTAATCTCATATGCATGCCTACATAAAATATCCGGCCCTTTAGTGAGGGACTCGGTGAATGGAGTGGTGTACGTCTATAGCGTACCATCATAATATACATATATACCCGGCCCTCTAAGGAGGGACACGGTGTTCCTTCCTTATTTCACCACATATACTATCATATTACAGCCGGCCCGGGATTCGGTGAATAATCGTATTGTCATAACATATAACATATATCACACCTCACGTACGGCATCGTCTCCTCGTATGTGGAACTATACACATCCGGCCCGGGACGTGGTGAAAGAAGTAGTAACACTGTGCACGATAACATATCCCGGCCCATCGTGGGACTCGAGGAAGGATGGGTTACAGTATGCACAAGTAGAGTAGTGAGAAACCATATGCAACTAAGTCATTATCTAAGACTTGATGAAACAGTCAAGTGAACCATCACCTGAAGACTGGGGGAGTAATTATCCGAGGTATTCCTTTAGATGTCATTAGGGCTTATATCAGTTGGGGCTTCAGGGATCACAAACATGCATCAAAATAATGCCACATAATTCATGCAAACAGAAATATAGTCTATGCAATCAGAAACACATTTATCTAGACAAAGACTCAACTCATGCAATCAACGGCATTTATCGTTTCAGAGCCTCTAAAAAGAGGAGCTGGTACCTCTACTTTCTATTCATTATATAGCAGGCTCGAGAATAGTAGTTTGACTACTTTCAGACTCTTAATGTTCAGGAGTGACTACAAGTCACGAGTTACAATCAGAGCTCATAAATGGAATTACCTCTAAACCTATATCATATACCATTTCACTTAAAGTTAAGACATTCCAAAGGAAAGAAGAAATAGGCTTTACATGTACTAGTTTTCATCACATAGAAATATGCTTTACAGCTATTGCAGAAGTTCTAATACCAAGAAGTAAACAAGAGTCTCGACTAATACTCAGGGCTTTACGAATGGATTGAATCCCAAATATTGTATACATATCATTCATAACTTATATCTAAGACATGCCAAAAGAAAAGAAGAATAGTTCTACATATCTATTCCAAAAACACGCCAAAGGAAAGCTTCACATACCTTGTATGGACTTCTCTTAATCACGTCCACATCGTTGTCCTCGAAACCTATTTAACATGGAAGTAATGTATGTATTAACAACCTTGGAATTTTCAGCAACTTAGACTACCCACGAGTATTCATAACATTCATCCCTTCGATCGCCTTCTCGGCTAGTTCCTTAACTAGTTAGGATGTTAACGAAAATTGGGCAGCACCTCCCCTATAATGTGCCCTATCCGAAATCCCAACCATGACCTTAGAACCTGCCGCCAACCAAAAATAGAACCAGCAGCCCATACATATACATATTACGACCAAAATTACACAATATAACCCCCGACAATTAACTCGAAACTAAGATACCAAAACAAGAGTCTTTAATCTTTCTTTCGCGAATTCTTTAATTGCAAAGCGGAGGGTCATGTGGCTGCAAACATAAGCTCCCACACCTCATTTAAATAACTTTTAGACCCTGCAACACGCCACAACACAACCAGCAGCAGCCCCTACGCGTACAACACCTTATTTCGACAACAACTTAACTATAGCGATTCCAAATTCGTTTATTCCGAACGCTGAACTTTTCAAACCTTTTCCCCAACTTCCAGCATCCAATAAGGTGTGTAATATACCCTAATTTAACGTAATAAACTTACAATTAGAGGGGAATAACTTACCTTTCCCGAAATTGGCTAGAACTCGCCAAAACTCGCCTCGGAAGTTTCTTAACATGCTGAAACTTTAGCGGACTGTTTGTATCTTTTTGGTGCTGATCCGAATCATAAATTTACGTTAATAACACCTCCATAGCATGTATAAACCCTCACAAAAATGTGGGAGAAGATAATCCAACCATACCTTAACAAACGGCTCTCCAAACGTGCTGAAAATTAACTTCGGAACTCCTCGGCGCGGCTGAAACTAAGGGGCTGTTTGCGTGGCTTCTTACTGCCCTAAATCTGAAATTTTCATTATTAAACACCTCTATATCACCGTAGGATACCTTAAATAATTAATTCACGAAACGAAATCGGGCCTTACCTTTTGTTTTGCTCAAACCCGTGGCTGCCCTCACTTGTTCTTCACGTTTTTCTCTCATTCCCTAAGTTAAAATGCTGAAAATGAAGTTCAAGTCATAAAATGACTAATATATAACCTTCCCTAGAGGGTGACACGTGGCATACCCTAGGGGTGACACGTGGCATCCCCCCTAGGGCGCCACCTCACCCATGCAACCACCCACATGCTGCCACGTGGCAGTGTGGGGCCCACCCTAAGCAGGTAGGTGAGTCACCTGCTTGCTTGAGGTGCTTGCTTGTCACCTGCTTGCTTCCTCTCATAGGTTCGTAATCTCGTCTTATTTTAAGAGCCTATGTAATCCATGCTACACAAGCTTGGTACGTACTCCAATAGCTCAAGTATGTATAACTTCCAAGTTAGTAGCTTGTGTAGGTAAATCGAGTTCTACGACTCATTACTTGGCCCCCAATTCCTTCCGGATTCTTATGACTCCATTTCCAACCTTCTCTACTATGGGGTATCACATTCTTCTTTCCTTAAAGTTAGTTGATGTGTTTGGATAGTAAGAGCCTCATGGCTACTTTCAAGACGATTAGGAACACGTGTCAAGATTCAAAAGTTCGGGGTATAACACACACCTAGGGCATAGCTTAGGTGATGACATTTCCTCAACCCCTCTCCTCTCCTAAAGCCCTAGTCAAGAATCAACAAGGAATCAAGTGTTGTGTTATATGCTGGAAATTACCAAAATATCCCTAGAGGATAGTGCGCTCATATATCATATAATCCATAACATTTTCGCCAATACGAGGTTTGAATATCGATAAGGGGAAAAATCATGTGGAAAAGTTAGCTCGATTGAATTTTAGGTCAGTAGGATCAAAATATATTTTTTGGGGGGGAAATTGCTTGCCTAGAAGAGTGCGTCACAGGTCCGCGTTATGGACCTGCCCAACATAGATCATTTTCATCAATTGTTCATAAAATGCATTCACCGAATATGCTTTACGTGTTACTTTCTATTTTAAGTGATGGACATTTTGGAGTTTTCTTCACCCCTTCTATGCTTAACACCCTACTTCCTTTGGTTTCTTTTTGACCATAAAACTTTTCCTAAATGCATTCCTAAGTCTTTTTACACAAAATAAACATAAGAGCTAGGGCTGAGGAGAGGAAAAGAGGCTAGGGTTCAAGAGATTCAAGAAAATCCTTTGCAATTTAATTGACCAGTCTACATTCTAGGTATCTCAAACTAACTAAAACATAGATTTGAGTTCTTCCATGTGTCCTAATTAGTTGACGTACGAAATTGAGTTGAATTGGTTCTTCCATGCGTAAATTCTCGAAAGTTTTCCTTAAACCTTAGTATATTCTTGCATAATATGATATTGATGATTTTTTATGACTATAATACATGTAATAAAAATTTGACCCTTTTTCTATATGAACCTTATCTAGAAATTTACCAATATTTGAAGGCCCCAATGCAATGATTGAGTCTAGGGCCATGAACTATGAATGCCTTGAATGTGAATGGGATTGAATATGAATATAGACTTAATAAAACTTGAAGGTCCTTTGTATTTTCACAAATGCAACCTAAATGAGAATAGAATTAAATGTTGTCATAAATTCATATCTAAACTACTCTTGAAATATGTGATTGAGATTGATTGGATAGTATGATTGTTGAGAGTTTTGATTATGATAAATTGATGAATTGATAAGAGTCCAAATAAGACTTGTTGAATGACCAGATTGAACTGATTGGATGGAGTTTTATGAATATTGAGTCTTGGAAGGAGTATCGAGCACCGAATTGGGTGATAGTAACTAACAACTTGAACTCAATAACTAGTAGCCATCATAGGTGAGGATTATACCATAAATCAAATGAATTCCCTTATTGTCCCTAAAATGGACTTGAATAATTGATTGTGGATCCTTGATTAGTTGATTTATCCCTAAATCTGACGAAGTATTGGATGGGCGTGGCAATGATGTCGGCTCATTGTACCTCACCGGCTCATAGGTGATGGTTATTGGATAAAAGAAACTCCTAGATAGGTCTTGATAGTACTCTAAATGATTGGTTTGATATGCATAAGATTTTTCCTATCTAAATCATATTTACTTTAGACTTGTGATATCCTAATTGAGTTCCTTATTCTGATTTGAGCTTATTCTATCTTGATGGTTATTGTTTTCTTGATTTTTTACATGCTCGTATATTCCATGTACTAACATCCATTAGGTCCTGCATCTTTTCTTGATGCAAGGATAGGCATTAGAGATGATCAACAGGTGCATCATTGAGGATCAGAGTTTTCATCAGCTTTAGTGAGTGTCCCTACTTTCGGAGGATTCCACACTTTTCTTTCATTATGTTGAGATAGTACTTTTCTTCCATTGAGGAAGCTATGAAATTATCATGTAGAGGATTAATAGTCTAGACAATGATGGTTTGATTTGATGCCATTATGTCACAACCAGGACTAGGGCCTAGACATGACATGGCGATCAAAACTCCAAAGGGCTCTAACCAAGCCTTTTGACATATCATAAGCATTCATAAAGTACAATAAGGCAGAAAAAACATAACGAATCCCAAAGAAACATATGATATAATGAGTATGAAATGTGACAACATAGACTACTACATTTATGTTCAACAAGTCTCTATTAGTCAATATAGGGATGGTCTAAGACATGTCCTTAGATCACCCTCAATGTAATGTAACAAAAGTCTTTGAAATGAAAGGAAGAAACCGTAATCCGGCCCTCAACAAATGAGGATCCACCAATTGCAGAAGAAAAAACTCAACTCTAACCACATAAGGGTGGATGTGCTCGTCAACCCCTACATTATGATAAAATGTAGGAAAAAGTATGCGTTAGTACATTTAAATGTATTAAAGTATGTAGGTAATGAAATGCATAGTTAAAATCATGTTTTTGCAATGACCACTTCAAATACAATGATAAAAGAAGTAGTGAAATCATAAATAAGCATAAGAAAGGTTAAAGCACTTTAAACCATAAGAATAGTATATCAAAGTAAGGGCTAGAAATAATCATGTAAAACATCATAAGGACCATACATATGTGGGAGATAATTGTAATAGATATTAAGACCATGTGAGCTATTTCATGGAATCCGATGATCCCACATCGAGAAGGGGGAGTCTACTTACCAAGGGGGGAGTCTACTTACCAAGGTGTTTTGAATTCATAAAAATAATGTCAATTGGAAGTATAACTCAAAATACTATAATTCATATCATGAACCCTAAAGACCACTGTAGGAAAATTCATAAACAAAACTCCTTAATTCAATAAAATAATCATCACTTTATATTAAAATAGATTCATAATCATAAATAGAATCAGAATTCATACAATTGAAATAGAAATCACAAACTCAAAATTCATACATACTTTAATTTATCAGAAAAAGGAGAATTGGTTGGGCTCCATAGGTGAAAGTACCCAAGGATCAAATACCCATATATCTTGAGTGAGAAGACCAAGGAAATTTATAGAAACTTTGACTGCTAATGGAGAGCTTGAGAGAATTACTTTAAGGTCTTTAATGGAGTTTTTGAAAGACTTTATAGAGAGAGGATTATTTGAATAGAAGAATTGTGGTAGAATGAATGAAAGTTAGGGTTAGGTTAGTTTATAGAGTTGAATTGGGTACTAAAAATGTCCAGGTAGTTTGCTAGAATAATAGGAAAAGATAAAAACACCCATCATTAAAAATAATGTCAATTGGAAGTATAATTGAAAAATGTCCAACACTTTGCCAAATATTTGAAACATCAGGGCCCATCCTACGACTAGATTCTATGAATCTTCCAAACTTCTACGGGTTGTAAGGACCCCTCGTCCTGCAACTTTTCCAAAATCCTAAAAAACTAAGTCTATAAAGTTTCTCAACGAGTGCTTCCTATAACTCATAAATATTTCTACGAGGTCCTGACACTTGAATTTTCCAAAATCAGACCATTGACCCTACGACTCAATTCTATGAGTCGTCATCATTTGTACGAGTTGTAACTTGACTCGTAGACTCGATTCCTCACTTAGCCAATATTTCCATGCCTCAAAGTCACCCTTAGAGTCCTTCCTATGATCCATAGAATTCTTACGACTCATAGATCAATTCGTAAGAACTAACACAAGTCCTTAAATCTCAAATTTTTCCTTGTTTTGACTTTTAAACTTCTGGAGTCTTACAATATCTCCCTCTTAGGAACATTTATCCTTGCATGAGGTTCGACTAGCAACCCATTATGAATGCAATGACACATCAAAGTACGTAAACCATGAGATTTTAAAACTTAGCATAAAATAAGCTTTATGAATATGCATGCATATGAAAGACGTAGGAAAACTGAAATGTAGGAATTTAGGAGATTTAAGCAAGAACAACATAATGCCTTATGCTTGAGGGAAGGAAAGAGATACGGATACAACGTCATCATGTCCGCTTCCGCTTTCCATGTAGTACTCCACTTATTGATTTCTTTACAATACCTTGACAGATGCAACCTCTTTCTTCCTTAACCTCTTTACTTGCCAGTCTAGAATTTCCACCAAAACATCATCATAAGTCAAGTCTTATTCAACACTCTCAATACCCAAAGGCAAAATAGTATTTGGATCATTAACACACTTTCTTAACATTGATACATGGAATGCTGGATGAACTGAGGCTAACTCCAATGGTAAATCAAGTTCATAGGCTATCTTACCTATATGCTTCAAGATTATATAGGGCCCCACATACCTAGGGCTCAACTTTCCTTTCTTACCAAAATGCATAACACCCTTTATGGTTGAAACCTTCAAATAAACCCAATCATCCACATCAAATTCAAGGTCCCTTCTTCTCTTTTCCGAATATGAATTTTTGCAACTTTGAGCCATTTTCAATCTCTCTCTTATAATACTTACCTTCTCCTTGCATCTAACACCAAATTGGGACTAATTAATGACATCTCACCCATTTTAAACCATCCCACTTGGGACCTACATTATCTCACATACAAGGCTTCAAAAGAAGCCATTTGGATGCTAGAATGATAGTTATTATTTTAGGGAAACTCAATCAATGGTAAATTCTCATGCCAACTTCCTTTAAAACCAATGACACATTCCCTCAACATATCCTCTAAATTTTTTATCATTCTTTTAGCACCATTGGTTTGAGGGTGAAAAGTTGTACTTTACTTGACTTTGGTAGCAAAACCCTTTTGGAACGACTTCAAAAAATAGAAGTGAATTAAGTACCACAATCTGAAATATGGACAAAGGAACATAATGCAACTTTACCAATTCTCAAATTTACATCTTGGCATAATCTTCAGCATTATAAGAATCTTAATCAGTAGAAATTATGCCGACTTCGTTATTCGATCCACAACAACCCAAATGGAATCATGTTGCCTTTTAGTACGAGGCAAATCCTTCACAAAGTCCATATTCACATATTCCCACTTTCAAGTAGGAATTTCAATATCTTGGGATACACCTACCGGTCTTTGATGTTCAATTTTCACTTGTTTGAAATTTGGATATTCAGCCAAAAACTTTGCTTTTTCTCTTTTCATACCATCCCACCAATACACTCCTCTCAAATCTTTATATATCTTGGTGGAACTCGGATGTATGGAATATATAGAGTTATGAGCTTCACCCAATATCATGTCTCTTAGGCCATCAACATTGGAGACACACAACCGACCTTATACCGAAGTAATCCATCTCCCTCTTGGGAGAAAACTTCAACCTTCTTATCAACCACCAATATCTTCAACTAAATTAAATTTGGATCCATGTCTTGCTTCGCTTTTATACCACTACAAATGATGCTTCCAAGCATACCACCCTTATTAGAGTCACTCAACCTTATACCTAAATGGGCTAATCGATGCACATCTTTAACTAACTCTTTCTTGTCATGTCCAACATGAGCAACATTATTTATGGACAACTGACTAAGAGCATCAATAACAACATTTGCTTTAATCAGATGGTACAATACACTCATATCATAATCTTTTAAGAGTTACAGCTACCTTATTTGCCTAAAGATTCGGTAAAAATGTCAACATGCACCCCATAAAGATAGTGACCCCAATTTTTTAATGCAAAGACAACCGCCGCCAATTCAAGGTCATGAGTTAGATAGTTTTGTTCATAAACTATTAGTTGTCTAGAAGCATATGATATGATCTTGCCATGCTTCATCAAACCACAATCCAATCAAACCCATGAAGCATCATAGTATACAACAAACCTATTTGTACCTTCTGTCAATGTAAAAATAAGAGATGATGTAAGACGATACTTCAATGTTTGGAAACTTCTTTCATAATTATCTGACTATTGGAACTTCACCTTTTTTTAGGTTAACTTAGTTAATGGTGATGCAATAGATTAAAATCCTTCTATAAAACTTCTATAATATTCGGAAAAAAACCCAATAAGCTATGAATACGTGAAGGAGACAATGGTCTAGACAATTCTTTACCGCCTCCATTTTTTTGGATCAACCATGATACCATCACAACAATTAATGTGACAAAGGAACTCCACAGACTACAACCAAAATTCAAATTTACTAAATTTGTCATACAATTTCTTGTTCCTCAAAGTTTGTAACACGATTCTCAAGTGACTCATATGCTCTTCTTCATTTTGGGAGTAAATGAATATGTCATCAATAAAAACCACCATACACATTTCTAGATAAGGTTTGAAAATCTTATTTATCAAGTCCGTAAGAATAGCAAGAGCATTAGTTAACCCAAGTGACATAACCAAAAATTAAAATGCCCATACATTGTTCGAAAAGACGTCTTGGGAATGTCATATCCCCTCACCCTCAATTGGTGATAATCGAACCAGAGATCAATCTTGGAGAAGTGACTTGTACTTTGGACTTGATAAAACAAATCATCTATCCTTGGAATAGGATACTTGTTCTTTATAGAGACTTTATTAAATTTTTGGTAGTCTATAACATGCAAAGCAATCCATCCTTCTTTCCAGCAAACAACACTAGAGTACCCTATAGTAAATACTTGACCTAATCAAACCTTATGTAACAAGTCTTTCAATTGTTCCTTGAACTCCTTAAGTTTTGTCGGGGACATATGATAAGGAAGAATAGACATGGGTTGAGTGTTAGGAAGAAGACCTATACCAAAATCAATTTTCCTTTTGAGAGAAACACTAGGAAAGTCATCAGAAAACACATCAGGGAATTCATTTATAATAAGGATCGACTCAGTAGAAGGAGCTTCGAAATTTGTATCCCTAACCCACACTAGATGATAGATATACCCCATAGAAATCATATTCTAGGAGTTTAGGCATGATATAAGTCAACCCCTAACAACTGAATTACTACCCTTCCATTCAAGGACCGACTCATTAGAAAATTATAATTTGACCATACGGGTCCTATAATCAATAGGCATAAGAAGCATGTAGCCAATCCATACCAAGAATAACATCAAAATTGGTCATACCAAGTTCAACAAAATCACAAAGGATAACTTTATACAAAATTGACACGGGACAATGTCTATAGACTTTCTTGCATAGAACTGAATAACCAACGAGAGTATAAACCCAAAAAGTCTCTAGCAAGATTTTTGGACATATATCAAATCTTATAAGAAGTTAAGTAGTAATAAAAGACAATGTCGCACCCAGATCAAGTAAAGCATAAACATTAAAGTCAAAGATCCTCAACTACATCGGGAGACTCCTCAACATCGTGCTTAATTTAGAATACATAGAACCTATTTTGGCATTGACCACCACCTTGTTGAGATTGTCCTTGAGAACATTCTTTTCTCCAATTATGTGGGCATATGATGATCTTGTGCCCTATTTTACCAGAACCAAAGAAAGCACTTGTACAAAGAAAAAACTTACCTCCATGGTTTTGCCCATACTTGGCATATTTAGGAGGAGTGGATTAACCAACACCACCACCTTGGGCCTTAGGGTTGGGAGCCCTTCATTTATCAAACCATTAGCCCGAATCTTATGAATAACCTTGGCCTTGAAACTTTTGTCCTTATCGAAAGAGGCCATTACCTTCACCAGATTTGGATTGAGACAACCTATCTTCAAGATGAGCTTTCTTAGACTCTCTCACCCTACTTTCCTTAAGCTTCTCCCCTTCAATTTTTTTGAAAAAAGTCATGAGGCAAGATATGTCAATTTCTCTCATAAGAATAGTGGTTCGACATTCTTTAGGAACCAAGATAGACACATCCGACAAGAATTGGCCCATTCGAGCATGAGGATCGACAACCAAAGAACGAGCATATTTGGATAGCTTGGTGAAATTCAAGGAATACTCCTTCACACTCATGTTGCCTTGGTTGAGATTAATGAACTCTCATCCTTGCTTCCCTTAACTCTAGTGGGAGAAAGTGATTAAGAAATGAAAGTTTAAAATTTTCTCAACCTATGGGACCCTCGTCAACCCTTTTGGACTTCCATTGAGTATACCATACTTTGGCAACCCCTTTGAGTTGGTAGGATGCTGACTCCGCTTTTTCTTCCAAAGTCATTCCCATAATAGCCACCACCTTATACACCTCATAAATGAACTCTAGAGGATCTTTATTCACCTTTGAACCATGGAATTCAGGACAGCTCATCCTTGCAAAATCCATCACTCTAGAAGCCTGAGTAGGAGCTTTAGAAGGATCAATAACCCATTGTTGGCCACAATATGAGCTAGCATAGTAATAGTGGTATGGAACTCCACATTGGTCACTTAGTTGGGCAATAGACCATTGACTTGGGGGACCAGAAGAGCTTTGTCTCCATTAGCATTGACCCCTCTTTGCATAGGTGCTCTACTGGGAGATATTTTCTAAAAATTACAAAGAATAAATATTAGGAAGAGGAAGTCTTAGTACACTATATGGCGAGACATAGATCATGAAAGAAGTAAAAATTTCCTATAAGCCTCTATTAGTTAAAATGGGCAGGGGATAAGACATGTCCCAAGCTCACCCTCAATGTAATATAACCAAATTCTTTGAAATGAATGAAAGAAATCATAATTTATCCCTCGAGAAATGAGGACTCATCATAAACGAAAGTGGAATCTCAACTCTAACCACACGGAGGATGGATGTGCTCGTCAACCCTTACAATATGATACAATGTAGGTAAAAGTATGTGTTAGTATGTTTGAATGTACTAAGTATGTAGGCACTGCAATGTATAATTAAAACCATGTTTGTTCTATGACCACTTCAAATACCATGATAAAAGAAGTGGTGAAATCATAAATAAGCATAAGAATTGTAAAAGCACTTTTAATCATAATTATAATATATTAAAGTAAGGGCTAAAAGTAATCATGTAAAACATTATAAGGACTATAAATATGTATGAGATAACCGCAAATGACATTAAGACTATTCGAGCTATTTCATTGAATCTAATGATCCCCACATTCAGAATGGGGGAGAGTACTTGCCAAGGTAGACTCTATCCAATATTATCATCATGAGGTACTATATGTTGATCCAATAGCTCATCCATATTGGCAAACATATGGTGGAAACATAGTTTAAGGGATAAGAAGTTGCTACTAAAGCTTAGGTTGAGCCCCCACCTAAAATTCCTCTATGTGCTAGGTCAATATCCTACAGAATACATATCATATCAAAATCATAGATCATATTCATCATAAATCGTAAGTCTTTCATAATTATACTTCATAAACATGTTCATAAGAATAGTTGATTATCATACATCATATCGTCATAAGAAATATCATTAGGATATTTGGTTACCATTTAAGGATCATAATTCATCCTTGCATGAAAAATAACATTAACTCCCTAGGTCACCATTAAGGATACTAAGTTACCTATTTTCATAAACATGCTTTTAGACTTGAAATTTATGATCATAGCTTATACTTGAAATTAGGGTAAAACATGATCATATACTTGCGATTAACTCATATATAATTCATAAGAATAATGTCAATTGGAAGTAGAATTGAAAATACCATAATTCATATCATGAACCCTGAAGACCAATGTAGGAAAATTCATAGAAAACTCATCAATTTAATTTATTAATAATCACTTTATATTAAAATAGATTCATAATCATAAATAGAATAAGAATTCATGCAATTAAAATAGAGATCACAAAAACCATAATTCATACATACTTTAATTTATCAAAAGGAGGAGAATTGGTTGGGATCCAAGGGTTAAAGTACCCTAGGATCAAATACCCACATACCTTGAATTAGAAGACCAAGAAAACTCGAAGAAACTTGGAATTTTGATGGAGAGCTTTTTGCCTTTGTAGAGAGAGGATTATTTGAATAGAAGAATTATGATAGACTGAAGGAAAACTAAGGGTTTAGGTTTGTTTATAGAGTTGAATCGGGTCCTAAAAATGTCCAGTTACATTATTAGAATAATAGGGGAAGACAAAAACACCCTTCATTAAATCTGGCTGGAGGACCCTACGAGTCGGGTTTATAATTCGACGAATGAGTAATGGGTCATAGTCATAAGTCATCAAATTTTCCAACATTTTGCCAAAAATTCAAAACACATAACCGATCATATGACTAGAGTCTATGAATCGCCGAAACTTCAACGGGTCATAAGGACCCCTCATCCTACAACTTTTCCAAAATCGTAAAAACCTGAGTCAGTGAAGTTTCTATACGAGTGATTCCTATGACTCATAAAAATTTCTACGACTTATCCTGTTGAGTCGTAGAAAAAGTCCTGAGGCCTAAATTTTCAAAAATCAAACCACTGACCCTAAGACTCAATTCTATGAGTCATCTTCATTTCTACGAGTCGTAACTTGACTAGTAGACTTGGTTCCTCATTTAGCCAAAATTTCCATCCCCAGATTCACCCTACGAGTCACTCCTACGATCTATAGGAGTTTCTATAACTCATAGGTAAATTCGTAGGAATTGACACACGTCTTTAAATCTCAAATTTTCCCTCATTTTGAGTTTTTAATTTCCAAGGTCTTACATGTTATATCTTGATTAGTTACTTTGAGAATATTCTTATGACATAGATTTGGATTTGATTATTGTCCTTTGGCCTTTATTCTTTGAGTTATTGATCATGTTACATTCTATGAGGTGTTCTTATTAGTTTTGAGTCTTCCGCTGTATTATTGGACCGGTGATCATACCAAGTTGTTCACTTGGGGAACAACAATGTTTTTTGAGTGTCATCCACATCTAGGGTATCTTTTCAGAGTGTGATAAACTTGTTATCAAAGCATAAAGTTCAAGATTCCTAAAAAGTCTATGAAGCTATATATAATAGAGTCTTTCTTATGGGTGTGTTGTGCACCACTATTATATTAGAAGTCTATATGACATTAGGAATTATTTCATTTCTTTCACATTCTTATTTTGTGCGATAGGGTTTAGCTATATGAAAGCTCTCTTCTAATTCTTGCATTCGTGTTTTAATTTTAAATCATGCCTCCAAGAAGAGCTACTAGACCAGTTAGGGGAAAAGGACGCCTAGCCAGGAAAAATGCTAACCAACCTGAACAACAAGTTCCTTAGGGGAAAGGATATGGTTGTTGATATGAGAAGTAGGATGAGTTTGTACGTGGCTGGACTGGGTCATTCGATAAAGAAGAAGGGAAGGAGAGCAATCCTAGTTGGAGACATAGATATTGTTAAGGTTGATGACTTATGTGAATTAACCATAAGATGAGAAATTGTAGGACATAGAGGAGTTTAGGAGAAAGATGTCTAAGACATCCACCCATAAGGTTGGTAAGATAGGGAATGGAAATGGGAGCTATTTTTAGACAGGTCCATCTAGGACAACTCCATCATCTTCTAGTGCACTTGGACCCAGGATCCTAAATGAAAGAATGTCCCAAAACTTTAGAGCCCAGGGTTTTCAGTCACAAGCTAGTGTGGATCAAGGTTCTGGAGGTAAGACACCATGTGGAAACTATGGCAAACTTCACTTGGGAGAATATTGTGAGCAAGGGAATGGGTGCTATAAGTATGGCCAAGTAGGTCTGTTTTATAAAGACTATCCTATATGGGCCAACAAAGCCCAATCTTCTACGCCAGCATCACCAGTTTGAGAAAAGAAGAGGGGTGCTACTTCTGGTACAAACCAGGGTTCAAACCATTTGTATGCCAAGGGTAGTCGCCAAGATCAGGAGAACTTGATAGATGTTTTCACTCGTATGCTTCGAGTTTTTTCTTATGATTGTTATGCTTTGTTAGATCTAAGTGCCACTTTGTCATTTTTAACCCCTTATGTGGATAATAAGTTTGATAAAAATACCTGAGTGTCTTCTCAAGACTTTCAGTATGTCTACTCCTATTAGTGAGTCGATCATAGCTGAGAGGGTCTAAAGAGATTGTACTATGTCAATCTTTAACAGGAATACCATGGCTGACTTAGTTGTGTTGGACATGGTTGATTTTGATGTGATTCTTGGCATGGACTGGCCTTATTCTTATTATGCCTTTGTTTATTATAGGAATCTGATTTTTAAATTCAAATTCCTGAATAAGCTTGTCTTAGAATGGAAGGATAGTCCTATTGTGCCTAAGGGTAAATTTATTTCCTACCTTAAGTTTAGAAATTTAAACTCAAAAAAGTGTGTTTATCACATCATGTGAGTTAAATATAATAGTGTAGAGTCTCTATCTCTTAAGTCAATCGCGATTGGTAATGTGTTACCTAAAGTCTTTCTTGAGGATCTGATTGAAGTCTCTCCCTATAGAGAGATTGAATATGGGACGGATTTTTTTCCCAATACTCACCCTATTTTTATCCCGACTTATAGAATTACCCTTGCTAAGTTGAAAGAATTGAAAGAATAGTTGAAATATTTGTTAGATAAGGGATTCATTAGACTGAGTGTCTCACCTTAGGGGCTCATATCTTATTCGTGTGAAATAAATATAGGTCCTTTAGAATGTGCATTGATTACCGACAATTGAACAAGGTCACCACAAAGAATGAGTATCCTCTCTCTGGAGTAGATGATTTACTTGACAAACTTTAGTGTGACACTTGTTTCTCAAAGATAGACCTAATATCAGGTTACCATCAGTTGAATTTAAGGGAGTGTGATATCCCAAAGATAGCTTTTTGAACCTGTTATGGCTATTTTCAGTTCTTGGTCATTTCCTTTAGGTTGACTAATACACCTATAGCCTTTATGGATCTCATGAATCAAGTGTTTAAGCCGTATCTTGATATGTTTGTGATTGTCTTCATTGATGATATTTTGGTTTACTCCAAGAATAAGAAAGAGCATTCCTATCACCTTAGAGTTGTCCTCCAGACTCTGAAAGACAAGGAATTGTATGAAAAGTTCTCTAAGTGTGAATTATAGCTTGCATCTGTGGCTTTCCTAGGACATATTATACTTGGAGATGGTATTCAAGTTCATACACAGAAAATCAAGGCAATGAAGAATTGGCCCAGACCCATATTCCCAACTAATATAAAAGGTTTCTTGGTTTTGGCTAACTATTATGGAAGGTTTACAGAGGGATTCTCATCCATATCATCACCATTAACTAAGTTGACCTAAAAGAAGGCTAAGTTCTAATGGTCTGATGCTTGTGAGGAGAGTTTTCATAAATTGAAGACCAAACTGACCACCACTCTTGTTGTGACTTTGCTCAATGGAATAGAGGATTTTGTAATATATTGTTATACTTATAGAATGGGTTTGGGCTGTGTGTTGATTCAGAAGGGAAAAGTGATAGCTTATGCTTCTAGATAACTTAAGATTCATGAAAGAAATTACTTAACTCATGACATTGAGCAGGAAGTTGTGGTATTTGCTCTTAAAATTTAGCGTCACTATTTGTATGGAGTGCATGTTGATATGTTCACTGATCATAAAAGTTTGCAATACATCTTTATTCAGAAAAAGCTTAACCTAAGGTAGGGGAGATAGATAGATTTGCTCAAGGATTATGAAATGAGCATTCTCTATCACCTAGGTAATGCTAATGTCATTGCTGATGCTTTTAGCTGGTTGTCTATGGGTAGCATTATCCAAGTTGAAGAAGGAAAGAAATAATTGGCTAAAGAATTGCATAGATTATCTCGATTTAGAGTCAATATTAGGAAGTCTTGTGGTTGAGTTAATATTCAAAATTGATCTACACCATCTCTGGTGGTAGAGGTGAAAGAAAAGCAACATCAAGATCTTGTCATACTTTAATTGAAGGAATTTGTTCACAAACAGAAGGTGATGACTTTATCCCTAAAAGGATATAGTATGTTGAGATACCAAAATAGATTGTGTGTCCTCAATGTTGATGATGTCTGAGAAAGGATTATGACTGAAGCTCATAGATCCAGATAGTCTATTCATCCTGGTTCTACAAAGATGTACCATGACTCGAGAGAAGTTTATTGGTGGAGTGGAATAAAGAGAGATATTGTTGAATTTGTTTCCATGTGTCCGAATTATAAATAGGTTAAAGTTGAGCATCAAAGGCCATATGGATTGGCTTAGAACTTTGAGATCCCTGAATAAAAATGGGAGATGATCAATATGGAGTTTATTATAGGTTTGCTGAGGTCCCAAAAGCAGCATGATTCAATTTGGGTTATTATGGATTGAATGACCAAATTAGACCATTTCTTGGCAGTTATGATGATAGACACTACAGAGGATTATTCCAAATCATACATTCAGGAGATTGTCAAATTGCATGTGGTTCCTTTGTCTATCAACTTAGACAGAGAAGCTCAATTCACCTCCCAATTTTGGAGATCTTTTCAGAAAGGACTAGGTTTAAAGGTGAATCTTAGTATAACCTTTCATCCTAGACAGATTTCCAGGAAGAGTGCATCATTCAGACATTGAGGGATATATTTAGAATCTTTATACGTGACTTCAATGGTAATTGGAATGATCACTTATCTCTCAACGAATTGCATATAACAATTGCTATCATGTAAGTATTCAGATAGCTCCCTATGAATCTTTGTATTGGAGGATATGTAGATCACCAATTAGGTGGTTTGAAGTTGGTGAAGTTAATCTTATTGGGTCTGATTTTGTTCAACAATCTATGGAGAAGGTGAAGTTTATTCGAGAGAGGCTGAAGATAGCCCAAAGCTGCTAAAAATCTTACACTGATATGAGAAAGAGAGACTTAGAGTTTGAGGTGAATGATTGGGTGTACTTGAAAGTATCACCCATGAAGGGTGTCATGAGGTTTAGGAAGAAGAGAAATCTTAGCCCTCAATAATTGGTCCTTCCAAGATTATGAGTATAGCTTATGAGTAGCAGTTACCTTCTGATTAACCATTATTCATTTTGTATTTCACATCTTGATGTTGATGAAATTCTAGGGTGATCCTTCATTGGTAGTTCCCATTAATAGTATTGGTGTTAAGGATATCTTGTCCTATGAAGAGATTTTGATCTAGATTCTTGATCGTCAGGTCCACAAATTGAGGACCAAAGAGATTGTCTCAGTCAAAGTCATTTGGAGGAATCAATTTATTGAGGAAGCCATATGAGAAGCTGAGAATTTTGAAGGTAACATCCCTATTCTTGATTTGAATTAGTATGTCTATTCTTGAGATTGAATAGTTGATTTTTTAGAGCATTTGATTGATTGAATGATTGAGTCTTAATTGTTATTCATTCCTCGAGTCAATCCTTAGTTTTCTCATCATTTAAGGAAGTATGATCCCAAGGGGGATATATTGCCATACCCTACAAATTGCCAAAATACCCCTAGATAATAGTGCACTCGCACAACGTATTATCCCTATTATTTTGGCCAACCCGAGGGTGGAGTATCGATCAGGGGGAAAATTATGTGGGAAAGTGGTATCGATTGAATTTTGGCCAACCGGATCAAAAGATAATTTTTTTGGGTAAAATTGCTTAACTAGAAGAGTGTGCAACAGGTCTGCATTGTGGATCTTCCCCAACATAGCTCATTTTCATCAATTGTTCATAAAATGTATTCACTGAATACGATTTATGTGTTATTTTTAGTTTTAAGTAAGGGTTTTACGGACTTTTCTCCACCCCTCCTATACTTAAGCCCTCAACTTTCTTAAGACATTTTAGATGTTAAAATAGTTCTTAAACACATTCCTAATTCTTTTAATGCAAAATTAACTTAAGAGTTAGGAGTAAGGAGAGGAGAATAGGATAGGTTTCAAGAGATTCAAGAAAATCCTTTGCAATTTGATTGCCTAATCTATATTCCAGATATGTAAAGTTAACTAAAAAGAGATTTGAGTTCTTTCATGTCCCCTAATTATTTGACATGTGGAATGGAGTTGAATTGGGTCTTCCATAAGTAATTTCTTGAATGTTTTCCTTAAACCTTAGTATATTCTTGTTTAATATGATATTCATGTTTATTTTATGACAATAATACTAGTAATAAATTATTTGGACTTTTTTACATGAACCCTAACTAGAAATTTACTAATATTTGAATGTCCCTGTGTAATGATTTAGTCTAGGACCATGAACTGTGAATGCCTTGAATGTCAATTGGATTGAACATAAAGGTTTCCTTAATGAAACTTGAAGGTCCTTTGTATTTTCACAAAATGAACCCAAATCATTGGATAGAATTAAATGTTGTAACAAATGCATATTTAAACTACTCTTGAAAGAAGTGATTGTAATTGATTGAATAGTATGATTGGTTGAGAGGTTTGTTTGTGATAGAATTGATGAATTGATAAGAGTCCAAATGAGACTTATCGAATGACCAGACTGAACTAATTCAATAGAGTTTTATGAGCATTTATTCTTAGGAGGAGTATCGAGTACTGAATATGGTGAGAGTAACTAACAACTCAAACTCAATAATTACATAGCTAACGTAGGTGAGGATTATACCGTAAATTAGATGAATTTCCTTATTGTCCCTAAAGTGGACTTGACTTATTGATGGTGGATCCTTGATTTTGATTCGTCTGTTATCCTAGAAAAGTATTACACGAACATGGCAGTAATGTCGGCTCATTGTACCTCATAGGCTCATAGGTGATGGTGGTCGGATAAATGAAACTCCCAGATAGGTATTGATTGTAAATTAAATAATTGGTTTGATTGGCATAAGATTGTTCTTGTCTAAATCATATTTACTTTATACTTGTGATATCCTGATTGAGTTCCTTATTCTGATTTGAGCTTATTCTATCTTGATGGTTATTATTTTCTTGCTTTTTTACATATTCATACATTCAATGTACTGACATCCATTTGGTCCTACATCTTTTCATGATGTAGAGACAGGTATTAGAGATCATCAATAGGTGCTTTGTCGAGGATCAGAGTTGTCATCAGCTTTGGTGAGCCCTTTCTGCTTTCGGAGGATTCCACACTTATCTTTCATTATATTGAGATAGTACTTTTATTTTATTGAGGTAGCCATGAACTTTTCATAAGCCCCATCTAGTTTGTAGAGGTAGAGGCTTCATAGACTAGCTAGTGATGGTTTGATTTGATGTCATTATATCTTGACTAGTTACGCTCGAACTATTCTTATGAAATAGATTTGTATTATATTGTTGTCCTTTGACATTTATTCTTTGAGTTATTGATCGTGTTACCCTCTATGAGGTGTTTTTCATTATTTTTGAGTCTTATGTTATATGATTGGGCCAGTGATTAGGACAAGTGGTTATCTTAGGGACCAACAATGGTTTCTTAATGTCGGCCATGTTTAGGGTACCCTCCCAAGGCGTGGCATGCTTTTCTTCTACCAAGCCTAGAATTCACTTAAGTTTCTCATTAGATTGAAGAGACAACCTTTCTTCTTGGTTAATATGAGCATATGGGACTATATTTTCTTGAATTAATGTAAGACCATGTTCCTAACTCTCATGTATATGATATTCTTAATGTTCTAGCTGTATTCTAAGGGTAGGATACATGAGACGGTGAATGGAAGCCGTAAGATCAGGTTTCTCCCATTGTGATTAATGTATTTGGTGAGAAGGGAGTATGTGGAGTTGTCTGGTAGCTGTTGGATAATATTTTGGAGTCATACAAGTGTATTATACTATTTTTAGGGACGCGAAGGATTGAATACTGATAAAACCAATTGATTTGAATTCCTTTTGAGTTTATGCTCACCATATGTTTGTTGAATCGACGATATAACTCAGATATGTTGTGTAACTATTTAAATTCAGATTTTCATTGATTCTTTCTTTATATTGAAGGAGCATGGGATAATTTAGGTATGGTAGTAGATTAAAGGACTAGAATCAAGTTATGTAAAGACACCCTTTGTATAGTTCTATTAGAAGGTTGGAAATACCTTGTGATGTTTTGTAGTAGTTTAAATGTTTAAGATATGTGAATGTGATGCAAATGACGATATATTTATAATTGTTACCGTAGTTGTAACATGAATTTAGAGACCTCTTATCGTGGGCACTTTGAGCTAGTCCTATATGTGTTTTTCATTAAGAAGTAGTTTTGTACATGAGTTCCATGTTTCAATGTGAGTAAGGCCAAAGAATTAGGAACTATTTGTCATTTTAGACACGATAAGTTAATAATAGAAGTCCAATTGTATAATTATCAGAATATTTAAAGAAAGCACTTTACGGGCAGGATATATATGTATATATAAAGATCCTAAATGTTAGTGGATTATATAGAAATAGAAATATATGTGATCTTGTTTAAGCTATATGCTAAGGCGGCAGAAATATCTTTAGTACATCATTCATAAGCCAACTAGATTCCTTTTGACATCTAGACCTTTTTAAAGTTGTTTAAGTATTAAGCAGGCATACTTATATGCTATTTGAATGATTTAAGAGGCCTATTGAGGCTGCAGTCTTAGAGTCAACTTGCGTATGTGCTATATTTAATAGATATATTTGATATGAGAAAGGTTTACTCTGTAGTGATAATAGTTATGAATTTATGTTACACTATCGGTGGGGTAATGTCAGTAAGTAGACATAGTAATAGTTGTAGCCATAGCTCACCACATAACCAACGTAGGCATATCTGGTGGGCATGTTTACTAGTTATTACACCACCACAACGGGCATGTCTTGTGGACAAATGTTTATTTAGTTGTTACGCTACTGACATGGCCACTCGGCTGGGTAGGTTCATTATTATGACAAGATTATTACATAATTCATTATTAGGCAGTATGATTTGTATATGTATTTACTTGTTTAATTCACACAGAAAGGTTATCGTATCTCAACTCCCAGAGTCAGGTTATTTCTATCCCTACCTTTTAGTAAATTTGATATACTTATATTTATAGCTTTCAGCCTTACATACTTGATACATGTTATTTGTATTGACGTCCCTTTGCCCAGGGATGCTGCTTCGTGCTATAGGTGCAGGTAAAGACTCTAATCATCTGTTTTAATAGGAGTATGACTTCAGTTGAGAGTTGGTACACTTTTTTTTATTCAAGAGTCATGATCTAGTTTGAGAGTATTGTGTTATGATGTTTTGTATGGGTAGGTCGTGTCCCTTTCCTGTTCCCTATGTTTGTTATTATTTAAAGGCTTTTGTAGACACATATGTATAGTTTAATTCAAATTTCGTTTAGGCTTTGTCGGCTTTTTATTATTTTGTTCGGTTATATTATGGCCTATTGATCATATGCTCTTCAAATTTTATTTAGTTTCGACCTTTTTGGTCTAAGCGGTTGTGACATATGGCCTGTTTGGCCTATGTATTATAGTTTCAGATGGTATATAGCTGGCTTCTTGATTCAGTCAATATCAAGGTTAGTCACTCTCTCCCCTAGTTTTGGGGTGTAACATAATGTATAGTAGAGTCCTATGGATTAATGCAAAGATGTGTGTAGCTTATCTTCAAGAGGCTATAGGATCTCGTTAGGAATATTTCCTTTTTTATATCATTTTTTGTGCAGTATATGTATTATCAATTTTATGAAATATCACTTGATCCCCTCTTTTAATAGGGTGGCTCACACATGAGGTATTGCGGCTGGGGTTGATACACTCGGCCCTGCATATATAGCCTCATCTAGAGGTGTAGGCCAACCTTGGGGTTGTGGCAGGCTACCGCACTAGCCTATGCTAGAGAAAGGACTCTGGAGCCAGCGATAGAGCCTCAAGTAGCTCTAGTTCATCATTAGCCGATGGGGTCAGGGCCATCCCAGCCACCACCCGCACTAGTTATGACTCATGAGCTATAAGTGACCATTACTCAGTTGTTGACTCTATTAGGGAGTATGTAATAGCAGTCCCCGGTTTAGTTTTTCATAGTTAGCCTATAGCAGCAGCTCTAGATCTTCAACTTCCACCAATTCCCATTATAATCAACTAGTTATAGTAGATGGGGCATGTCTTAATAATAGAAGAAGATGCTTGGGGTGCTTCAGAGATTCTCTTCACCGAAATTTTCTTGAGTGATTGGAAAAGATACCTATGAATTCCTTATGACCTTCTAGGAGCAGCTACAATCCTTGGGCCTTATGGAGTCAAGAGAAGCCGACTTTATTGCTTACCAGTTTTAGGGGCTATCTAGGAAGTGGTGGCGCTCCTATTTATAGACCAGGCAAGTAGGTCACCTAAGGTATCTTGGGAAGAGTTATCAGAGGTTTTCTGTACTAGGTACATATCGTGGAGCATTAGGTATACACTCTGTGACTATTTCTTAAGATTGGAGCAAGGCTCTATTACTATCTCATAGTATGAGGTGAGGTTCCATGAGATATCCCAACATGCCACCATGATATTGCCTACCGATGAGGAGAAAGTCTGTTGTTTTATGCATGGGTAGATTCTAGTTGAGGATTGGGACAGAGCCTATAGCATCCCTAGGGAGATTGTTTTTTAAGGTAGTTGATCATGCATAGACCATAGATCATATCAGTTATAAGGCCTACAGATGAAGCGACAAGATGGCTCGCTAACAGGAAAGCTACAGCACGTCTCGATCCTGGGCTAGGGACTCTTATGATAGGACTTGCCCGCAATTTCATTAGGGTTAGTCAATAGGCATTTTTAGGCAGTATTTCCTGGTTCAAAGAGTAGCCAACAGAGTCTAGGTTGTCCTAGTATGGGCCAAAGTTTTATGGGATTAGATTCAAGTTTTAGGGCAGTAATGGTCGATTTCCTGTAGGTCATTCTTCTTAAGATTTTTATGATTTCGATGACTTAGACCACTACTCTAGGGATTGGCCCCAGCATGGGTTAGTTGCTCCAGGTCCAACTGAAGCTAGGCTAGTAACAGTGATACCTCATCCAACTAGAGGTAGTGGTCAAGATCAGGATCATTGTTGCGGTCAGTACGGTGCTCGAGGTGAAGCACGATGAGGCATGTTAGGCGGTAGATTGGATGCATAGGGCACAGGTTCCCAAGCCTATTTCTATGCATCTCTACTGAGAGCAGAGGCTAAGGTATCTAATGATGTCATCATAGGTATGCTTCTTTTATGCCATCATCCCTCCACAACTTTATATGATACGGGCTCTACATTTCCATATGTTTCTATTTATTAAGCTCCCTGATTAGGTATGAGAACGAAGTCTTTAGTAGAGCCAATAAAAATTTTGACCTAGGTGGGTGAGTCCTTAGTAATAGATCAGGTATTGTGATCTTTCATATTGACTATCTAGGAGTATGACACTAGGGTTGATCTTTTTCACTATACATGGTAGATTTTGATATAATTCTAGGCATCGACTGGTTATTCCCCTGCAAGACAATCTCAAATTGCTACATTAAGACCATTATCTTAGATATGCCTAGCATCCCTCTAGTGTTATGGCATGGTGATTATAATCACACACCGATGGGGATTATCTCTTTTATTCAAGCCAAGAAGTTGGTTGCTTCTAGGTGTTTAGCTTATTTAGACTATGTGCTGAATGTTAGTAGGGAGATCACTTCAGTTGATTTAGTTCCTATAGTTCGAGAGTTTGTGGATGTGTTTCCTACTAATCTACCTGGCCTACCCCTAGGATATGATATTGATTTTTCATAGACTTGGAGCCAAAAACCAATCCTATTTCTATTCTACCTTATCAGATGGCCGCTACAAAGTTCAAGGAACTTAGTGTTCAGCTTAAGGACCTCTTAGGTAAGGGGTTCATTTGATCGAGTTTTTTATCTAGAGGCGCCCCAGTCTTGTTTATGAAGAAGATGGACGGTTCTATGCGAATGTATATCAACTACCAGTAGTTGAACAAGGTGATGATGAAGAACCATTACCCCATGCCTTGTATTAACGACTTATTTGATCAGCTTTAGGGTGTCATAGTGTTTTCTAAGATTTACTTGAGATCTGATTACCATCAGCTAATGAATAGGGAAGCGGACATCCCTAAGACTGTATTTAGGACTGGTTACGGTCATTGTGCATTACTAGTGATGTTTCTTGGGTTTACTAATGCCACTACCGCTTTCATCGACTAGATGAGTTTTTTGTTCAGGCGGCCATACCTTGATTCTTTCATCATAATCGTCATTGATTACACATTGGTTTACTCATGAAGCCGGAGTGAGCATGAGCAATATTTGATATTAGTGCTCCAAACTTTGAGATATCAACAGCTTTATGCCAAGTTTTCAAAGTGCGAGGTTGGCTTGATTCTATAGAATTCTTAGAGCACGTGGTATCCAAGGATGCCATCATAGTAGATCTGGCAAATATGAAGGCTATTCGAGATTGGGTGAGGCCCACCTCCATCACTAAGATTCATAGTTTGATAAGATTAATGAGTTACTACCATCGCTTTGCTTAGGTATTATCTACATTATAGTACTATTGACTTAGTTGACTAGCCAAGATAATCCATTTAAGTGGTTTGAGAAATGTAAGTTGAGGTTTCAGAAGAACAAGGAGCTACTTACAACCAATCTTATATTGACTCTTCCAGTTAAAGGCGAGGGCTTCAAGGTATATTGTGACACATTTAGTGTTAGGTTGGGCTGTGTGTTGATGTAGTTAGACTAATTTATAGCTTATGTGTCAAGGAAGCTTAAGCTGCATAAGTGCAACTACGCCACTCATGACTTGGAGTTGGCAGCAGTAGTTTTTGCGCTTTTGATTTAGACTCACTAGATGTATGGAGTTTATTTTGATTTTTACATTGATCACACAACCAATCAATATATTATCAACCAGATTGATTTTGATTCGAGGTATTTTCATGGGATTCAGTTCCTAAAGGACTATGACCTCTCTAATCTCTACCATCTAGGCAAGGCAAATTTAGTAGAAGACGCATTCAGTTAGAAGGTAGTGAGTATACATAGTCTAGCCCTCCTTTGTATTGGGGAGTGACCTTTGGATTTGAACATTAAGTCCTTAGCCAATAGGATAATTCGGCTTGATACTTTAGATTCTAGATGAGTGTTGGCCTATGTGGAGGGTTAATCATCTCTATTAGATTGGATTCCTTATCGACAATTCAAGAAAACGGAGTTGGTATCTCTAAAAAATTTAGTGTTGGGAGGTGACGCCGGCCAGGGCACCTTATTCAAATAGTGTATTAAGGTTTGATGATTTTCTATGTATTCCAAGAGTTGGGGGTTTAATCCAGCTAATCCTTACCAAGGCCCATGATTCTAAATACTTTTTCCATCCAGGTCACCTCTAAGATGTATCATGACTTGAGGCAGCATTATTGGTAGAGTGGTATGAGGAGAGATATTAAAGACTATGTATGTTATTGTTTGTGTTGTTAGCTGGTAAACGACAAGCATTTGAGGCCTGGAGTGAGTTTCAGAGATTAGCCATTCCTGAGTGGAAGTGGGATCGTATCCTCATAGACTTCATTGTGGCATTTCCTTGCACTTCTAGATGTATTGATAAATTTGGGTCAACTTTGATCGATTGACCAAGTTAGTGCACTTTCTTCCTATTCATACTTCCTACAGTACTGCACTTGAATTATTTCTACATATGGGAGTTGGTTTGTTTTCATGGTGTGCTTGTATATATATTTCAGACTAGGTTCACATTTCACTTCCAACTTTTGGAAGACATTTTAATAAAAGTGAGGCACCCGAGTCAACCTTAGCACAATTTTTTACCCAATGACTGATGGTCAGTTGGAGTGCACTATTCAGGTTCTTGAGGATATGTGGTCCTGTATTTTGAACTATGGAGGTCAATGGAACCAGTTCTTACCTTTGGCAGAAGTTTGCGTCAATAACAACTACCACTCTAGAATTCAGATAGCCCTATTCGAGGCCTTACAAGGTAGGCTTTTTTGCTCTCTATTTAGTTTGTTTGAGTTTATGGAGCCTATTCCATATGGTACAAACTTTACTCAATAGGCCTTAGATCATGTGAGGGAGGTTCAAGATAGGCTTATGACAGCTCAGATTAGACATCATAGTTATGTTGATCATACACGTCAGTCGTTAAAGTTCATAGTTAGTGAGAGAATATTCCTCCAACTATTTCTCATGAAATTCATGATGATATTTGGGAGGTGGGACAAGCTCAAGACCAGTTATATAGGGCCTTGTAAGATTTTGAGGATAGTCGGTGATGTTTCTTAAGAGTTAGCTCTACCTCCAGTATTCTCAGCTATCCATCTGGTTTTACATGTCTCAATGTTGTGCCAGTATATTTCACATGAGTCTCATGTGCTCTAGTATGATTTGATTGAGTTGGATTACCATTTGACCTTAGTTGAGAAGCCAATTGCTATTCTAGCCAGAGATGTGAGGCAGTTCCAATCTAGAGTCATTCTTATGGTTAAGGTCTATTTGAGGCATCATCTAATCGAGGAGGCCACTTGGGAGATCGAGCAGGAGATGCAGGAGCAGTTCCCCAACTTATTTGAGCCTTCAAGCACTCCTTAACTCTTGCATCTATGGTCAAAAGTTCTTTTAGTAGTGGATGTTGTAATGATCCTCTCGGTAATTTTTGTGTATATATCTTCATTTTTTCATTTAGAGTATTCTTATAGAAACCCAGAGTCGTTTTTGACTTACTAGTAATGCCTATTTGATTGCTTAGTTGTTTGTCTTTTGGGATTTAGCCAGTTTCCCTATTATAGAGCTTTTGAAACTTGAAAAGTTAATTTCGGTCAAGGCATCAGGTAAGAGACCTCATAATGGAATTCTAATGGTTACATCAGCTCTGAAGTAGTCATTTTAGTTTAGTGGCATGATTGTCTTAATCTCCGAGGCTTTCAGTGTAAGTTTGGACCATTAAGCATTTTAGCCTTTGAGTTTAAGCTTAAGTTTGACCTTGGTCAACATTTTTAGAAAACTTACTTGAATAAAAATTTTGTCAGCACAGTTATCTTTAAAATATTAAGTTTTAACTAGAATGACCCTTCGTGTGCTTCTTGAGGCTTCCAGTTGAATTGCTAGGTGCCTTGTGAAATTGGCTAAAATGACACTTGGTGTAGGAATCAGTTTTCCTTGAGATGACCTCGAATGGAAATTTTAACTACGCTGTTGAGTGGAATATCGAATTTGGCGGGGTAGAATAGTTTTTTTATCCGCAAGGGATTCCGAATGAATCCCTGGAACCAAGTCGAAGACTTGGGCAATGTAGAAAACCTATGTTGCAGCAGTTGCTAGTGCGAGGATACCTTACCCTTTTCGTTCAGAGACAGAGGGTCATGTTTGCGGATGCTAGGTGAATTGGTCTCCACGTTTGTAGGCTCCGTTCATGGAAGTCTACCAAGTTCCTCCCCATATTTATGGGCCTAGGACCATGTTTGCGGACGTCTAGCTTTCCTTTCTCCGTGTTTCGTGGGCTCTTGTAGCTTTGTTCATAAAGAAGGATTTGCTGGTCTTTTAATTAAAGACCAAGTACGTATTTCAGCTTTACTTCAAAATTTAGTTAGTGATATCTCTCTCATTTTTAGTGAGATTTTTTGTGATCTAAAGTTCTGTGTTTGGTGAAAGTTTTTTACTAGTCAGGGAATATAGAGGAACCTTTGTTCAAGGTAAAATCGAGTTTAAACTAGTTGTCATATTTTCCATTCATAGCTTAAATGTTGGATTGTAGGATGTTCCTAGCCCTGAATTCTATTCCATTTTGGGACACAAGTTTGGGGAGCTGATTAGGATTCTTTCATGGAGTCAATTTTTGAATTTTTTGTGGTCCCATATTCCTGTTTTAGACTTCAAAATTTGTTCATATTCTTTTTAGTAATTTTAGTATCTGATCGACCATAATAACTTTGTGATTCTATTTTTGAAAGTGTGGCAGCGTCTTAAGGCTGTACAGAAGGGAAAAGCTCCATAGACATGATTTTAGAGAGTGCATGATCGATATAAAGGTAGGCTACGAGTTCCCTCTCCTTAGATTGATCTTGGTTATGTAAAATCATGAATATTAGTTAGAATTTGGGTTGGTTAGATCTTTGATCGGGTACTTGTGAGCATGTTGCCTATTTTATTTTGATCATCCATGTTTTTTTGGCTTTGTAATAGTTGTTTTATGATGATGTTGAGCATGTTAGCCTTAGTCTAGGCTTAAACTAGTGTTTTCCATATACTTGTGATATTTGGAACATTTAGGCCTTGCTTTTACTCCGACGTCCATTCAAATGGTTTAGCTCCCTATAGAATGGAATAGCATACTTAGGTATGGTATTTGAGCCACAGATTAGGCATTGCTTCAGGTTCAATGACCTTCTACCCTTTGTTCCTCTCGTGGATCGGTGTCTACCCGTCGGGCTTATGGGAGTCTGCACAAGTTTTTACTTAAACTTGTGCACGAGTGTACATTCTAGGCTTATGAGGCCAATGAGGTTTAGTTAGATATACTTAGTTCTTTTAGTCATTTACATTCATATGCATCCCCTTTACTTCCCATTTAAACAATGTTGTATCCAATATTAAATCTTTTCATACTACTTTGACTTTTCATGCTAAGTTGGCCTATGATGCCTACTTGTACCTATAATGTTGGTGCTCATACTACACTCTGTATCTACTTTCATGATGCAGGTCCGAGCTCTTATTGCCAGAGCTGTATTCTATATCGAAGGTGAGGGTGAACACATTGCGTTTTAGATTTACTTGTCTCCATATGTATATAGTTGACTAGTATTTTTGTTTTTGCGACAAGTCTTTATTTTTATGGTCCATGTTTGGGACTTATACCTACTTTTTAGTAGCTTTGTACATGTGAATTCCAGAGTCTCGTAGAAATTCTATTGGTATGTATATATTTTTTGGCTTTCTTCTGCTCATTGTTTTGTTTTTTCTATTGTTTGTTTAATTTTTTGTTTATTTTCTACCGTTAATCCCATTACTTTTAGTTCCGCAATACGGGTCGGCTTGTCTTCTGGTGGGTTATAGTAGGTGTTATCATGACTCGAGAAATAGGGTCGTGATAAAGAAAGAGAAAATGTCACTAATTTCACTAGTTTAGGTCCTAATTAGTGTGTGTAATACCACAAAAGTTAGAAAGTCGAAATGAAAAGAAGAAACTCACAAAAGTTGTTGGTGCACTAGTTCTACGAGCCCTTTTACAAACCGTAGAAGGTCGTACGGGCCATAGGAACCAGTAGTAGAAAAGTGAGTTAAATACATAGGAAAATTGTTTTGGTCGCTGATACCCTAGAAGAGACCTTCTACAGACCATATAAGGTCCCATTGTCTATAGAAGGGCCCCGTAGAAGGGGTTTTGAGAGTTGGAAATGTGTCAAAATTTCAATAGTTCTGTACTATTAAGACCCGACCTAGGGCCTAGTCGTAACACATCGATCGAAACCCAGAAGGGCTCCAACCAAGTTTCTTGACATATCTTAAACAAACATGAGGTAAAGTAAATGCGGAAATAACATAAGAAGAGTCTAAATCATGAATCATAAAAAGTATAGGAATTTGAAAACATAGACACTACAACATATGTCCCACAATGTCTTTACTACTTCAGATGGGTGGGGGATAAGACATGTCCCTACCTCACCCTCAATACGAATATAACAAAGTCTTTAGAAAGGAAACAACTCATAAATAGGCGTTGATAGATGAGGCTCACCAAAACTTCGCCGATATGGAAGCTCAACTAGCCATGTGTAGGAATATGATCCTCAACCCCTTCATAATGAGACAATGTAGGTAACAATATGCATTAGTACGTTTGAATGTACTAAGTATGTGGGTGGAGTGCAACATAAACCATAGAATGCAATGATCAATTAACTTACATGATGAAAGAGAATGGGTAAAGTCATGATAAAAACTATAATGATCAAAGCATTTAAAATACATATTGAGATCATAAGAGAACATAAGGAAAATATACATATGTGGGATAGAAACATAACCAAAAATACGACCATACGAGCTATAAGATTAAATTCTGATGTCTCCCTATACAACGGAAAAAAAGGAAATCTACTTGCCAAGGTAGACTCTACCCTGCTAGGCGGGTCAAGTACATATGTTGTATGTGGATATACTAGCTAGGCCATAAGACAATCCTATGGTGTCACGTGGTTATGAGACAAGAAACTTTATATAAGGACCTCGTAGGTAGATCCCCCACCATAAGGCATCATTCAGTGCTAAGTCAAATCCCACGGAATATATAACATAGTAATCATACTTAGTATCTATCATAAACTTGTTCATAAACTTCACGATTCATAGATTAACTCATTTTCATGTCATACTTGCAATGTGAGACTAAGCTTTCAACATCACAATGTCATATATAATTCTTTTCATTAGGTTCCGAGGACACAAACATAGGGTCACAACTTCAACATAATTGTAATCAATTATTATAATTCATACTTGAATTTATAGTAAAACTCATATTCATAGTCAATTTGGGTGAAAACCATGAGAATACTTGAAATTATTGAACTTCATAATCATAATTCGTGTAAATCAGCATTGAAATAGCTTCATGCATGGTTACTTGTAATTCAACTTTAAATGATGCAATTAATGTAGACACATAGTTACAATAATCACTTATAATGATTGAAACTATAATTGAAACATCCCAATGCAATTCTTCAAATTAGGGTTACAAACTGTATTGAAATTTATGAGATTTTGAGTAAACACCTTGGGACTCCATGTGTAAAAGGAACCCATGGATCAATCCCCATATACCTTGATTGAATTTAAACTTAGAATTGAGAAAGGAGACTTTCTCTAGAAGAAACACTATCCAAAACTTGATGAAGAAGATGAACTCTTGAAGGAACCTTGAGAAAGAAGTCTTTAAGTGATTGGGATTTAATGAGGGAAAAGAATAGACTTAGGAGTATTTAGGACAATTACATAATGAATCTAGTCCCAAAAATATCCATATACATTAAACAAAGAATAGGGAATGATTGAAACATCCATTTTAAAACTGAAACTGGGACCCATCATAAGTCATCACCACAGACCGTGAAGGGCACTACGGTCCATAATCCCCTCCGTGAAGCTGGACTTGGAATTTTTGAAAAGAGATTTTTGGTAGTCTACCACCACATGACCCACCAAGGCCCTTGAAGGACACCACGGTCTGTGGTTCCCTTCAACGGAGGTAGACTTGGACTTGAAATCTCAAGGTTTGCAATGGAAGTTTGAGTAGTTCCTTCGCTGAAATCTTCACGGTCCATGGAGGTTATACATTCCGTGAACATGGAACATGGTCTATGAAGGGATACACGACCCGTGGTGGTCAAGCATGGTCCCTGCGTTTGGAAATTATTTGAGGGCCTTAGGGGATGGGTCACCTCAGAGGGAACCACGGTACGTGGTCCTTGTCGTGGTCCCTTTCGTGTAGGACTGAGGTTTAGGGATTCACCATGATGGCACACCATGAGGAGTGGAGAGGACCACGGCCCGTGATGGCCTTCCTGGTCATCACCTTGTATTAAAATCTGAATTTTTCTTGGATTTCACCTGTTGAACCTCAATTTCCATCCTTCTTAATTCCAGGGTCTTACAATATCTTTCCCTTGAGAACATTCATCCTCGAATGGGACTCTAACTAGCATGAATAGAATAGGATAGGAACATATCATCCCAACTGAATGCAAAACATCTTGATAATGCATAAAACATGAAATCTTTAATCACAATAGAAAACATGACTTTAAAACTCATTTCATGAACAAGAATACATATGAAACCATGAGAACAACTAAAATACATGATTTGGGCTAGTTGGATCATGAAGGAACTAAATACCTCAACTAGGCACAGAAGAAAAAAGATGAGGATATCAGGATATCATCTCGGTGTCGGCCTCCCATGTAGCACCATCAACCTCTTGATTCCTCCATAACACTTTAACTAAAGCTATTTCTTTGTTTTTTAACTTCCGAACTTGCCGATCCAAGATCTCAACTAGAAGCTGTTCGTAATAAAGACTCTCTTTGACTTCAATGCTATCTAAAGGCACAATAGAGCTAGGATCACCAACAAACATCCTCAATAATGACACATGGAACACTGGATGCATCGATGCCAAATCTTAAGGCAAATCCAACTCATAAGTCATCTTACCAATTCGCCTTAAAATCTTACATGGTCCAACATAGTGGGGACTTAACTTCCCTTTCTTACCAAAATCATTGGTGAAATTTTCAAGTAAATCCAATCATTAACTTCAAATTCTAGTTCCCTTTTTCTCATATTTGAATAGGACTTTTGTTGGCCTTGGGCCATTTTTAATCCTTATCTAATGAGTCTAACCTTCTCCATAGCCTCAATTACCAACTCGGGTTCTATCAAAGTAACTTCACCTACTTCGAACGAAATGATAAGGGATCTATACTGCCTACAATAAAATGCCTCAAATGGAGCCATCTCAATACTAGAGTGATAATTATTATTATAGGCAACCTCTATTAATGGAAAATGATCGTCCCAATTTCTTTTAAAATCAATCACGCATGCTCTCAACATATTCTCTAATGTTTGATTGGTGGGATCGATCTGACTATCTAATTATGGGTGAAAGGTTATACTAAATTTCATTTGAGTACCTAGACCTTTTTGGAAGGATCTCCAAAACTAATATGTAAAGTGAGTACCTCGATCCAAAATAATAGATAATAGAACACCATGAAGCTTAACCAATTCTCGGATATACAATCTATCATATCAATTGAATATGAAGTCTTAAATAGGAGAAAAAGATCCAACCTAGTCATTTGGTCAATAACCACCCAAATAAAGTTATGTTGCATATGAGTACGAGGAAAACCTATAACAAAGTCATTATTTAAGGTCTCCCACTTCCAAGTAGGAATATCAATGTCTTGAGATAGACCTCCCGATTTTTGATGCTCAACTTTTACCTATTCGCAATTAGGACACTTAGCCATAAATTCCGCAATGTCCCTCTTCATGACATTCCACCAATACACTTCTCTAAAATCTCAAAACATCTTCATCGAACCTAGATGAATAGAGTATCACAAACTATGAGCTTCGGACAATAGCATATATCTCAAGCCATCTACATTTGCAACACACAATCGCCTTAATATCTCAAAACACCATCTCCCACTTAGGAGAAGCCTCAATAGCTTTTTCGGCAACTGCTTTCTTCAATTCCACAAAAGCAGGATCACTATCTTGCTTTTCATTTACATCTGTCATAAAAGGCGATTCAAAACCAGTTTGCACAATAATACCACCATCTTTGAAATCAACCAATTGAACACCCAAATGGGCTAATCTATGCACATCCTGAACTAGCTCTTTCTTCTCATCCTCAATATGAGAAACACTATTTATGGATAGTCTACTAAGAACGTCGGCAACCACACTTGCCTTACTTGGATGGTATAGTACACTCATGTCATAATCCTTCACCATTTTAAGCCATCTCCATTGTCGAAGGTTCAAGTACTTTTGAGTGAACACATATTGCAAAATCCTGTGATCAGTGAAAATATCCACATGGACACCATACAAGTAGTGTCTCCAAAACTTCAAAGCAAATACCACTGCCGCCAACTCCAAGTGATGAGTTGAGTAATTCTTCTCATGTACCTTGAGTTTACTTGAAGAAATAAGCTATCACTTTAACATTTTGCATTAGGAAACAACCAAGACCAACTCGTGAAACATCACAATACACAACAAACCCGTTGAAACCTTTTGATAAACTCAACACCGGAGCGGAGGTAAGATTATCTTTCAACTCTTGCAAGCTTTTTTCACATGCGTCAGACCATTGGAATTTCACCTTATTTTTAGTCAAAGAAGTAAAGGGTGATACATTAGAAGAGAAACCTTCCACAAACTGTCTATAATAATTGGTTAAACCCAAGAAACATCGAATATCGAAAAGAGTCAATAGTCTAGTCAAATTTTTAACTGCCTTACTTTTATTTGGATAAACCATAAATCCTTCTCTGGAAATAATGTGACAAATGAAAGAAACTGGCCTTAACCAAAATTTACATTTGCTAAACTTTGCATACAATAGACAATCGTTGAGAATTTGCAACACAATCCTCAAATGAATGGCGTGATCTTTCTAACTTTGAGAATAAATCAAAATATCATAATAAACAGATCACAAACATATCCAAATATTACTTAAACATCCTATTCATCAAATCCATAAAGTTGTAGGGGAATTCGTTAGTCCAAAAGACATAACCAAGAATTCAAAGTGACCATACTGAGTTCTTAAGGTCGTGTTTAGAATGTCCCATTCCCTCACTCGGAGTTGATTATAACCCGATCAAAGATTAATCTTTGATAAGTAGCTTGCTCCTTGAAGTTGATCGACAAGTCATATATCCTCAGAATTGGATACTTATTCTTTATAGTGACCTTATTCAATTGTCATTAATCTATACACATTAGGATTGACCCATCCTTCTTCCTAACAAACAACATGGTGGCATCCCATGGTGAAATACTTGGCCTTATGAACCTTTATCCAACAAATCCTACAATTTCTCTTTCAACTTCTTAAATTCCGTCGGAGCCATACTGTAAAGAGGAATAGAAATAGTTTGAGTATCGGGAAGGAGATCTATGCTAAAGTCAATTTCCCTTTTAGGAGAAATACCAGGTAAGTCATCGGGAAACTCATTAACTATAGGGACTGACTCAAGAGTAGAATTATCGGAATCAACATCTCTAACTTGCACTATATGATAGATGCACCCTTTGGAAATTATTTTCCGGGCCTTAATACATGAGATGAATCGACCCTTAACCACTGAATTATTATCCTTCTATTCAATAATATGCACATTAGGAAATTAAAATTTGACCCTACATGTTCTACAATCAATGGATGCATAAGAGGCATGTAACCAATCCATACAAAGAATAACATCGAAATTGGTCATGTCAAGTTCAACAAGATCACAAGGGATAACTTTATGCAAAATCGACACCAGACAATTTCTATAAACTCTCTTGGCTAACAGCGAATCACCAACTAGAGTATATACTAAAAAAGTCTCTAACAAGATTTTGGGGCATAAATAAAATCTCATAGCAAGGTAAGAAATAACAAAAAATAAGTTGATACTCAGATCAAGAAATACATAGACATCACAATTAAAGACCCGTAACATACCCATGACCACATCAGGAGTCTCATGCGTATCTTGCCTAGCATGAAGAGCATAGAATTGGTTGTTGTGTTAGCCACCCTTTGGTTGAGTTTGGGCACCTTATTCCACTTGGACTCCTTAGGCTACTTGGCCTTAAGGATGACCTTCTCTATCTTTGTTGGAAACATGAGGGCACTCGAATTGCCTATGGTCCACTTTTCCACATCCATAGCAAGCACTCATTCCCATCAAACACCTTCCTTTATGATTCTATCCACACATGGCACACTTGGGAAATAAAGGGACACTAGCATTTACACCACCATATTGACCCTTAGGGTATGGAACCTTATCCTTATCAAACTTCCTTCCTGAACCTTTGCCTTATTGAGAATGGCCACTACTACCACCAATCCTAACATTTGAGAACCCACCTTCATATCGGGCTATCATAGAATCTCCCATCCTTATCTCTTTGAGTTTCTCTTCTTTTTTTTGCTTGACAAAAGTCATAACCCTAGATATATCCACTTCCTTAACAAGCATAGAAATACGATATTCCTTTGTAACCAAGTCAGACACCTTTGTTATAAACTAACTTATTCGGGAATGTGGATCGGTAATAAATGAAGGAGCATACTTAGATAGCTTGGTGGACTTGAGAGCATAGTTCCTCATACCCATGGTGCCTTTTTGAAGATTGATGAACTCCAACACCTTGGATTCCCTTAGCTCAAGAGGGAAAAATGATCAAGGAAAGAAAGTTTGAAGGCTTTCAAATCAATAGGTCTTTCATCCACCCTCTTTATCTTCTGTTGAATGTATAAAACTTTAGCAACACTCTTGAGTTGGTAGGATGCTAACTCTACTTTCTCTTTTAGGTCACCCCTATAATACTCACTATCTTATAGACCTCATCAATGAAATCTTAAGGATCCTTATCAACTTTTAAACCATGGAACTCAGGAGGGTTCCTTATTGCAAAGTCCCTCACTTTAGAAGCCGTAGTGGGAAAATAGGAGGAAGCGTAACCCCTTGATTGGCCACAAGTTGGACTAGCATAGTAATAGCGGTCCGAAACTCTGAATTAGTAACTTGGTTGGGTAGGGGACCATTGTCTTGAGGGATTAGAGGAACTTGGTACTCATTAGCATTGACTCCCCTTTGCATAGGTCCTCTTCTTGGAGGCATTTCTAAAAATCGCAAAGGACAATCACTAGGGAAATAAGGTCTTAGAGTTTACTCTATAGCATGACATAGACCATGAAAGAAGTGAGAATTTCCAATAATGCCTTATAGCCTCCTATTAGTAGATATGGTGCACTTTAAAATCATGAATAAGACTCTACTTAATGCAGCATGTTTGACTCTTTAGGACATCTTAAACCTTGTGCTCTGATACCAAATTTGTCACAATCCGACTAAGGGCCTAGTCATAACACTGTAATCCCTAAATGGCTCCAACTAGGCCTTTTGATATATCGTAAGCATGCATAAGGTAAAGTAAATGCAGAAATAACATAGGAAGAGTCTAAATCTTAAATAATAAAAAATATAGGAATTTGGCAACATAGACTCTACAACATATGCCCAATAATGCTTTTACTACTTAATATGGCAAGGCTAACACATGTCCCTAGTTCACCCTTAATACAATATAACAAAGTCTTTAGAAAGGAAACAACTCATAAACTAGTCCTCGATAGATGAGGACTCACCAAAACTCCACCGATATGGAAGCTCAACTAGCTACATGTGAGAATATGATCCTCAACCCCTATATTATGAGAAAATGTAGGCAACAATATGTGTTAGAATAATTGAATGTACTAAGTACATGGGCATGGAATGCAACATAAATTATAGGATGCAATGATCAATTAACGTACATGATGAAAGAGAATTGGTAAAGTCATGAGAAAACCATATTGATCAAATTATTTAAAAGACATATTGAAATTATAAGAGAACATAAGGAAAATATACATATATAAGATAGAACAATAACCGACAATAAGACCATGTAAGCTATAACATAGAATTCTAATGTCTCTCCATACGATGGAAGTAAGGGGAATCTATTTGCTAAGGTAGAATCTACCCCGCTAGGTGGGTCATATATATACGCTATATGTGAATTCACTAACTTGGCCATAAACACAATTCTATGGTGGTACGAAATTATGAGACAAGAGACTTTATATAAGGACTCCGTAGGTTGAGCCCCCACTCAATTCATCATTCGGTGCTAAGTCAAATATCACGAAATACATAACATAGTAATCATACTTAGCGTATATCATAAACTTCACAATTCATAGATTAGGTCATTTTCATGTCATACTTGTAATGTGAGTATAAGCCTTTCAACATCACAATATCATACTTGCATAATTCATGTCATTAGGTTCCTAAGGTCACCGACATAGGGCCCTAAGTCACCTTTCTTCATTACTAGCATGGAATTCATAACTTGAACATAATTGTAATCCATGATTATAATTCATACTTGAATTTAGAGTAAAACTCATATACATAGTCAATTTGGATGAAAACCATAAGAATACTTTAAATAATTGAACTTTATAATCATAATTCATGTAAATCATCATTGAAAGGAGCTTCATGCATAGGCATTCCTAATTCAACTTGAAATCATGAAATTAATATAAAAAAAATACTTATAATGATTGAAAACATAATTGAAACAATGCAATTCAATTTATCAAATTAGGGTTACAAACCTTATTGAAATTTATGAGAATTTGAGTAAACACCTTGGGACTCCATGAGTGAAAGGAACCCATGGATCAATCCCCACATACATTGATTGAATTTGAACTTGGAATTAAGAAAGGAGAGTTGTTATTGAAGAAACCCTAGCCAAAACTTGATCAAGAATATGAACTCATGAAGGAACCTTGAGAGAGAAGTCTTAAAGTTTTTTGGGAGTTAATGAGGGAAACAAATAGACTTAGGAGTATTTAGAACAATTACATAATGAATGTTGTCCCAAATATGTCCACATATATTAAACAAAGAATAGGGAATGACCGAAATACCTTTTATTTAATTGAAACTGGGACCCATCATGAGTCATCACCATAGACCGTGAAGGGCACTACGGTTTGTAGTCCCCTCCATGAAGCTAAACTTGAAATTTATGAAAAGAGATTTTTGGTAGGAAACCCACCACAAGACCCACCAAGGCCCGTGAAGGGAACCATGGTCTTTGGAGCCCTTCCATGGAGGTATACTTGGACTTGAAATCTCAAGGTTTGCTAGAGAAGTTTTAGTAATTCCTCCACGGAGACCTTCACGGTCCATGGATCTTAGTATGCTTCGTGAACATGAAATATGGTGCAGGACCTGTAGAAGGGTTTGAAGGAGAGACCACAAAGGAAACCACCATTGTCTGTGAAGGGCTATACGGCCCGTGGTGGTCAAGCGTGGTCCCTGCCTTTGGAAATTATCTGAGGAACTTAGGGGAGGGGTCACCATGGAGGGCACCATGACTCATGTTCCCTTATCGTGGTCACTTCCCTACAGGACTGAGGTTTATGAAATCCACCATGGTGGTACACCTCGAGGCGTGGTGAGGACCAAGGCCATTGATAGCCTTCGTGGTCATCACCTGGTGCCAAAATCTAAATTATTTTGGGATCTCATCTTTTGATCCTCTTTTTTCATCTTTCTAACTTCTGAGGTCTTATATGTACAAGCCTAACTTAAGACAGTATAAGGTCCTATGGTCTATCATAGAATTCATAGATGGATATTTAAAGGATTTTGTTCGGAACTTGTGCAGGAAGAGAGGGTATATGGTACGTATGAAGTTCTATAGACCATACAAATGGACATAGAGAAAACCTTTGAAACCTTGGACTTCAGTACTTGAGTTCTAAGGACATTTTGTATGGGTCATGTTATGTTCTATGGGCCATAGAAAGGTCTCATTGACCTTGGATTTAGAAACTCAAGATGACTTCTAGGATGGCTTTTATGGGTCGTATAACTTTCTACGATCGTTAGAAACATTCGTAGTATGACCAGCAGTAAAATTTGCAGGGGCACTCAAGAAATTTATATTCTTTTAATATTAAAGCTGTGTCATTTTGGACTCATTCCAAGAACCTATAACTACCCAAATCCTTCAATCTTCCCCTCACTCACCTAAAATCCTATAAAGCTCTAAGGATGTCTCTCGCAAGGTTATCTTATCCACCAAGGTAGGGTTTTAGAAATCAAATGAACCAATTATTTTCACAGATCTGCTTAAATAAGCCTTCTTTTTAATTTAATAGCTAAGTGTTATGCCCGCCACTTGATCTTGAAGAAGGTAGAAGAATCTAGAGTCTTGGAGAGGTTAGTGGAAGACTCTAGATCCTTATAGAAGCTTGTAGAGAAGTCTTGAAAGACTTAGAATTCTCTAGAGTGTGTAGAGAATTCTAGAGAGGGACTTCTTTGTAAATATGGAGGGACTTGTATAGCAATTTTTATTTATACTTGAGCCCCTTAGGAGTAGTATAAATAGAGGGGGCATTCATTTGTAGCAAGCCATCAAGAAAACAAGCATTCTTCCAAAGCAATACAAAAGCCTTCTTCATAAACGCTCTCTTGTCTTCTTATAAACTAGCGTTCCCTTAGTGATCTAGTCTTAAAGGCTTACTTGAGCTTACAAGATCGTGAAAGATTCGTGAGTAAATTGTCAAGTGCCGCATGGAAGTCTTAGTTGAAGTCTAAGTCCGTGACAACGTGGTATCAGAGCGAGGTTCTACTAAGGGATATGGAAAGTGAGAGAGACATCAACGCCACTACCGCCACTAACGTCAAGCAAGATGTTGGAAGGAAGCACCGCAAGGGAAAGAAAAACTCTAAGAGAAATGAGGAGGTGTCGCTTGAGCCTACACAAAGCGAGGCCCTAACATCCTACTCACCCTTGGCCACTGAGGTGAGTGACGACGAGCGAGGCGAGGAGCCCGTAGATGTAACGCCCGGCATAGAGTGGATTGCAAGGGTAGATGCTACCCGGCAAGCTGTGGAGATATTAGGCAAGCGCTTGAACAAGGTTGACGGCAAGTTCAAGTCTCTAGAGGAGTTCACCCTTGAGGAGAACGACAACATCCGGAAGGAGTTGGAGGTGCGCAAGGCTTCCGAGTACGAGGTGAAGGAGGTGATCACTTCCTTAGAGTGTCGGCTCATAGACGCGCTAAGCACGATGGAGACCATGAAGGCCGAGATAGCAGCACTCAAAGGAGACATAGATGCCGGGAGATGCATGACGTCCAGTGCAGACCGGGAGGCTAAGATTGAGGCTCCCAAGCCACCAATATTCAAAGGTGCCCGTGATGCACAAGAGGTGGAGAACTTCCTTTGGCACTTGGAGAATTACTTCAAGTGTAACAAAGTGAAGAGAGATGAGACGAGGATCAACATAGACGTACTATACCTCTCGGAGATGGCCATGTTATGGTGGAAGCGCAAGGAGTCCGAGATCAGGAAGGGTCTATGCACCATCAACACCTGGGAGCAGTTCTGGGACAAGTTCAAGAAGGCCTTCTTCCCCAACAATGTCATCTACGAGGCCAAACGCAAGTTTCGAGAGCTGAAGCATACAGGTACCATACGTGCCTATGTGAAGGAGTTTACTACCCTTACGCTTCAAATCCCCAACCTTATAGATGAAGATATGATCTTCCACTTTATGGATGGGCTGCAGAATTGGGCCAAGACGGAGTTGGAGCGCCGACAAGTCAGCACCATCGATGAGGCCATAACCCAAGACGAAGCCTTGATGGACTTTAAGCATGACAGGAATGACAGAGGCAAGGGCAAAGAAATAAGGAGTGGTCATGCCAAAGGTGGGGGAGATCGTGATAAAGGTAAAGAGAAACATCCTCCACCCAAGAGCCATGATTCCAGTAAGTCCGACGGCAGGAGGTTCGGGCGACAAAGCTATACCGAGAGAAAGGAGCAGACCACGAAGGGCAGCGGCTGCTACATATGTAGAGGTCCTCGCGTCTATGCTAGGTGTCCGGAGATGAAGAACCTTGGTGCCATACTGCGGGAGCGAAAAGACAAGGAGGTGGACCAAGGGCAAGGTTCGGACACGACTCAGCTAGGCATGATCGGGCTATGTGGAGCCATCGTGAAGCAAGCTGAGAAGGCAGGGGATTACTCTGCCCAATATGTTGACATATCCATCAACGGACGACCAGCTCGTGCCATGGTGGATTTTAGAGCAGAAGCTAACATCACGACCAAGACGGCGGCAGCAAGGTTGGGGCTAAGTTATGGGCCAAGCAATACCCGCCTGAATACGGTCAACGCACTATTGACTCCCATGTGCGGAGTCGCTCATGGAGTGGACATCACGCTGGGCAAGTGGAAAGGTAAGACAAACTTCACTGTCGCCCCCTTAGATATCTTTGATATCATCCTTAGACAGGAGTTCTTCCAACAGTACCACACGATGATCGATCCCTACCTCCAACAACTCTTGGTGATAGAGCGAGAGGGACCCTGCATGGTACCTCTAGTCAAGATGCCAAAGAAGGAAGGACAAGCCCACCTGTCGGCCATGCAGCTTGTAAAGGGCCTAAAGAAGGGGGAGCCGACATTCGTATCCACCATTGCGAGCTTGGATGAAGGCAATGGTGCTAAGGAGACATTGCCACCTTGCATAGAGAAGGTGCTTGAAGAAAACAAAGACGTGATGCCTGAAGAGTTACCAAGACACCTACTTCCAAGGCGCGAGGTAGACCACAGGATCGAGCTGGAGCCAGGAGCAAGGCCGCCTGCATACCCACCATACCGCATGGCTCCACCCGAGTTAGAGAAGGTGAGGAAGCAGTTGAAGGAGCTCCTCGAGGCCAGTCATATCCGTCCATCCAAGTCACCTTATGGCGCACCGATGTTATTTCAAAAGAAGAAAGATGGCTCATTGCGCCTATGCATAGACTATCAAGCGCTCAATAAGGTGACCGTGAAGAACAAGTATCACATCCCGCTCATTGCCGACTTGTTTGATAGACTTGGACAGGCCAAGTACTTCACCAAGGTGGATTTAAGGGAGGGCTACTACCAAGTACGCATAGCAGAGGGAGATGAACCGAAGACCACATGTGTAACGAGGTATGGAGCATACGAGTGGTTGGTGATGCCCTTCGGCCTAACCAACGCACCCGCCACCTTTTGCACACTAATGAACAAGATCTTCCACCCCTACCTAGATCAGTTTGTGGTAGTCTACTTAGATGACATAGTCATCTATAGCAACACCTTGGAGGAGCACGTGGAGCATCTAAACAAAGTATTCCAAGTCTTGTGCGAGAATGAGCTTTTCATCAAGTGGGACAAGTGCGAGTTCGCCCAACCTGAAGTGCACTTCTTGGGACATGTTATCAGCCAGGGAGCGCTACGGATGGACGAAGCAAAAGTTCGGGCCATCAAAGAGTGGGAGGCGCCCACAAAGGTAACCGAACTTAGATATTTTCTTGGACTTGCTAACTATTACTGCAGGTTCATAAGCGCCTACTCCGCTAAAGCCGCTCCACTTACTGAGCTATTGAAGAAGAATAAGTCGTGGGTTTGGAGCGAGGAGTGCAAGGAGGCCTTTGAAGACCTCAAGGTTGTCGTGACAGAGGAGCCGGTCTTAGCATTGCCTGACTTCTCCAAGACATTCGAAGTGCATACGTACACCTCTGACTATGCCATTGGAGGAGTATTGATGCAAGAGAGGCACCCTATCGCCTTTGAGAGCCGCAAGCTGAATGAGACAGAACGGCGGTACACCGTGCAGGAGAAGGAGATGACAACCATCGTCCATTGCCTACGCACGTGGAGACACTACTTACTTGGCTCCAAGTTCTTATTCAAGACCGACAACGTGGCCACTAGCTACTTCCAGTCACAAAAGAAACTCACCCCGAAGCAAGCTAGGTGGCAAGACTTCTTGGCTAAGTTCGACTACGAGCTGGAGTACAAGCCGGGCAAAGGCAATGTTGTGGCCGATGCCCTTAGCAGGAAGTTCAAGCTGGAGGCCATCACCACAGCACATTGCGACATCCAGGATACAATCAAGGATGGTCTACAGCATGATCCATAGGCAAAGAAGCTTATGGAATTAGCCGTTCAGGGCAAGACAAGGCGCTTCTGGGTAGAAGATGGACTCTTGCTTACCTCCGGGCAAAGGATCTATGTGCCGAAATTCGGAGCTATCAGGCGACGAATCATGAAGGAAAGTCACGACACATTATGGGTCGGACATCCAGGGCAACATCGCATGAGGGCATTGATTGAGGCGATTTACTACTGGCCACGCATACGGGACGATATTGAATGCTATGTGCAGACTTGTCTTGTGTGCCAGCAAGACAAAGTAGAGCAGCGCCAACCAGGAGGACTCTTGGAGCCCCTGCCCGTAGCGGAGCGTCCATGGGAGAGTGTGACCATGGACTTCATCACATGCTTACCGAAGTCCGACGGGTATGGGACGATTATGGTCGTGGTGGACAGATTTTCCAAATATGCCAGTTTCATGCCCGCCACGGTAGGTTGCACTGCTAAGGAGGCTGCCATGCTATTCTTCAAGAATGTGGTGAAGTATTGGGGATTGCCAAGACATATCATTAGCGACAGAGACCCACGCTTCACCGGAAACTTTTAGAGAGAATTGTTCGAAATTCTTGGCACGAAATTACATTTCTCCACTAGTTTCCACCCGCAGACAGACGGCCAGATGGAGCGAGTCAATGCATTACTGTAGTGCTACTTGAGGCACTTTGTGAGCTCCCATCAAAAAGATTGGGCAAGACTACTGGACGTAGCCCAATTCTCTTACAACCTACAGCGGAGTTAGGCCACAGGGCGAACACCATTCGAGCTAGCCATAGGCCAACAGCCACAAACTCCACATTCACTACCGGCCGCATTTGAGGGCAAGAGTTTGGGGGCCTATCATATGGACAAGGGCTTTGAGGAGCAGCTCGACACTGTCAAGTCTTATTTGGACAAGGCAGCGAAGAAGATGAAGAAGTTCGCCGACCGCAAGCGTCATCCCACGAATTACCAAGTTGGAGACATGGTCTTGGTCAAGTTCAACCCCAGGCAATTCAAGGCGTTGCGAGGCATGCATCAAAACTTGGTGCGAAAGTATGAGGGCCCGTTCAGGATCGTTGCCAAGGTTGGCAAAATCTCTTACAGGTTGGAGCTACCACCGTATATTAAGGTTCATCCAGTCTTCCATGCCAGCGTCCTCAAGCCGTACCATAAGGACAAGGATGATCCTAGCCGAGGAGAATCAAGTCGGGCGCCACTCACAATCACAGCCTCCCATGATCAAGACATCGAGGCCATTGTGGACTACCAAGCCAAGCGAAAACAGGGACAACAGGCCACTGCTATGTTCTTAGTCCATTGGAAGGGACAATCTCCGGAGGAGGCCACCTGGGAGAGATATGAAGACCTGTGGCAGTTCAAAGACAAGATCCGGGAGTTCTTGCAGCAGCAGTGCACCGCGGTCGTCACCACATAAGGTGGGGGAGAGTGTTATGGCTCGCCACTTGATCTTGAAGAAGGTAGAAGAATCTAGAGTCTTGGAGAGGTTAGTGGAAGACTCTAGATCCTTATAGAAGCTTGTAGAGAAGTCTTGAAAGACTTAGAACTCTCTAGAGTGTGTAGAGAATTCTAGAGAGGGACTTCTTTGTAAATATGGAGGGACTTGTATAGCAATTTTTATTTATACTTGAGCCCCTTAGGAGTAGTATAAATAGAGGGGGCATTCATTTGTAGCAAGCCATCAAGAAAACAAGTATTCTTCCAAAGCAATACAAAAGTCTTCTTCATAAAAGCTCTCTTGTCTTCTTATAATATAGCATTCCCTTAGCGATCTAGTCTTAAAGGCTTACTTGAGCTTACAAGATTGTGAAAGATTCGTGAGTAAGTTGTCAAGTGCCGCACGAAAGTCTTAGTTGAAGTCTAAGTCCGTGACATAAGGATCATTAAGGTATGCGTGAATTTCAACCATAGATCCTATTCATCCATGAGGTTCCAAAATATTTTGAATTTCTTTTCATGATTTCTTCCAAAACCCAAGATTTTGATGATTTTGCATTGAGTTCAACAAATTATGGTTATTTCACTCCTATTGATCTTATTGTGTATGATTTAATCATAATTACGTATTTTTGATGAATTTTTAATTAACCCATGCATTATGTCTATTTTATAATTATGAACTATATTTGAAAATTATACATGCATCATGAATTTATGATCTATGATTTTAAGGATGCTGTTAGATAAAGTATCAATATGAACTCTATGAAAAACAAGATTTCTTCAAAAGAGAAGTATTCGTATCATGAAGGATTTCCATGATTTCTATGAAAAAACTCATCATGATCTAGATTCTTCTAATTAATTATCTCTTATGACATTGATTTGATCGAGGTTCATGATATGATTTAAAGGAGTTATGCTTACAGTTTCAAGTATTTTATGATGAACTTGGTATTACTAGATTGTTACCTTTTTCTCAAAGACCATGTTTGTTTTAGGTTTATATATGATATTCTTGTTGAGAGTTTATGTAGCACTGAATGGACTAGGAGAAATCACCTAGATTCCATAACTACGTGCTCCGGTAGGATGTCCCAATTGGAAAATTAAAGGTTAAGCTAGTAGATCCAAAAATAGCTTAGGTTAATGGTCCTTACATTGGCAAGTAGGACAATCCCTTTTCTGTGTGGAAGGGATGGCAACGGACTCGATGTTATAGCTCATATGGTTTATGTTGGTTACAAATCTCTCATTTATGTTATGTTAAGCTTATGATTTTCTTACGATTATTGCATTTATCATGTTTTATCTTTCTAACGATGTTTCTAAGGATTATTTTATGTTTTAGCTTGGTCATTGTATTATCATGTTTTATGTCATGCATTGTGTATTCTCCATACTTAGTACATTCTATCGTATTGACCGCATACTTCTTTTTCCTATATTATTTTATAATATAGGCCACGACCCTCCGTATTCTGCTCGTGGATAGTATTGGATCCTATCTACGTAGAACTCCTCATGCTTCGAGGGCACAACCATGTTATGAGTTCTTTTATGCCTTTATTTTCTGACTTATTTCAGTTTCAGGTTATTTTGGTGAGTTAGGGCTTGTCCTATGCCCCATATATGTTAGCAGAGGCTATGCGAAACTTAGTATGTTCTTTCGCATTGTTAGATGTTATTCTCAAATTTCTCCCATATGTTGAGATTGTGATTTTTGAGACGTATCTTCTGCATTTTATTTCTTTTGATTATCTTGTTATTTCAGTCATGCTTATGCTAAAAGGTTTGTTTGGTTCTTTTGGGATTCTATTTGCCGTGTCATATCTAGGGTATAGCTTCGGTCATGATAGTGCGCCCACATTAGTTTAGGAAATTACCTTCCGTACCATTTTTTTCTTCGCCAGATACATGTATGTGGCACACTCAGATACATGTATCTCAAATTTATGTGGGTCAAATTATGTGTAATTTACTCCATATACACTCTATCCAAGCGGATTTGCATGTACTTGGAACATACTATCTCTCTCAGTTGCCTCTCTCCTATTTCGTTATCCTCTCTACCAATGGATTTTTATTTCAGAATTATCTGATATTAAAAATATATGTATCGAGTATCAAAAAATACACTGATATATTTACCAATGTATTCGTATATTGAAAGAGAGTGATGGGGGAGAGAATAGAGAGAGAGAGAGAGGAATGAGGGGGAGAGAGAAGAAGGAAGGGAGGGAGAGAAAAAAGTAGACATCGAGATAGAAATTTGAAGAAGTGGTGTATCTGACTTGAAATATGGTAAGAATTAATTAATAAGTAAGAAAATATGTAATTATTTTAAAATATTGAAAGAATTAGTGTATATACTAGGAATATTTGTGTAATTAGGTAATTTAAAAAATCAAATAGGTCAAATAAAAACCATAAATTTGGTCCACACTACACAAGCCCACTAGCCAATAGAGGTACTATATAAGAACTCAGCAAAAGAGTTATCCAACTTATTTTTTGTATCTCCTCCTTATTATGTTTGAATAGGAAAATCCTCAAACTATTAGAAATAATAATCCAATGGTTGCTCCCTTTTATGGCATGATAGAAGAAGTTTTGAGTGATGCTTGTTGATAATGACAAAGAGTTTGTTACTAAGATGGATGATTTGCTGAAGTCGTATGACTATAAAGGTAACATCTGTAAAAATATATAGAACTTATAACCTTTGTTTTTTTCATATAACTAAATTCTATGTGATTTTACTATTATATGATATTTGATTGATATGATGCTTGTTATCTCATTTGTTGTTTTAACATCGATCTTTAAGATTTAATTTATATATCTTTAAAATCTTGCATTTCACTTTTCCTTGTTATCATACTACTATTTCTATGTTTGTATATGTTATTTTACTAGTTAAGAAATAATTTGTGTGGTTATAAAGAACTAAATCATCTAATTTTGGTTTCCCTGTAAGAATATCCCAGACTAGATTAGCTTTTATGTCCCTTCAGCGACATAATTATTTAATCAACTTACTTTTGAGTTTTAAACTTAATCTTTTTATAGAAAAAAAAATAGGGAGTACGCTTTGTCTCTTGTCCTAAAGTGACAAAGAGTTGGAGAAGAAAATAAATTAATTTTCTCAAAAATTATTTTGAATCTTTAGATTTTTTTGAGTTTTAACGATCTATCATTTAAAAACAAAGTCTTGCTTGGTTGGTGGAGGTACAGTATTAGGGTAACAAAAGGGAAGAGAAAAAGCAAGACTGGACAAAATAATAGCTGATATGACTTTCTAACCATGAGATAATTTTTTAAAAAAAATCTTTTATTGGATGTAGATAAAAAAAAGTCGGGGGACTTGACTTCATAAAATAAAATAAAAAATCTTCCTATTTTTTTTTTTATTTAATTTATAATTGCCCTCTAAATTTCAAGGAGCTTTTTCTCCTTCGTAATTTAATAAAATATAGTATTTTAAAAAGTTTTTAGCAATACATTTTAATATATACATGTTATTTGATCCTTTGGACCACATAAACATCTTGAATTTTTTTAAAAAAAGCTATTATTTTTTTTCCTAATTTGAAAGAAAACAAAATTGGATCTAGTTTAATGGCTACGTGCACAAAAATATGTTTTGTCTCAACCTTAATTGTGAAGACAATAAACAATTTTTAGAATATTTGAAAAGAATAAGTAAATACTATAATTATTTTACCCAAAAATTATCTTTAAGGATAATTCTCTTGAACTATTTTACCTTTAAAAAAAAGAAGCATATAAATGATAAATTTGTAGTTAAGGTGCGCACATGAAATTTCCTTATTTGTTTTTGTTTGGTTTCTCAATAATATTGCTAGTATTCATTTTTGGTTCCCAATTCAAGGTGTGTTAAATTATTTTAACTTGAATCTCATTGCTAGAGATTTTTATAGGTAAGGTGCAATATCTATGCACAAAGCAAGTAATTTTATAGTAGTAACAAAAGTAACTAATTATGTCACGGTCTGTTTCATCGAGTAATGATGACACCTACTATAACTCACCAGTAAGTAAGTCAACCTACCTCCCGGAACTACAAGTGATAGGATTAAGGGTAGAAACAAAACAAAGATTAAACAATAAAAGAAAATAAAGGAACAAGGTGGAAGCAAACCAAAAATATATACAAACGAAAGATCCCTTTCAGAACCTGAAATTCATATGTACAGAAATACTACAAAATGAATATAAGTTCCAAAAGTGGACCATAGAAACAAGACTTGTCTCAAAACAAAAAGACTAGTCAAATATATACAAAGGGAGATAGGTAAATTCTAGACACCATCTGCTCATCCTCGTCTCTGAATCAGTATGCTCATAGCTGGTACTCGGGCCTGCATCACAAAAACAGATTTAAAGTGTAGTATAATTACAAAAACAACAAGTACCCAGTAGGTATCATAGGTCAACTGAGCAGCAAAAGTAAAATTAATACGAAATGCTAGAATTTAAATACAACATGAGACAAAGGGTGCGGTAATCTAACTGGAATGCACACGAGTGTACCAAACTACAAAGAACGAGAAAATAACTACCTAAACCCAACCGGACCCTATAAGCTCAGAGGGTACACTTGTATGCAATTTTAAGTAAAACCTGAATAGACCCCATAAGCTCGACAGGAAGATAGAAGAGTTAAGACCCAAAAGAGAACCTAGAGATATTTTCAAGATCACCACCACCTTCCACGGACTTGAACCAAATCAACTACGTGCCCGAGATTTCATTTCACGGTTGAAAAGGAGATAAGGACTTGAACCGAAGTGAAGAAGGAATCAAGGACTTTAACCAAGATTGGGATAGTTGAGGACTCTAACTAAGGCTGAAGATAGAGATGAACTCGAACAAAAATTGTAAATGGTCAAGGACTCTAACCAAACCTGAAGATAGTGATGGACTCTAACCAAGACTGCAAATGCCCGAGGAATCTAACCTAGGCTGAAGATAGCGATAGACTCTAACCAAACCTGCCGATAGCAATGGAATCTAACCAAGGTTGAAAAAATGAGGGATGAACTTTAACCACATCCCGTTGAAGTGAATTAGGGAAATTGAACCACGAATAAAGGAAAGTTGATGTGGGATTTCACTGGGTTGTTGTTGTTGAATAAAGGAAAGTTGACTTGATTTAGGATTAGCGGCAAGACGAGCGTCAATGGAAAAATTTAAACCGAGTACCATCAATAAATCACTCCAATTTCAAACCAATTCCAACCTGCATCGATGAGAGGCTTATAAAACAAGAACCAAGGACATCGTAAACGGCATAATGAGGGAATTGTGGATATAAGGTTCCAAGAGTTGGGTCACTACCTAACTAAGGGTCACACTATCAGACTCAAGTCTTCTATATCAGTATGCCAGTCTTTGGGAATCACTAGTCTATCCCTAGACTAAGACCAATCAAGCTCCAACAATAAACATAAGCCATAAATAAGGCGCACCATAAGATATAGATGATCAACTAATGCTACAAACAAGCTATTGCTGCCCAAAATACCCAAAAAAAGATCTAACACATGGACTCTATGGGCTAAGCATTATAACCTTCCAACTCACCATCAAATTCACACAAATCAACACACATTCACATATTCATGCTCACTCAAAGGAGAGGCAAGTCGTAGCCTACCTTTAGGACAATTGTGCACACTCCAAATCAAGTCGCCAGAGATTTTACCTTTCATACTGGTATGAACACTGCCATGCTATCAAAAATAGTTTCACAATATTAATACGGTCGTTTAGACACCAAATTCACTAAAAATAAAATGGACCAATTGTGGATTGAAAAATGGAAATTTATGACAGGCGTCTGGATTTCAAGAATTGACTTCGTGAAAATGTTCAATTCACATCCCTGAACATTTATTAAAAAATGGAACACAATTCGGGCACGGGATAATGGACATTAATGATATGCAAGAATTTACTATTCAAAGAATGCTAATTTAGGTAAAGTAGCCACTAAACGTTGAAAATTACCTCTATCGAAGCCTCCCCAACACTCTCTGACTGATCACCTACGTAACTCCAAAGTTTTCGAACATACAAAACTTTGAATCACAAAAAGCATACTTAAAACAAGAGACAAATAGAGTTGGAAATATTTGCAATAGAGCTGATCACGTCTCTAGTATTATTAAAACACTAGAAAATTTATTTCCGAAAATGCTACAGGAGCTTGTGAACGCGGAGTGGAGGAATTCGTATCTTCATGAACACAGAGGAGCCTTCGCGAATGCGTAAGGCAATTCTCTTGACCTCAGAAAACACGACAGTCTTCCGGTATATGTGAAAGCCTCCCCAACACTCTCCGACTAATCACCTATGTAGCCCTGAAGGTTTCAAGCGTACAAAGATTTGAATCACAGAAATCAAACTTAAAACAAAACACAAATCCAGTGGAAATATTTCCAATAGAGTTGTTCGCATATCTGGAGTTAATTAAAAGACCAAAAAATTATGTTTTGCGAATGCAAAAATAAGAGTTTGTGAACACGGAGTAGAGAAATACAGAAATTTATGAACATGAAGGAGCCTTTGAGAATTTGGAAGGCAATACTCCTGGCCTCCGCGAATGGGGCAACCTTCCCATGAACACAAAAGGCAACCATCCAACTCTCTATGAATGTGGCTAGGGTTCGAAGAATGCAAAGGTTAGTCCATTTGGCCTCTATGAACGCATCCCTCTACTCGTGAACGAGAAGGGTAAAAGTACCCTGCAACATCAGTTGCTGCAATGACTGATATTGCCAACTTCAACATCTCCAACGTGGTTCTTGAGATTCGTTCGAAACTCCGTAAGCACAAAAAACCTATGCTACCCCATCAAATATGTTCCAAACTCAATTATGGACTCAAAATTTCCATTCGAGGTCATCTTGATAAAAAGTACGCCCTACACCCATATGTCATACTTAGCTAATTTCAAAGAGGCCTTGAGATTAGGTAAAAAGCCTTGAAAAGTGCACGAAAGGTTGTTATAGACCAAAATCGACATTCTGGAGCTAACCGCACTTAAGCAATTTTTATCCAAACATATTTTCCAAGACTGTTGACCAAGGCCAAACTTAGGCCAAATCTTAAAAGGTAACACTCGTAATGATTCAAACTCGCACCGCAAGCCTTGGAGCTCGAGCCGACCATGCCACTAATCTAAAATTGTCAAGACCCAATTTTTCAAGTCATGATTGCACTTACCACAACCTCCGGTAGGTAAGCATAACCCAGAACTACAAGTAATGTGTATAAGGGGGGAAATACTAAACAGAACTAAAAAAAATCAAATAAACACTGAAATAATAAGAAGATTAATAAATATATACAAAATACACACAATGAAACCCTTCTAGGAAGTCACCAATATAGAGTTGCTACCAAAATAAAATGAGTACAAGTCCCAAAAGTAGACCAAAACTATATACAACAATAGCTAGTCTCAAAATTACAATAAGACAGGACATCCAAGCTAAAGGAGACATAAATGATCTAAAAATGGCAAGTGTTCACCCTGGTCTTTGAAACATTCTACAACATGCTCGATCTATCTGTGATGGTAGCTGGTGCTCGGTCCTGCATCACAAAAGTAGATGCAGAGTGTAGTATGAATACTAGATATAACGTACCTAGTAGACATCATAGGCCGACTTAGCAGGAAAAACAAAAACTAATATGAAAAAAAGGAGTAAGCCTAAACAAGAATCGTAACAATCATGTAAGGTAGGGAAGGTAAATACCCAAACGAATCAAAAGATAATATTTAGGAAGACTACAACTAACTACACCCAACTGGGCCCCATAAGCCAGTCAGGACACTCATACGCAAGTTTTAATAAAATTCGGGTGAACCGCCATATGCCCACCGGGTAAATAAAATAGCTATGTCTACAAAGGCTAGGAACTAAGAATATGTGATACCCCGGACTGAACAACCATATCATCCTCAAACCAAGAATCTCTAAAATTAGTTAACCATGAATGTTATAGAGGACGAGGCCGGGACTAGCCCCCGGATGCTCATCTGAATTCTTAATGTGGTCAAGGTCGGGATTAGGACCCAAATGCTCGCCACAAACCATTGGTACGATCAAAGCCAGGATTGGGACCTAGAGGCTAGCCATACTAACAAGCTGGTAGAGGCTGGGACTAGGACTTGGATGCTCCCCGATGGAATTTTAGAACAGAGAAGGGGACTAGTACCCAAATGCTCGTAGATGATTTAATCGATGGTGCTGAATATTCTCTTTTCCAACTGAATACTAATAACCATCGAGGATCTCTTCCACAATTAATCAATCTATATTTTTCCCAGGCCTCAACTGGAACCAAACAAACTGAACAAGAAGTATAGTATCAACGACATATATCAAAAGTTGCAATCATAGGAAATTATGGATAAGGTTGTTCAAAAGAGTAAGGTTACCGCCTAGCTAATTCCTAACTACTAGATACTAACCTGCTACGCCATTCTACTAGGACATAAGCCCATTAGAGCAACGCCGAGGCATCTAAAGCAAGTTCCACAACCTATAATAAGGCCAACATGTTCCACAATACCAAGTATATGAAATCAATGACACTTAAAGTATTAACATTTAACAGAATAGATCACATGCTCTCAATTACCCAAAAAACATGATAAAAGCCTAAAACATGATTTCTATAACTTAAGGTATATACATAAGCTACCCAACCCATATTCCATCTATCTCAATATGATTTCAGACCTTCCAACTCAATCTAAAGAAAGGAAAGTTGTAGCCTAACTGTAGGCTAAACACGCGCATTCCAAATTTCTTTGCTGGAACTTTTCCTTTTCGTACTACCTTGTAATACTGCCATGCTATCAAAAATAGGCTCAAAACATCAATATGCTCGTTATGACATTAAAATTATTGAATTCAGAGACAGGCCAATTTTAGAGTTAAAATCAAAATTGTGGGACACACTCTGTAAATCATAAAATTGACTCCAAGAACATGTCCTAAATGCTACGCCAAGCTTGTGTTCCCAAAAGGAACACAATTCACGCACTAAAACAGCCACAAACCAAACATGCATTAACAATCCCAAATTTAGGCTAAAGGCAAGGAAGGACAGCATTTCAGGACAGAGAATTACCACACATGAAGCTCCCACAATCCAAATAAGTCACACTATGATGTTCCTTGCAAAAACACCACAAATAAGCCCTAAAAATCGCTGAAAATGGAGCTAAAATGGTCGCGAAAAAGAACTCCAAAATTCATAACAATGTCAACTCGAAAATGCTAAAAATAGCAGCTAAATCCATAAATTTTTCTCACATAAAGCCTCCCTTTAAGATTTCGAGCTCACCAACGGATTCTTCACAAAATTTTCTTGAAGTTAAACATTTGAATCGCCAAATTTGAGCTAAAAATGAGGGATATATACAACAACAACAACCCAGTGAAATCCCACAACATGGGGTCTGGGGAGGGTAGAATGTACGCAGACCTTACTCCTACCAAAGTAGGACGGCTGTTTCCTGGAGACCCTCAGCTCAGTAAAAGCATAAATGCAAAAAAATGTTAGTTAAGAATAGAAAATTAAAAGCTTTATGAGAAAAACAACAAACAAATAAAGAATAGATAACAAATAAATACAAATAAATAAATACTAATAACAAATAACGATTAAATAAATAATGAAAGCGTCACAGGTAAAATTGAGTAATCAAAGCATAGAAAGTAATAAATAATAACAGAAATAATAGAAATCAGAAGTCAAAGCGCAAGAGATCGTAATGCACTACTACACCTATGAATAGAGAAGAATAACGAGACTATGAACTAGCCTTCTACCCTAATGTGGGTCCTCCACACCCTCCTATCTAAGGTCATGTCCTCCGTAAGCTGTAACTGCGCCATGTCCTGTCTAATCACCTCTCCCCAATACTTCTTCGGCCTACCCCTACCTCTTCTGTAACCATCCATGGCCAGCCTCTCACACCTCCGCACTGGGGCATCTGTGTCTCTCCTCTTCACATGTCCATACCATCTCAGTCGTATTTCCCGCATCTTGTCTTCCACCGAGGCTACTCCTACCTTGTCCCAAATAGCCTCATTTCTAATCCTGTCGCTCCTGGTGTGCCCACACATCTATCTCAGCATTCTCATCTCAGCAACTTTCATCTTTTGAATGTGAGAAGTCTTAACTGGCCAACACTCCGCCCCATACAGCATAGCCGGTCTAACCACCACTTTGTAGAACTTTCCCTTAAGTTTTGGTGGCACATTCTTGTCACATAGCACTCTGGAAGTGAGCCTCCATTTCATCCACCCTACCCCAATACGATGTGTGACATCATCGTCAATCTCCCCGCTGCCTTGCATGATAGACCCAAGATACTTGCAACTACTTCTCTTTTGGATGGCCTGAGCACCAAGCCTAACTTCAACGTCAACCTCCTGAGGTGTCTCACTGAACTTGCACTCTAAGTACTCTGTCTTTGTCTTACTCAACTTAAACCCTTTAGACTCCAAGGTATGTCTCTAATCCTCTAGCTTAGCGTTAACTCCGCGGCGAGTCTCATCGATCAGGACTATGTTATCTGCGAAAAGCATACACCATGGCACCGCACCTTGAATTTGTCGCGTCAATCCATCTATCACCAAGGCAAATAAAAAAGGACTAAGAGTTGATCCTTGATGCAACCCCATCACCACTGGGAAGTGCTCTGAGTCCCCTCCTACTGTCCTTACCCTGGTTTTGGCTCCCTCGTACATATCCTTGATCACCCTAATGTATGCCATAGGTATACCTTTAGCCTTCAAACATGTCCATAGTATTTCTCTTGGGACTTTATCATAAGCCTTTTCTAGGTCGATGAATACCATATGCAAGTCCCTCTCCCTCTCCCTATGCTGCTCCACCAGTCTCCTCATAAGATGGATGGCTTCTGTAGTTGAGCGTCCCGGCATAAATCCAAACTGGTTCTCTGAAATAGACACGTCTCTCCTCACCCTCATCTCTACCACTCTTTCCCACAGTTTCATAGTATGGCTTAGTAGCTTAATACCTCTATAGTTGTTGCAACTCTGGATATCCCCTTTGTTTTTGTATAGAGGGATCATTATGCTCGACCTTCATTCTTCGGGCATCGTTGCCGTTTTAAAGATGACATTAAATAACCTAGTCGACCACTCCAAACCTACCGAACTCATGCTCTTCCAAAATTCCCCAGGAATCTCGTCAGGTCCGGTTGCTCTTCCCCAGCGCATCCTACGAACGACACTCTTAACCTCCTCGGCCTTAATACTCCTGTAATACCCAAAATCGCAACGCCTCTCTGTATGTTCTAAATCTCCCAACACAAAGTCTCTGTCCCCTTCCTCATTCAAGAGTTTATGGAAATAGGACTGCCATCTCTGTTTAATGAGGGTCTCGTCTACCAATACTTTTCCATGCTCATCCTTAATGCACTTCACTTAGTCCACATCGTGTGCCCTTCTCTCCCGCGCCCTGGCTAGCCTGAACACTTTTCTATCCCCACTTTTCTCTTCTAGTTCAGCATAAAGGCGTTCAAAAGCTGTTGTTTTTGCCGTCGAAACCGCCGACTTCACCTCCTTTCTCGCTATTTTATAAAGTTCCCTATTCGTCCACTTCTCCACCTCATCTGTGCTTTCTATCAACTTTGCGTATGCCATCTTCTTTGCTTCCACCTTTTCTTGCACTTCTCCATTCCACCACCAGTCTCCTCGATGCCGACTATGGCTACCAGTTGAGACTCCCAACACTTCCCTTGCCACAGTCCTAATACAACTAGCCGTCCTATCCCACATACTGGTCGCATCCCCATTACTATCCCAGGACCCCATGGCCTTCAACTTCTCTCCCATCTCCAGGGCATTTGCAGTGGTCAAACTCCTCCATCTGATCCTAGATCGATCATCCCCGACCCTCTTATTCCTCATCATCTTGATCCCTAAATCCATCACCAAAAGCTTATGTCGGGTTGTAAGGTTGTCTATCGGAATGACCTTACAGTCTTTGCATAGACCTCTATCGACCTTCCTCAGGAGTAAAAAGTCTATCTGAGTCTTAGCCACCGAACTATGGAATGTTACCAAGTGGTCTTCCTTCTTTGGGAAACTTGAATTGGCTATGACCAACCCAAAAGCTCTTGCGAATTCCAAAAGTGAAAGGCCTCCTACATTTCTGACCCCATAGCCAAAGCCTCCATGCACATCATCATACCCTCCTGAAATAGACCCGATGTGCCCATTGAAATCCCCTCCCACGAAAAGCTTCTCAGTAGGTGGTATACCTCCCACTAACTCGTCCAAATCCTCCCAAAAGCGCCTTTTATCCTCCTCTCTTAAGCCCGCTTGTGGCGCATAAGCACTAATAATGTTGAATGTGCTCCCTTCAACGACCACCTTAATCGACATCATCCTATCGTTGACTCTCCTAACCTCCACTACCTGATCCCTTAGATCATTGTCTACTAAAATGCCTACCCCATTCCTATATCATCCTTGGAAATAATTTGCAAAGGTTGAAATGTGTGGCCTTTTATTGAAAGTAACAGGCCAAAAAATTGGCCTTCGCGAATGCGGCCTAAGTGGCCCACAAATGGAGAGGTTAAGAGGATTGACCTTCGCAAACGCGGTCTAAGGTCCACAAAAGCGAAGGCAAAGGGAGAAGACCTCCGCAAACGCGACCCAAGCCTCACGAAGGTAGAGAGTACCAGCCCAAGGCTCCGCGAAAGCGGCCTAGGGCCCGCGATCACAGAGAGCAATTCCTCATGCACCAACTATCAGCTGAAATGATGAAATTGACCAATGCGGCCTAGGGCCCGTGATCGCGGAGAGCAATTCCTCCTGCACTAGATATCATCTGAAATGTTGAAATTGACCAAGTTCAAATACTCTGACGGGGTACTCAAATTCATTTAGAATCCTGTTCGCGCAAATGCGATATGCTACCCCACTAAATTTGACATTTCAGACTCAATAGCGTAGTTGAAATTTTCATACGAGGTCATTACAACTAGAAGTAGTCTCACATCCAAATGTTATTTTGAGCCTAATTCCCCAACGGGCCTCAAGATTAGGCTAGAAGCCTCGAGAAGCGAAACGAAGGGTCGTTCTAGATCACGCTAGATATTTTGAAATTAACCGCACTGTCAGAATTTTCATCCAAGCGCATTTTCCAAGAATATTGACCAAAGTCAACCATAGACCAAATTTCAAAGGCAAAAGCGCCAAATGGCTCTAAACTCATACTGATTGCCTCGATACTCATGGCGACCATGCTTATAACCTAATTTGGTCATTTCGGAGCTGATGAAATCATTGAAATTTCATTTATAGGTCGTTTCTCTGAAGTTATGACCTAAGTAAAATTTTTAAGTTATAAAAGCTCCAAAATAAGGAAATGGGCCTAAAACCCAAACAAACGACCAGACGAATGAGCTACCGGTGCTAGTAGGTCATAAAGGACATAGGGTCGCTACAGAAACGCTTTAAACGACAAAACAGAAGCACTATAAGAAAAATGACCTGGAGGATTCTTACCAAAATGATCATTCTGAAGTTGATAAAACCATCAGAATTTTATTCTGAGGTTGTTTACTTGAATTTTTGACCAAAATCAACTATTCAAGTTTCAAAAATCCCAACACAGAAAAGTCGATATAAATTTCAAACAAACGATTAGGCAATCAAAAAATCAGTGTCGACAAGTCATAAGTGACTTGGAGTTGTTATAAAAATGCTTTAAACGACGAATGAAATGCAGTTACACAAAAATAACCTGGAGATTCATTACAAATTAACAATAAAATTTGAACTTTAATTTGACTGCATGATAAAGAACATGTATAGTAAAATATGATAGAAATAAATGAAGTTTTTTTCGCCCTTTTTTCTCTTTGAGAAAACTCTAAGGCACAAAGTCAATTTCTAAATAATGAGTTGCGAATTTCCATAGATACTAAAGATAGACATACACGCTAGGCTTAATTCACTAAGGGGGATTTGGTTTGGATACAAGTTATAATGGAATTAGTTATGTTGGATAAGTTATGCTGAGATAAGTTATGTTGGGATTAGTTATGTTGAGAGTAATTTTTGTTGCTTGTTTGGTTTGTCATATTCAAAATTATATTCATTACATAATTTCAAAGAATAAGTTGTGTATTTACAAAAATACCCTCCACCTTATTTAGTTTATTTTTACTTACATTTTCTTTGCAAGCTTTAATTATTCATTCTTTAAAATAATTTTTTCATCTTATTTAACTTAAATATCTTTGTGTATGCATTTTCATGATTGTACCGTGTGTTTTTAAAATTAAACTTTCATCTTATTTAACTTAAAATTAAAACTTCTATCGTATTGAGTTTTAAATATAATTTTCATCTTATTTAATTTAAAAATAAAACTTTTATCTTATTTAGATTAAAAATAAAACTTTCATCTTATTTAGCTTAAAAATAAAACTTTCATCTTACAACAACAACAACAACAACAACCCAGTGATTTCTCTTACAAAAATAAAACTTTCATCTTATTTAGCTTAAAAATAAAACTTTCATTTTAAGTTTATTAAAGTAAAATAAATTTTATTATTAAAATTATCTACATTTTAAAGTTATCTACGTTTTAACTGATATATAAAATATAATTTTTAAGTGAATAATAAACAATTTAATTAAAAATATGTAATTTTGTAATGAAGTGAATATTTTAAGAGAAATCAAAATATAAATAAACATAAGAATTAGATAAATAAATTCAACTTATAATATATTAATAAATAGAAATTGTATTTATAAAACATAATTTTTTAATAGAAAAATATGTTATCATAAAAATAACAATTAATTAAAATTGTGAATGTTATTATAAATGTTGTTAAAAATTATGTTAATATACATGAATATAAAAAATGGTGTATAAAAGAGAGTTTAAGGGGGTATTTTTGATATTTTATCTACTTTATCCCAGAGTAAGTTATCCTAGGATTACTAATCCACCCTCCCTAAGGGATAACTTATCTCAGTTCTAATTATTAATCCTGGAATATGTTATCCATTCTTTGCAACCAAACAATAAATTTAAAAGCACTTAAAAATTATCCCAAAATTAAACCCTACTATCCATCACACCAAACAATCCCTAAGAGCTATTATAATAAATAATACCTTTTCTAGAAAGTTTTCTATTTGCTGCTCAGTATTCTATAACATTTAGGACTCTTTTTGTCGGCTTATTTTCTTATTGTTGATTCTAATTTTTCCTTCATAGGTAACTAAGATGCTTTTTTAATTAAATATTAATATAATCACATTTAAGACATCTAGTAACACATAAATTTTATATTTGTTTCTATCAATATATTCATATTCAAATGAATTAGTTTTCTTATTGATGTCCAGGCAAAAAAATCATTGCTAGGACAATATATAAGTCAAATGAGGATATTAGAATTTTTTGATAAATTCTTTTCTTTTTGCTAAATCTTATAAACTTATTAGTTGCATATTCATGAAGTATACATATGTCAAAAACTTTTGATCGTATTATTTATGGGCTTGATAATAAAAAAAAATCGGCATTTGTTTACAAGTTATTTGAATAGATTGAAATTGATTATTTAACAATCTATTTTTATATGATCTTCTCTATTCTACATAATCCAATTATTTATCCAAGATAGTACTATATATTACTTTATTATGTGAACTTTTATAAGAATGTACACAACGATTATTATATAAGTTGATTAAAATGCACTACTGCATGAAATAAATTGTAGCAATATAACCTGAAAATTTTTAATTGAATTTTTATAGCCTTTTGAAAATTGTGTACAATTTTCATCACTGACTTTTAAAAATTACTGACACAGTTACAACGACTGGTACTACTTCAGCAGCAACGTTAATGCTTTCCAAAAAAAAAGAAAAATTCGATGTGATAATAATCAATGCCCTCTTTGGACCTCTTAGCTAAGGCTGTGGCTATGGATATAATTTCACTATGTAAGTATTTATTCTACTCTTCCACTTATGACGTCTATTGTGGGTAAAATATGTTATTAACTAATACACTATAAAAGATTAGCTATAAAAATTTCTTCATTAATCTGTTGTTAAATAGTTCATAACCAAACAAATTTTCTATGATCTATCGCTAAATAGGATTAACAAAGAAGTTTTTTGTTTAGTGACATAAATTATCGATAACTCATTCCTACTTTCTTATGTTTGTGATAACTAGTTATTTTATAATATTATTGTTATAATGAATATGCATGAAATTAACTATTCACATAATGCATGATATAATATAATTCTAATTGCTTGTTTCTCAAAATAATTATGCAGTTGTATGTGATGAACACAATGAGCTCGTAGCAAAAAAAGCTTTTGAAGAGGGGGCTTATCTTTACCTTAAACATCCAGTTGACACGGAGATTTTGAAATACTTATGGCAATTTGTATTGAGGAAACAAATACAAAGACAAAAAGCGAGAGAAGGATCAAATATAAAAAGAGATCAAATCAGGAATGTTGTTGATATTAGTAACATTAATATTTTTGGAGAAAATGGAGAATCTGGAGAGATGAAAGATATGTCTACTACTGAGGAACAAAAAAATGATATTCAAGAGGTTAAAAATAATGTGGGATCGAAAGCACAGATGAGATTGATGAAAGAGAAAGCCAAAGTAGTGGTATTAATATGATTATTAGGAAAAAGGCTTGCACATTTTGGAATGACGATCTTCATGCAAAATTCATGTAAGCTGTAGAAAAAATTGGTAAAGAAAGTAAGTTTACTTCACTATTAATTAAATATTTTGGCAATTCATTTATATGGAACAATATAAATAGTAAGACTTCATACATGTAGTTAATGTCAACTTATTTTATATTAAGGTATAATGATTGTTGTATTTACATGTACCCCAACTTGATTTAGAAATATTATAGTTATTAAATTAAACTTAATTTCTTATGGAATATGTAGAATGCCAGCCTAAAGAAATTCTTGAGGAGATGAAGGTGCTTGATCTTACCAGGATGCAAATTGCTAGCCATCTTCAGGTACATATCTAAAAAGATATTAATGGTAAATTATGTATCATTTGTATGTGTTTGCTACGAGAAAAATTAATTTTCAAAACAAAATCTTTTTTATAATGTTATTTTCTCGTATTTCGTTACTAGGTTTTTTTTTCTTGAAAAGTCTTTTCATCAGACACTAATGCGAGAAGTTATTTTTTCTACAACAATTATTATTTTAATTTTATATCAAAAGTAAATCAAAAATATTTAATTTGAATTACTTTAGCATATAAATATTTATACATTATTTTTATTATTTTATACCGAAAAATCTTATCAAAGCACTGACTAAAAGAGAATTAGTGCAAATTTTTGTTACTTGTTTAGTGATAGAAGTTAATTTTTCGTTTCTCACTTATATTATTTTGTAGTTCAATGAAATAATATTTTGTAGTTCACTTTTTAATTCATATCGATTCAAAAGATTTTTATCATTCACTAATTATCAAATATCAAAAATATTTTTTTATTAAAATGACTTTGATCATTTCAAACACACCTAAACAACAGTGAATTTAGATGATAAACATATTTATGTTTTAACTCTCTTTTTATTTTTATTTTTATTTTTATAACATCTCTTAGAGTTGTTGTCTCAACAATTGGAAACTTTCAGAAGAGCAAAAATCTACTCGTCACTCATCAGGCCACATATCGCCAAATAGTTCTCAACAAAAGAATACCTTTCAAAAAGTTGGGACAATTCCTTTTCTTCAAGCAAATGTACCAAATCTGCAACGTAACTCAAATCAAATCCAAAAGGTTCCGGAGTTTCCATTTCCACCTCTCAATATTAATAATAATTTTTTGGGAGAGAATTCAATTCAACAACTTTATCGCCCACAACTTCACGCTCAATCACACTGCCGCACCATTGACAATCCATTCAATAGCCCATTTGTGTCGACCCAAAATAATTTTAATGGTGGGCTGCAGCAACAACATGGACTATTATTTGGAATGCTAGGTTCACAAGAACTACAAAGATTAGTTATTGAGAACACTAGTTACAGACCTAACCTGGCGATCAACAGTGTCTATTATAATACTCAAAGTGATTACAACTTGAATCACAATGTGTCTCAAGGAGCAATATATTCAGGTAGCAAAAAAATATCTGGTACAAATACTGAAAATACGGCAATTCATGACAACACCTTGAATGCCAATGCAGACAATGCGACAACATATTTAGGTAGAGGAATGATAGCTGATACACATGATGGAAATACAACTATTGATGGATTGGGAGCAATAAATAAAAATTTTAAGCAAGATAGTAGTAAATCAAACATGCCTAATCCAAGCAATATTGTTGCTGCATCATATGGAAGTGATGTTAAAGAAAGTGATTCAAATAAGAAGTAAAATTGGGATGCATATTTTGATTTTGATAATATAGATCATCTCTCACAGAATCTTGAACCTCCGGGTACTCACCCACCTAATGAATAAGGCAGTGAGTTTGGTTATGTTTACTCTGATGATTAGGTTGTTACTTCTATCTAATTTGGTATTATATAAATTTCGTATTTTATTATTGATATACGGTAAAACAAGTATAAATTTTAAATTACTTTTTTGTATGATATATTCATATCAAACACGTATCAAATTTCATTTTCCCCGTGTTTGGTTTGTTTTAATATCTCGAATGTCCTTCGTCTAAATCAAATGAATCCTTAGCAAATTGGGTAGTGTTTGGATAAAAAGTTTTAGTATATATATATATATATATATATATATAAATATGAAGTACTTATTTTACTGAAGATAATGGTATCTTCTGTTGACTGAAAGCCGATTTATTTTCAATTTTTTTTGTCATACCTATAATATCTTCTGAATTTATCTTAAATCTAGCTACATATGCAGGTGGCCGCAATCGAGAATCAAGTTTTCAAGAATAGAAAAGCATTCAAGAAGTCTAATGCCATCAAGACTATCAATGACAACTATTATAAGTGCTCTTTCCAGTAACAAGTTGTTTTACCAAGTGGAAAGTTCATCTTCAATATTTTTAGAGACTATTTTGTTCGGTATGGATTGTTGGTTAATTTTTTTATTTTATTTTTTCATTTGTAACAACTGGCCAGTAGATTATAGTCTTTCATTAATTTATTTACTTGGCCTTATTGCTTTCTTTAGTATCGAACCATTTATTTTGCCATTTCATAACTTTTTGGTTGACTAATTATATATTATATATGGGATTAAACTTTTGTGGGACAAATTATTTGCATATCAATTTAGCATAATAATTTATGTATCGTTAACATCTGTGGGATACATTTTTATTATTGCACTCATATTGGCTTTCATGTCAGCTCTTTGTGGCTTTTCTTTGTTTTTGTTGCTCATTTATTCATTCACATTGATCACATTGCAAGTTTCAGCAATATATATCTTCATTGTAACTAACTTTCACAACATCCAGTCATTTTCACTTTTTGTAACAAGTAAGTACCATTGGGAGAAGCATACGCTAATATTTCACAATAAGTAACGTACCATTGGGAGAAGCATACGCTAATATTTCATAATATATTATATGGGACTGATATCGAAGGAAGTTATTGAAATGAAGGAATTAAAATGGTGATGCGTATTTGGTTTTCAATGTTGTGGATCACCTCTTCAAGAACTTGGACCTCCAAGTTTATATTTATCATGGTAGTGTGTTTAGTGAAGTTTATTGATGGCTTATATGAGTCCACCACAAGTCAGGGGATCAGGTCCCTTGACACAACCAGTTAACAAAATACTCAAATTAGATGCAAAAGGTAAAATGGCACACAATGTTTACATGGAAACCTCCTGCTCAAGGGAGAACAAAACTGCGGCCTGTTTCACAAGATTTCACCAACAACTTCACCTACAATTGTAATGACCCGTTAGGTCATTTTTTATGATATTCATACAATGACCATTTTACCCCTCCCGATAGTTGTCCTGAGTCATATCTGATCAGTTTATGATGTTGTTTAGGGATATTCTTTGAAAAGTTGTGATTTTTGGAAGTATTGAGTTAGGTTGTGAAATAGTGGGTTTTGGTATCTTTAATAGTTTTGAATCTCAAAATGGAATTCCATCGATTCCATTTGCTCTAAAATATGGAATTCTGTCTATGAAAGTTGTCGGAATCAGATTTTGGGTTGTTTCGGAGAATCGAGGTCTTAAATTGGAAAATTGATGAAGTTTTAGCCTTAGAGTGGACTTTGGTCAACATCCGTAGTTTGGACGCTCAAATTGGATTTTCATCTATTCTGTTGGATCTGAGTGAAAATTTTAGGACTAGATGAGGTATTGGTTGAATAATCAGAGGCCCAGAGCACGATTTGATGTTTTTGAGCCTTAAGTTAGTTTAGTGCCAGCTAAACAGGATCTGGGTTAAGGAGATCTCAAATTTAAATTCTGATGGTTCAATTAAGTCTGGAGCATTAAATTTAGTGGGGGTAACATATATGATTTGTGTTTACAGGGTTTCGAATGAATTCCGAGGGTCCATCTGGTGATTTTTCTGCTAAGTGATGTTTCTTGTGATTTTTATGTTGCAGGCCTTGCGATCAGGAGGGACTAATCGTGAAAGTGACCATCGCTTAAGCGAGGGACGACATTTAGGTGGGGGTTCTGAAAGCGACTGGTGGGTCTTGAAAGCGGGCATCGTGAAAGCGATCCTAGACCGCTTTAGTAAGGTATGAGAAGGCTTGGTCGGGGCTTAACCCCATTTCCTCTATTTTTGAGTTTGGGAATGAATCTTGAGGCAATATTTGAAGGTGGTTTTACTCGGAATTAATTGGGTAAGTAGTTTTGTCCTTAAAACTTCAATTTCCATCATCCATAATGTTCTTAACATCAAGAATTGAGTTTTTAAATTGCCAAATTTGAGTTTTTCAAAAACTTGAATTTTCAAAAGAAAAATGGTGATTATGAGTTGAATTCAACTATATTTTTGAAATGGTCTTCAGTAATGTATTCTAAAATTTTTGAGGAACATTTTCATTTATAAATTTCCAGATTTAAACCTCGTTTTTGAAATCAAATTTTTTAGTTATTTTGACCCTTTTGTCTGAAATTTGTGAATTTGGTGTTGTTAGGTACAAAATCTTATTGTGAATCATTATTTGATTAGATTGTGGTTCGTTAGATACTATTTGGAAGGGAAAGTCTCAAGTGGTTGATTGATCGTGATTTCATTAAGGCAAGTGAACTCCTAAAACTCCATAAATCTTGAGAATCCCCAAATTTCCTTTCTTGTATAGATTGGGGAGTAATGTGAATGAGGTGATGAATTAATTATTCACATGAATTGACCTTAACAAATGAACGGGTTATCAAAAAGGCAATGTATTGCTAAAATTGTAATTGAAAAGTGTGAAATGCCTTGACCTTGATATGGATGTCTATTTGATGTAATGCTTTGATAGCTTTATTATTATTGTGAATTTAATGAACTTGTCATTTCTTTGTGTGAATACGCCGATATGAATTTTATTCTTGAACACTGTGATGAGATGAAATGTGTGATGCCGAGGTTTTTTCTAGTGAGAATGTGATGCTGAGGTCATTTCCTGTGAGAGCGTGATGTTGAGGTCATTTATGTTGAGAGTATGATGTCGAGGTCATTTCCAGCAAATATGTAACGTCGAGTTCATTTTCTTCGAGAATGTGATTCTTAGGTTATTTCTAGCGAGAATGTGGTATCGAGTTCATTCTCAGTGAGAGTGTGATGTCGAGGTCATTTTTGGCGAGAGTGTGATGCCGAGGTCATTGGAGGAAAATGTGATTAATGCTCGTTTATTGATTGTGAATGGACATCCTTGAATATTTATGTGTGGTGTATTGATTCATGTGACTAATCTATATGGTACTTTGATTTCTAGATTTTGATGACTTAAATGTAATTGTGGAACTTATTTAAATTGTGTATTGTGAACTCTAGGTTGTGCTAATTTCTGTGCAGGTTGTTATTATGAAGGTTCGGTAGGGATGAAAGAAGTTTTTGAATTCTATTAGAATTGCCTAGTTTTATTAGTTTCTTGTTGAGTATCGTGTTGTTTGGTACTCACTCCTTTCTTCTACACTTATGTAGTTTTCATGCCCGGAAAGTGAGTTTGAGTCATTGTTTATCCTCAAAGGCTTCAAGGTGACTTTGAAAGTAGCTGATTGACGCTCGATGATTTCCCTTATCCCTTTTACTTATGCTTTATTCTATTTGAGATACAAAGAATTTGAGACTTGTGTTTATCTCTTATTTCGTATTTACTAGTGGCTTTTATGCATGACAACTAGATGTTTGGGGTTATTCTAGTTTGTTTTAGTCCGCTTTTATTTATTTGATCTATGTAGTATTTTTATATTATTTTCCATAATTATTGGGTTTATGTTGACTTGTCGTGGTTGAATAGGACAAGTGCCATCACACTCGGTTTTGGGTCATGGCAATTGTGAGCTGTGTTTTTTTTACAAACTCTTACAACTTATGAAGTAAACTCTTAATCTCTTCCCCTTATAACATCTATATTACAAGAAAAAAAATAACTCTATTGCCCACCACACCAAGTAACTCTAGCTAATATAGACTTCAACAATACACCACATCTAACTCTAGTCACCAACACAGATATCAAACATAAGAGAAGAAACAAGCAACAACTCTATTGCATCCACACATCAACTAACTCTAGTTGATATTCCTAGGAAACTCTACCCACAAAAATATCAAACCAATGGTGAAAAGAATCTTGACTAAAACATAGATGATTCGACTAACTCACCCTAGTTAATCTGGCTCAATCTAAAAACTTAGATAAGAAAATGATCTACTATCCTTTAAAATTTAGAAGTAGATTTACAATATAAGAACACAAGACAAAAAACTCAAACACAACTTTAGACAACATAGCTCTGGATCAGTTCCCTGTTGAGTATAAGCAATGTTCTTCCTTGAAATGGATTTTGCTTTGTGTATGAACTTGATTTACAAAATCTTAATTTTTCTTGTCACAACGTTCTCTTCATAAGAGAGAAAAAAACCTAGGAGCAATGTTATTGGTCGGGATAGCCTGTTGTGGAAGCACCTTTATTGCAGTGCCCAACAACTACTACAGCTTTTGCATCTTTATAGTTGTACTACACTTTCTTATACTACACAGGCATTACTCATACAACCGGGTTCCTCTATCGGGTCTCATAGTTGTTAGATCATTAAAATGCGATTTTAATATTTCCCCCTTTTTTGATGATGACAAACTCTATCAAGCTTGTTTCCCATTTTCAATTAATGTCTCTGCTTACATATTACCCCTATCATTATGCTTCCCCCTGTCTCTCATGTTCCTCCTTGCATCATTCCATGTACAATAGTTGTTTAATCATAAAAACCTAAAATATAATATTTTCCTCCCTTTTAATATTTCTTATCACAATGTTCTCTTCATAAGAGAGAAAAAAAACCTAGGAGCAACATCATTGGTCGAGACAGTCGGTTGTTGCAGTGCCTCTGCTACAGTTTCCACCAACTACTACAACTTTTGCATCTTTACAGTTGTACTCCACTTTCTTTTCCTGGAAAGATTATTCATGGGACCAAGTCGCTCTACCATTTTCCATAGTTAGTAAAATCATAAAAAAAATGAATGTAACACTTTTTCCCTTTTTGATGATGACAAATTATATCAATCTTATTTCGCCTTTTTGATTATTGTCACTGCTTACATATTACCCCCATCAGTATGCTTCCCCCCCTCCCCCCTCTCATGTCCCTCCTTACATCTTTCCTTGCAATTGTTTGTTAAATAATTAAAATTAAAAATACCAAAAATTTCCACCTTTTTGATGATAACAAACTTTTCCCTCTATCGACATTATCTTCCCCTTGTCATATGGATCAGATCCCTTGATATGAATTGGATACCTATCATTAATACTTCTTCTCCTTTTTGACATCAGAAAAAAGTTAAAAAAAATAAAATATTATGCATTCTCGGTAAATTAATGGCCACTAGGGCAATGCTAACACGAATGAACTAGTCAAATGCAAGAAAGGAAGAATAGTAGACTAAAAGGTAAATTTTCATTCATAGTTCAATAGAATAGCATCATAAATATTGCATAAACAAAAATGAATAGGAGAACTGATCAGTTATAAATATAGAGATAATAAAGAAATGTTGAGATTTGGAGTAAAAATCGGAGGACTAGGAGGAGGAAGGCGGAGTGGCAAGTGAATGAAGGACCATCTATACCAGTGCGAATCTTGTTTTCAACAGTTAAGGCATGAACTTCTGCCTTCAAATCAGTATTTTCTTTCTAAAAATTCTCATCACTATGTAGTCCCTAAGCCAGGCCTTGTTGCTATGTGGCTTTTAAATATACCAATTTCAGCATCACACCTTACATTGCAACGGTCATCTCCTCCAAATCTGCCTTCAACTTCTCTTGGTTTTTCGAAAATTCTTGATATCTTAGACTTTGCTTTGTTTCTCATTCTTACCTCAACACACTCATATTCAATGAGAGTGTTTAATAAGAAGGATTGATTTACTGTACCTATTATCCCTTTGCCAAATTACGTCTTATTGTGAGAAACAACCTTGTTCAAGAAATAACCATATGCCAATCCATGTCTGTCATCCCTTACATTCATCACCTTGTGCATAAGAGTCTTACTCATTTGATTCAAACTCTAAACTATCCATCCTTTTTTTCTGGCTGTTAGGATATTTGACCTAATCCCCTTTTTTGGGTTGTTCACTCTCAAACATACATTCAGTTACACTTGATAGGATGGGAACAGGTTGAGACTAGAGAGCTGCCTCTAAGAGAGAGTTTAAGACAACTAAATATAGAACTAATAAAACCTTAAAAGGCATCTTGGTGCACTAAAGCTCCCTCTATGTGCAGGGTTCAGGGAAGGGCCCAACCACAAGGGTCTATTGTACGCAGTCTTATCTTGCTTTTCTACCAGAGGCTATTTTTAAGGCTTGAACCCATGATCTCCTCGTCACATGATAACAATTTTACCAGTTACTCCAAATATAGAACTAATGAAATCTTGAAAGGAATAATTGCCATCTTTGGAGAAGAAGGAGTGGGGGGACATTTCAGGTGTGGAAAATATTAGAGGTGCATCCTTTTTCTAAGTTAGGGATGACGTAAGCGAGATGTCAGAGAAGGGTTTTTGGAAGTTGAAGAAAGTATCAACTAGAGGAGATTCCAAAGATGGGGACTTTTTTCAAGGGATGACTTAGGGAGTAGATGGTTGAGACATTGTACGAGCTTGCACCTAGTACTTGATGGTTTGTTTTTTTTGAATTTTTTTGAAATTATGTGACAAAGCCTTAGAGAGAAGGAGAAGACACATGGAAATTTTTATAAAGTTCTCAAAGTTATTTAAAAAGGCAATAAGTTTGATACTAACCTTTGAGGAAGGACCTTTTCCCTCTCCTGAACATTCAAAATATTTGCCTTGAGTCTGTCCTATCAACTCCTCTTCCTTAGATTAATCCCCCATGCATGTATACGTATATAAGGTATGAAGCTAAATTAGAAAAAATGAAACATATTACTAATAAGGATACAAATTCTCTAAGCATAGCAAAAATGAGGGTTGATAATATCAACTCGAGTATGACAATGCAACTTGATCAGCCCCAACTTCAGCCCATTTTTCTCAAACTGGTTCTTATTTAGATCCTTTATAAATATGTTTATTACTTGGTGTCTAATTTTTCAAAATCTCATGAAAATATTTCCCTTCTCAACATTATCCCTAAAAAATGATGTCTCACATCAATATGCTTAATTTTCTTATAGTGTATTGGTTTTTTGTCGATGTTTAGTGCACTATGCCTCAATGGTAGTAAGAGCCATTGAATTTTGTTTCTTTGTGCCCCGTGAGATAAAAGATGAACCTAGAGAATGATCCATTCCCAAGGTTCTCTTTCTATAAACCAGGTACCCTGCATAATCTGCATCTTCATTATTAGAATTTGTATCTTCATGTTAAACTTCATCATTTCCGTCAAAATTGTTTTGCCGACTAGGTTCCTCCTGAGGTTCCTCCTCAGGTTCCTTATGTTCATCGTTCTTTTCAAGATCATTAGTTTCTTGAGTAAGATTTTCACCAACAACTTCTTCAATTAGACTATCCCTCTATATTTGAATTCGCTCTTCAATTTTTGAATCGTCCTTGTCTATCAAATTCTTTGTTCCTCTAAATTCATCAAAGATAACATGGACATTTTCTTCAATGCATAGTGTCACTTTGTCGTAAACTCTGTAAACCTTGTTGGTAGATGAGTATTTTGATTAAGCATCTGTTTGTGACATAATATGTAGAGTTAACAGCGTCAACCCAGAAATTCTTTGGAAGATTAGTATCAATTGGCGTGGTTCTAGCAATGTAAATCAACACTCTGTGTTCTTCCTTTCAACCATGATGTTTTGTTAAGGAGTTATAGGAACTGAGAAGTTGTGTCATATTCCATGATCTATGTAGAAATTCTCCACCTTTGTTGTAATGACCTTGAAGGTCATTTTCGATATTACCGATAAAATTACTATTTATTACTATTTTACCCCTTCTTTTAGTTTTCCTGAATCACTTTTGTTTGGGTCTGAAAGTTAGTTTTTGAAAATCTTGTGAAAATTTAAGTTTTTGCTAAAGAAATGAGTTTTAAAGGTTTAAGTTGTCAAATTTTGAGTTTCAGAGTTATTTGGAGTTTGGAGTCTCAGAATGAAATTCCATCGATTCCATCAGTTCTGGATGTAGAAATTGGTATAGAAAGGGTTTTTGAACCAGATTTGGAGTTGAAACGTGAATTTTAGGTACGAAGTTAGAAATTGAGTCAAAGTTTGATTCAAGCTTGATTTTAGTCAACATTTGGGGTTTGGTTGTTCAGATTGGATTTCTGATTGTTCCCATAGTTTTGGAGGTGATTTTAACGCTAGAAATGACTTCGTTGTAATTTTCAGAGGCCTGAATTTGAATTCTGATAATTCCATTGAGTTTGGAAGATACAACTTAGTAGGATTTCATATATGGTTTGTGTATACGGGATTCCGAACGAATTCCGAGGGTCATTTTGGAGGTTTTTGAGACTTAGTGAAATATGAAGTTGATTTGTTCTGGTGCTCTCGCTTAGACGAAGGGGTTGTCACTTTTGCAACCTCCGCTTTAGGGAAGACCCTTTGCAAAAGCGAAAGCATGGACTTTTTGCGGACCTCGCTAAAGCGAAGGGTGTGTTACGAAAGCGACCTTCGCTTAAGCGAACACTCTGTTGCTAAAGCGAAGTTTGAGATTTTTTTGGGCTTCACATAAGTAAACTCAGTGTCGCTTAAGCGACAACTTAGAGGTTTTTGGTTTGGGTTTAAGATATTTCATCATTTTTATCAATTCAAAGCTTGGGTTGGGCGAATTCTTCAAACTTTTTCACCACAAAACTATTGGGTAAGCAAATTTCAACCTATATTTTTTGATTTACATTAATTAAATGATGATTTTAACCATAAAATGGGTGATTTGAATTCAAGATTTTCTTTTTTTTTGGGGGGGGGGGTTGCCTAATTCAAAATTTTATTAAAAATGAGGATTTTGAACTTATTTTAACCTTCTTTTTGAAATGATTTTCACCATTAGATTCATGACTACTTGAATCTAAAAATATTAAGATTTCGAGTTCATTTTCTGACTTGGGATGTTTTTTTGCTATTTTTCCCTTTTCACCCTAACTGATTGATTTTAGTGTCATTGGCTTGGAAATATAATTGTGAGTCTATATTTAATTATATTATGGTGATTTGGATTATCGTCGGTGGGGAAAAGCTTTAATTTTGGATTGATCATGACTTTAGCTAAGGTAAGTGGATTTCTAACCTTTGTTATGTATGTTTAACCTTGTAGCTTCCTATATGAGTAGATTAGGGTGTATTTGGTTATTAGATTGAGATTCATTTATATGATATGAAGTATAATCGTGGAATTCAGATATGGCAAATTGTCTAAATGTTGTGAATTATGAGATATTGACTTATTGTGTGATTGTGGACTCATCACTTGCGCATAAATTTATCTATTATGGCTGAGAAAGCAATATGAGTAAGGTACTAGCTATTGGGACTGAGGTTTCTACCAGTTGAGGTAATTTTCCAAGGTCTTTTTCAGCGGATATTATGGACGATGTCTTTTATGGGGAATAATATGTCCAAGGTCTCTTTTGAAAATGATTATTGATAGATGGTCCATGCAAGGTCCCCACAGGTTTCAGTTTGAAGTGATTAGTGGATGTGTATAGTAGGACAAACAAGCATCACGATTATTTGAGATTGCATTTGCATCTATTTCATTCTATGGTTGTATATTATTGAGATTTCCTATGTATGGTTGAGTTTGGTGATGATAACCTATATGTATTGTCTACTTGTGAATTTTCTGGTATTTTGAGATAATTGTTGTATAAATGGTATAGACAAGGTTATCTAACTGCAAGTATAGTTATGGCGGTATGTGGTTATGATGTCAGGAGTACCTATATTCTGTATCGCTTTATTTAGGGTTTAGTTTCCATTTGTAGAGTGTCATGTTGTTGGTTCTCAACCCTTGCATCTATACTTTTATAAGATATGAGTCTCGTGCCTCCTTCTCTTAGAATTCTATTGATTGGACCGAGTTTTTGGATGTGTGAGAGGTAGCAATTTGTCTTCTCTGGCAGACTCTCAATGCCATTTACTTTATGCTTTGTTCTACTTGAGAACTGAGACATATAGACTCGTACCTTTTTCATTTCTATTTAGATAGTGACTTGTACATATGGCACCAAGTCTTGGCTGATTTAGATTTTTCTTCTGCTTTTATTTTAGTTTATTGACTTATACTCTTATGTTGACTTGCCTTTTGTTGGTTAGGCAAGTGCCATCACATCCATTTTTAGGTCTTGAAAAATTTGCATCAGAGCCCCAAGTTCTTAGGTCTCACTTGTCTACAAGCCCAGTTTAGTAAAGCCTTGAGGATCTGTGTGGAGACATCCATTACTCATCTTCAAGGGGCTATGCAGACTAGTAGGAATCCTCTTTTTACTTCATTCAATTCTATCGTGTATGGGTTCTTGTAAAAGTGTTGTGTTATCACGTGTTCTTTTGGCAGATGGCTAGGACTAGAACATCAAGTTTTACTGGAAGAAAAGAGCAAGCCCCCGAGATTGCTGTTGAGATCCCAGCTCAAAGTATAGGTCAAGGCAGGGCTAAAAGGCATACCAGGTACATCATAAACCCAAGTGAGGGTCCAGGTCCTTGGCCAGTGGCAGGCTCTCAAGGCTTAGAGATAGGCGGGATAGCCGTTGGTAGTTCCTATAGTTGAGATTCCTCCAGCACCAGTAGTTGAGTGTCAGGATGCACCAGTAGATGTATTGATGGAGGATGAGCAGCGCCGGTATGAGAAGTTTAGGAAGATGGACCCACCTCAATTTCAGGTGGGAAGACTAAGGACGCATATAAGTTTTTGACTACTTGCAGGGAGTTGCTTGAGACAATATGGCTGGCTGAGTCCCATGTTGTTCGTTATGTTACTCTTTAGGATAGTGGACCAGTTAGAGAGTTGTGGAGGACATATTTAGCATCTCTACCGGTCGGGTCTCCACTAGTGACTTGGGAGACGTTCACCAGTGCCTTTTATGATCATTTTGTCCCTTAAAGTGTAAGAAAGGAGAGTTGCACTAGGTTTGAGAGCCTGAGGTAGGATAGGATGTCCGTTTCTGAGTATGAGGGTTTTTTTTGTCAACTAGCCAGATATGTTACCGATATCATCTTTAATGAGATCGAGAGGGTTTGCCATTTCATGATAGGTTTGACTTATTCTATCAGACAGTCTATATTTTGGGTATCTAAAAATAGAGACTCCTTTCACTCTGAGGTTATTGCCACCAAAGAGGTGGAGTTGATAGAGAGGGAGGTATTTGGGGACCACAAGAGGGCCCATTCATCTGGTCAGTACTCTGGTGTCTCATCTGGATGCAAAGGTGTTGCATGTGGTAGTGGTTCTTTCCAGTGCCATGGGCTTAGTACATCCTTACTAGGTATCTGAGGGCGAATAGGGTCATCGTGGTTCATATAGTGTGGGTTAGAGTTCATCAGTTTTAGAGTAGAGTCATGTGGGCTGGGATGGTTATAGTATTATTCCTATTTCTTCGTAGCTACTTCTCTATGAAAACTCATTTTGTTCTACACCATTCTTATATAGTAGCGCCAATTAGAGGTTCGACACCCCTATCTAGAGGTTCTACCTCACTAACCCGGGTTTGTGGCAGAGGTCAGTTCAATAGAGGTGGTCATACCAGAGTAGGGGAGCTGGTGTTTCCCCAGTACATCAAGGTCATAGAGGAGTTTCCCAGATAGATGGTGGATGGGGAGCTCATTTTATGCCTTTCCAGGTAGACCCGAGGCTGAGGCCTTTGATGTAGTCATCATAGATACTATTCTGACATGTCATCGCACCGTATCTGTATTGTTTAATCTTGTCTCTACCTATTAATAAGTGTTTGCATATTTCTCTTATAGGTTGGACTTGCCATGTGATCTTATTCACTTGCCCATGCATGTTTCTACTCTAGTAGGAGAGCCTTTAGTAGTGGATCGGGTGTTCCAATCTTGTCTTGTAACCTTGGAAGGTAATAAGATGTGGGTGTATATGATTATTCTTGATATGGTTGACTGTGATGTTATTTTAGGTATGGACTGGTTATGTCTATATCATGTTATTCTTGATTATTTTGCCAAGACTATGACCTTAGCTATGCCTGGTAGGCTGCGGATACAATGGAAGGGTTTAAGTGGTTCTTATCCTAATAAGGTTATTTCTTATATTTGATACCAATGATTTATCAATAGGGGTTGTTTGACGTATTTGGCATTTATTGGTGACATTTTTATTGAGTTGCCTTTTATGGAGTCTATTCCTATAGTTCGAGAGTTTATGGATGTGTTCCCTACTAATCTTCTAGGGGTTCCACCTGATAGGGATATTGATTTGACTATGGACCTTAAGTCTGAAACTAAGCCCATTTCTATTTCTTCTTATAGTATGGCTATAACTTAGTTGAAGGAGCTAAAGGAGCAGCTTTAGGATTTGTTGAGCAAAGGGTTTATTCGCCCTAGTGTTTCACCTTAGGGTGCCCCAATCTTATTTGTGAAAAAGAAGGATGGGTGAATGAGGATGTGTATCGACTATAGACTTTTGAACAAGGTGACTGTCAAGAACAAGCACCCTTTTCCCCGTATCGATGATTTGTTTGATCATCTCCAAGGAGAGGCCTTATTCTCTAAGATTACTTTGACATTCGTGTATTATCAGTTTAGGATTCGACCTGGAGATATTCCTAAGACCGCCTTACATACCAAATATGGTGGCCACTATGAGTTTCTTGCTATGTCTTTTGGGTTGATTAATGCCCCAACATAGTTTATGGAGCTAATGAATGGAGTGTTTCATCCGTATATAGATTCATTTGTGATTGTCTTCAGTGATGATATCTTGGTTTACTCAAAGACTAAGGCAGATCATATGGAACACTTGAAGATTGTGCTCCAGAAGCTAAGGGATAAGAAGCTTTATGCCAAGTTCTCCAAGTATGAGTTTTTCTTAAGTTCGGTGGTGTTCTTAGGGCATGTCGTGTCCAAGGAATGTACTAGAGTCAATTCGACTAAGATTAAGGCAGTTCAAGGATGAACTAGACACAACTTAGCTTCAGAGATTCATAGTTTTGTGGGTTTGGTGGGATATTATCGCTACTTTGTTCAGGGCTTCACTATGATAGCAACTCCTTTGACTAGGCTCACTCAAAAAAATATAATATTTTATTTGTCTAATGAGTGTGAGGAGAGCTTCCAAAAGCTCAAGGTATTATTGACTATAGTGCCATTGTTGACCTTACCTAAGGATTGTATGTTCTTCATCGTGTATTGTGATGCATTGGGAGTGAGTTTAAGTTGAGTGTTCATACAAAAGGGAAAGGTGATTTCCTATGCTTCGAGACAATTGAAGACTCATGAAAAGAATTATCCCACCCATGACTTAGAGTTGGCAACAGTTTTCTTTGTCTTGAAGTTATGGCGGTGTTATTTGTACATATTTCATTGTGAGATATTGACCAATCATCGAAGTCTATAATACATCTTCAGCCAACGGGACTTGAAATTTGAGGTAAAGAAGGTGGATTGAGCTTTTAATGGATTATGACATGACTAATATATATCACCCCGGGAAGGCTAATATGGTGGCCGATGTATTGAATAGGAAGACTTCTTGCATAGGAAGTCTTACATCTATTCGAGCTGAGAAGCTATCCTTGGCTCAAGATGTTCAAAGATTGGCCAATAGGTTCATGAGATTGCAGCTTTCTAATAAGGGTCGAGTACTTGCTTTCATAGAGACTCACTTTTGTTTGACAGATTAGATCTATGAGAGACAGTTTGAGGATCAGAAATTGTGTTCCATTCGAGACAAGGTGATGAGAGGTGGAGCTAAGGAAGCAGTACTTGATTCAAATGGTGTTTTGAGGATCCTGAGTTATATTTATATGCCCAAGGTGGGAGATTTGATCAGATTGATATTTGAAGAGGCCCATTGAACTTGATATTCTATCCATCCCGGGGAAGCAAAGATGTATCACAACTTGAGTCAGCACTATTAGTGGTATGGTTTGAAGAAGGAAATCATCGATCTTGTGTCCAAGTATTTTGCATGCCAGCAGTCTAAGTGTGAGTATCAGAAGCCCTGGCTGAGTTGTAGAGGATGCCCATTCCTACTTAGAAGTTCAAGAGGATCACTATGGATTTTGTGGTAGGTTTTCCCACTATCGTGGGAACATATGACTTCATTTGGGTTATGGTCGACTGATCAACCAAGGCTGCTTATTTAATTATGGTTAAGGTTAATTTCACGATGCAGAGGTTGGCTCAAATATGTATAATTTCAGAATAGAGAGGTTGGCTCAAATATGTATAACCTCCTTCCACATTGGTTAGGTACTCGATTGGATCTGAGCACAACATTCCACCCTTAGAGGGATAGACAGTCTAAGAGGAATATTCAGGTACATGAGGATATGCTATGGGCATGTGTGATAGATTTTGGCACTCGGTGGGATTATCATTTTCCTTTAACGGAGTTCGCTTACAACAAACTATTCTAGTATCTAGATGGCTAGAGATGTAGGTATCCCTTGTATGGCTAGAGATGTAGGTCACCCATTGGATGGTTTGATTTTATGGTGGTGGATTGCCTAGACATTTATTTTCTCAGAGATGCCATGGAGCGGGTTCGGTTGATTCAGGGTAGGTTTTTGACACCTCAGAGTCCCTAAAAGAGCTATGTTGATAGACAAGCTCAACATGTGTTGTTCATAGTTAGTGACCATGTATGTTTGAGGATCTCACCCTTGAAGGGTGTTAAGAGATTCGGGAAGAAGGGAAAGCTCAGACCTAGGTATATTGTTCCTTTTGAGATCCTACATAGAGTGGGAGAGGTGTCCTACAGATTTGCCTAGCCACCCAGTCTATCTGCTGTACATTTAGTATTCCATGATTCTATGATACAACATTATATCCCAGATAAGTCTCATGTGATTCCCCTTAACTCCATTGAAATGAGCCCAGATTTGAACTATGAGGACGAACCAGTGGCTATTCTGGACATACAGGTCAAAAAGTTGACGACTAAGGAGATAACTTCGGTGAAGGTTCAGTGGCGGCATCGATCCATTGGAGAAGCTACTAGGGAGTTAGAGTCAAATATGCAGGACCGTTACCCCCATCCTTTTGAGACTCCTAGTATGTCCCTTACTTTATATTCGAGGAGGAATATGGTTTTTATTAGTGGATGATGTAATGACCCTAAAGGTCATTTTTGACATTTTCAACAAAATTACCATTTTACCTCTTTCGTTAGTTTCCCTGAGTCACTTTTGGTTGGGTCTGAAAGTTGGTTTTTGGAAATCTTGTGAAAAGTTGAGGTTCTTTTAAAGAAATGAGTTTTAAAGGCTTAATATGTCAAATTTTGAGTTTTGGAATCATTTGGAGTTTCAAGTCTCGGAATGAAATCCGTTGATTCCATCAGTTCTAAAATTTGGAAATTGGTCTAGGAAAGTTGTCCGAACCAGATTCGGAGTTGAAACATGGATTTTTGGTCCAAAGTTCGAAATTGAGTTAAAGTTTGATTCAAGTTTGACTTTGGTCAAAATTTGGAGTTTGGGTTTTCGGATTGGATTTCCGATGTTTCAATGATTTCGGAAGGTGTTTCTAGTGCTAGAAATAATTTCATTGTAATTTTCAGAGATTCCGAGGGTATTTTTGATATTTTAAGTATAGAAACGAGTTTAGTTGCGAGTTATCAGATTTTGGGCCAATGATGCATCGAATTTGAATTTCAATTATTTCACTAAGTCTAGAACATCGAACTTAGTAGGGTTGCATATATGGTTTGTGTACACGGGATTCCGAACCAATTTTGAGGGTCATTTTTTATTTATTTCAGACTTGGTAAAATTTGAGGTTACTGTGTTCTTGTGCCCTAGCTTAAGCAAAGGGGGTGTCGCTTTAGTGACCTCCTCTTTAGCGGAGACCCTTCGCTTTTTTGTGGGCCTCACTAAAGTGAAGGTTGTGTTGTAAAAGCGACCTTCGCTTAAGTGAACACTCTATCGCTAAAGTGGAGGCTGAAGTTTTTTTTGGGCTTCGATTAAGTGAACCCAATGTCGCTTAAGCGACTTCTGAGAGGGGGTTTGGCCGGGTTTAAGCCATTTCACCATTTTTATCATTTCAAAGCTTGAGTTAGGCGAATTCTTCAAAGTTTTTCATGACAAAACTATTGGGTAAACTAATTTCAACCGATATCTTCAATTTACATTGATTAAATAATGATTTTAACCCCAAAATGGGTGATTTGAATTGGAGATTTTGGGGTTTCTTGACTAATCTGAAATTTTATTAAGAATGGGGATTGTGAACTCATTTTATCCTCGTTTTTGAAATGGTTTTCACTATTATATTCCTGATTACTTGAAGAATAATTTCATCTAAAATATTCAAATTTTGAGTTCATTTTCCGATGTGGATTTTTGACTATTTTAACCTTTTCACCCTAATTGATTGACTTTTGTGTCATTAACTTGGAAATGTGAGGGTGAGTCTATGTTAAATTAGATTGTGGTGATTTGGAGTATCGTCGAAAAGAAAAAGTTTTTATATTGGATTGATCGTGACTTTAGCTAAGGCTAGCAGATTTCTAACTTTGTTAAGTATGTTGAACCTTGTAGCTTCCTATATGAGTGGATTAGGGTGTATTGGGTTATTAGATTGAGATTGATTTATATGATATGAAGTATGATCGTTGAATTAGGATATGGGAAATTGTCTAAATGTTGTGAATTATGAGATATTGATTTATTGGGTAATTGTAGACTTTATAATATTATATGTGAACGTTCATTCTATTTTCACTCATTACTTGTGGATATATTTATCTGTGATGGTTGAGAAAGAGATACGAGTGAGATATTAGATATTAGGAGTGAGGTTTCTACCGATCGAGGTGATTTGCCATGGTCTTTTTCGGCAGCCGGGGTCCTTTTTGGTGGATATTATAGCCAAGGGCATTTCTGGCAAATATTATGGCCGAGGTCTCTTCCAGCGATGATAATTTATACATGATCCATGTGAGGGCCTCATTGGTTCCTATCTTAGGTGATCAGTGGATGTATATCATAAGACAAACATGCATCACGATTTTTGACATTGCATTTGGATCTATTTCATTTTGTTGTTGTATATGATTGAGATTTCCTATGTATGCTTGAGTATGGTGATGAGAACGTATATTTATTGTCTACTTGCGAACTATCCGATATTTCTAAAATAATTGTTGTATAAATTGTATAGAATGGGTTTTTTGAGTGCAGGTGTGTAGTTCTCGGTGCATCCCGCTCTTACCATTCTATTGATTGGAACGAGCATCTAGACGTGTGAGAGGTAGCAGTTTGTCTTATCCGACAGACTCTCTCCGCCTATTTACTTTATGCTTTGTTCTACTTAAGGACTGAGACATATAGACTTGTACCTTTTTCATATCTGTTAAGATACTGACTTGTACATGTGATACAAGGTCTTGGGTGGTTTAGACTTTTCTTCCGCTTATCCTTATATATGTATGTCTATATATATCTTGTTAAACTTTACTCTTTCGCTTTTATTTCAAATTATTGACTTCCTGACTCTGAGGCCAACTTGCGTTTGTTGGATTAGGTAAAGGCATCATACCCATTTTTGGGTCGTGACATTTGTATTTTCGACTTTTGATCCATGGGCAGTCCTAATCCCTGTAATTTTACTGTTCAACTTCACCCGAATCTACTTGGTAAAAAATCACCAGGACTTCAAAAGTTTCATCTTTAGACCTTAGAGATGTGGCCCAAATTAATCTTGATAGGTCATTAATAATAACTAGGATATATTTCTTTCCTCCTCTACTTTGATCCTTTACAAGTCTACATAAGTCCATGTGAAGTCACTCAACAAACCTGGATGTGCTGATTTGCTTCTTTTTCTGGAAAGAAAACTTGGTTTGTTTTCCCTGGACACATGCATCACATATTTTTTCATTTTTCAAATTTAATCTGTGGTACACCACGAACCAAGTCCCTTGAACCAGTTTGTTGAGAAGAAAGACACTGCCATGTCTAAGTCTTCGATGGCATAAATTAGCACTCTAACTTTGTGCACTAAGACATGTAAGGTTATCACCAATAACTAAGTTCATTTCAGCCACATACATATCCTTGCACCTTCTTATAGTCAGGATCACATTTAAAGAAAAAAGGTTTTTAACAATGCAACAATCTGAAAGAAATCTGACTTCAACCCACTGACATAGTACATATATTCAATAGCGTGTTCAAGAGATCTTCTAATCTTTCCTACACACAGAATTTATTCCTTCTTCCCATTTCCAAAAAAAGAGACACCTCCACGTTGAAGTGCCTTCAGTCAGAAGAAGTTTTTAGTTTTTTTCCATCCATGTGCCGGGATCATTTACTATACATAAATCAACAATGGGTACTTCTACTGGAGTTTTCTAGGACCTGGTCCCTCCAATTGATTTTGTCACCACCAGTTTTAACATAATCCTTCTAATTAACCTTGTGCATTAGACAATCTCTACTAAAATGACTAGGTTTGCCACAATTGTTGACCAAGATCATTTCAATTTAATGGCTTGCTTGCACTTCCTCTTCTTATAAAACCTCAATTTATTCTTACCACTTTATGAAATCTTCGGGTAAGATAGTCCATATATTAATCTTCCTTACTAGACTCACTATGAGAGGCCTTGAGTGCCAGAGTTTTCTCTTTTCTCAAATCTTTCTTAGAGTGCTCTTGTTGCTTGTTCATCTCATGAGTTTGGAGATTTCCAATCAACCCATCCATGGTAAGAGTTTTCGGATCCCTTTCCTCTATGATGGCATCAACTTTACTTTTACAAGATTTGGGAAGAATTATTATAATCATTCTTACTAGCTTACTTGGATGAATTGCCTAACCCAGACAATGCAACTCATTAATGATGGAGGTAAGCCTTGTATGCATTTTCTGGATGGTTTCACCCTCCTTCATAGTGAATGTCTCGTATTGTGTGGTAAGAATATCCATCTTAGACTCTATCACCTAACTTGTTCCTTCATGGGATATTTTCAAACAATCCCAAATCTCCTTTGAAGACTCACAATCCAAGATTCAGTTGTACTCATCAGATCCTATCCCGCACACCAACAATTTCTTTTCTTTATAACTCTTCTCAATCATTTTTCTATCTGATTTGTTGTACTCTATTCGTGTTTTAGGAATAACACTGGTGCTTTCTCATTTGTTGTCTTCTTTTATATCCACATGTGCTACATCAAGAATGATGTACAAAAGCTCACTATCTTCAGCCATAATGAAGTCATGCATCCTAGTCTTCCACTACCCATAAGGGGGATCAAGTGGTTCACTGACCTTCTTCCACATTTGGTGGGGCAGCCATCTTAGAAGGATCCTCTCTAGGTGTTAACCTTATGGAGAGTTCAATATATGATACCAATTGATGGCTTATATGATTCCACCACAAGGTAGGGGACTAGGTCCCTTGACACTACCAGTTAACAGAATACTCAAGTTAGATGCAGAAGGTAAAATAATATACAATGTTTACGTAAAAACCTCCTTGTTCAAGGGAGAAAAAATCCACAACTAATAATTCTCAAATGACACTTCTTACGATTCAGAGTATAGGTGATCATTAGCAATATAAACCCAACGTGTGAGGTTAGGGTCGAATCTCACAAGGAACGATTAAGAATAGTCTTCAATTATGAAGTAATAACGTGCTCCAAACTATTGTAGCATAAAAACATGCAGATTGTAAAATAAAATAAATCTATAAATTTCATGATCAAAATTATGAGAGTTAGCAAGATTCTATACTAAAATAATTTTGCCAATTTGATTTATAACAAGTTGACAAAGGCTTCTAGGGGAGTTCCAAAGTTGAAATTGAGTGTCTAATAAGGGTAAATACACAACTCAACATCATTAATTCTCAATGAATAGACAAAAGTTAATCAATCATATGAGATAGAATCTATTGATCACTATTTGTTTCTATATGCAAGCACTTTCAAGCCTAAACATTCAAACTAATAAAACTAACCGATCCTTAGCAAAACTAGCTCTCATGAGAGAGATTACAATTGATAAACAAGAATCAATGGCTATTTGATAATTTGGTCACTTTACATTATAATTTCTAGCTGATAATGAAGATCTAACATAGAAATATATTTGTAACCATAATTCATAATTGATTCCACACCAAATTAGCAAAACCCATTTAAAATTAATAATTTATGAGCTGTAACAAAAATCCAAATGTAGAACAACAATCTAACTCAATAGCACCTCCCTAGAAGAAGGGGATTTAGCCACACATTACAGAAACTAAATGAACTATAATAGAGTAATTATCATCCATTTGATTCAGCAAAGCTTGAAATCCAAAATCCAAAGACCAAGGTAAAATCTCTAAAACAAATTCCCAAAACTCCCAAATAACTTCCCAATTTTTGTCTCTAAGTCTTAGCAGTGAAAAAAACGTTCCTCATTTCCTTTGAAAAATCTATTTATACGAGTGATAAACACAAGGAAATATTGACCCTTGGAACCATTTTGGCGACGTTAGTCGCTCATCGAAGTGGTTGGCATATCATTGATTTGTCCTTTCTCTTGCCTACTGGAACATTTCTCCTTCAGTTCATGATCTCTAATTAGGCGAGCTCGATCTCTCTTGCCAATGCATTTGGTCAGTCGCCATTTTTACCTCTCATAAGGTTCTTCATTCGCTTTTTTTCCTGAGTCTCTAATATATTAGGTGAGCTTAGACATGCTCGCCTTTTCTATCCATGAATTGCTGATTTGCTTGCTTACTCACCATTTTGATGTCCTTTCAATTCCCTTTCTTTCAATGGAGTTTAAGCGGTCGTGATATAACTTGCCCAAATAACTTTGGTGAATCGCCGAAATCCGCCTTCCTCTCCAAATGGTTCAGCCTTAAGTCTGATGCATTCGGCGCAGTTTTGATTCCTTTGGCGACCCGCGTAAAGATCTTTGTGATCTTCAGCTTCGGTTTTTTGCTCAATTTTTTCCTCTTTTACTTCTTTTTATCGATTTTCATGAGGCTGATCTTGAGTCGCCATCCAAGCGCGAATACCTTTATTTAAGAGAATATTATGTTTAACTCATGATTGATCTTCACACCTTTCACCTGCAAATAAACACTTTGGAGTTAGTTTTGGACACAATAAAGGCAAATAAGACACTAATTTCTTGTGTTTTGAGATATAAATGAGTCCAAATTCCCGACTCATCAACACCACCAACTTAAACTTTTACTTGTACTCAAGTAAATCAATAAGCTAATCTATTCAACACCAAAGACTACAAATAGTGCTACATGAGACTCAACACAAGAAGTGCACATGAGGTTTAAATTATCTCGCAATGTTCAATCGTGCACTCAAGGCGTTAAATGATGATTGATCAATTCCCAACGCAAGTTCATGCTTTGAATTGTTCGCTCCCAAGTGTAAATTTATGTCCAATGCTCAAACTAGAATGCCCTCACGTCAAAGGAAATGATTCCATTCCACACTCTCAATATGTATATCACATGTTATAGCATCAGAATCACATACTACTCTTGCACTCAGAACAACAAAAATATGTGTAATTCCACCTATAGACTAGCCCTTATTTTTCAATCAATCAATTAATCAGATCATGCAAGATCAAGAAGTAATTTAAGGCTTGTAATGGGGCTAACTGCAAGGTATGTTCATTCTGGTTTTAGTGACTTAGTTTTTCCAAGAGCATGGATAAATTTTGTAAGCATCACCCATTTTACTTTATTTTCCTCTTTTGGCATCACAGACCACCCCTTTTTCATTCATGTCACTCTTGTTATTTTTTCCTTATTCATTTGGACTCCTTTCTTTGTATTTTTTTATTTGAAAAGACCAACTTGAGGTGCATTTACTTCTCTCCTTTATATAATGGCATATGTAGGTGTTCCATTTCCTTCTATGAATCATCCAATGGTAACCAAAACAAACTGTTTTACCATTTTCCTTCTCAATTTTACCACAACCCTAACTTAGGCTTTAGGCCTAAGTTGGCTATTCAACATATCCAATGCTCTAAAGAGTTTATGGGTAGGTAGAGATAAGGTATTTCGAAGGTTGATTTTACCTTTTAGGCATGAGTTGTATACAAAGAAAATGTTAGGCTCAAAGGGTGACAAATTGGTTTCACACGCTCACAAAGGGATCACAATAGATTAGTGCTAATTTGGGCTTATTCATCTAAATTAAGCCTAAAATTATTTCCCTCAATCACCAATCAAAATCAACTAGACTAATAGGGCAAGTTCTAGGTGTCCTCATGCATGTCTTTCAGGCAGACCTCATCACTCATTGCATAACAATTATGAGCATCGAATATAACTTTACAAAATCAGCTCATATGTGTAAATCATTACACGACACACACTTGAAATACGATCAGTCATAACAAGATTCCAAGAGTTCACACAAGATTTATGCGTTCTCTTTGCCTTATTAGATTCATACAAAATATATCGTTCATCACAAGCACTATTCAAGTCATCAATATTGATCAAAACCGATTCTCGAATATGCAAATGAACACTGGACACAACCATAGTAATTTAAGTAGAGGTGAAAACCAAATGTTTTCAAAACTAAATATATATAAACTACTGAATTAACAAAATATTATTTATAAACCAAAATGAAACAAAAACTATTGGTTTTAGGTACCTAGGTACCCTCAACCTACCAAAATAAATAAGTAGTATCCTCAATGTGAAAAGTAAAACAAAAAGTAAAAGAGAGAGAAAAATGTCCCCCTATAAGCCTGAAGAGAACTTTGTATTGTAGCAGCGTCCTTAACTAGGGTATCAGTGCCCGGTGGCTCACTCATGTTAGTAGACGGCGGGTGTGGCACAATAGAAGGCACCTGAGATGGCGTCTCAGAAGAAGGATCAGTACTAGGCCGAGTGGAATTAGCAAGATAACTTTCCACGGCTGCCTGTAACCGCCATCCTCGAAATCGTCTAGGCCTTCATAGGTATCCTCAACCCGTAACTCAACTGACTACAAGTCCTCCTCATCAGTCTCAAAAAGCTCTTCATCATCAACACCAACCACAGAATTGTTATAACCTGTATTTTGTGCATTTGGACATTTAAGGATAATTGTAATAAGTTAAGGACAATTCTATGTTTTGATCTTGGTTGATACGTAAGTTGGTTATAAAAATTTTAGATGTGGAAATATTAAAAAAGTCTAAGGGCAAAATTGGAATTTCAAAAATAAATTAGTTAGTTTCATGAATTACAAAAAGAAATATATGGACTAAGTGATTGCGCTTGGAAAAAAAAAGAACAAGAGAGGCCCAACCATGCCTTGGTCCATAAAAAGGACCCAAGACCATGTAATTTATCTATGTGTTAAATGAATAAAAGGGCCACTTAGTCATCAACTTCATGGAACTTTCAAGAAAAGTTGAGAAAGGAGAATAACAAAAGAAAGAAGGAAAAAAAAGAAGAGAAAATCCGGCCATAGCTAGGGATTTTTATCCCTTGAAATCTTGTTTCAAAAATTATTTTCTTCTAGTATTTCCACTAATTCAAGGGTCCTCTATAACGTGGTGAAGTTATTTCGGAAGATAAGATGCTTGTTCATCAATTTAACACCTTGGTCAAGTGAAGAAGTTAGGAGGAAAAGGTAAGAATTAATCCTTTTTTATTATATTATGAAGACTTGCTTGCATTGTAGTATGTAGAGATGGGTAGAATTTATGGAAATATGGAAGTTTACATCGTGGTTGTACATATGTGTATATGGCCGTGTATATGTATGTTTATATAGGCATGATGAATTAATTTTATGCGGTATTCTACTTGTGGTTATTATGGACTTTATGTTAGAAATGGGAGTTGAATGAATTCTATTAAAGTTGGAAATTGATTGTAGGAAATTATGTCATTTTTATTTTATGATATTATGGAAATGAAATTGTTAGAGTGTGGATTGTTAAACGACAGATGTTTAAATTATTTCCTTGAGTCCCATAATATATTTTGAAATATAAGAATGATTTCAGAAAGACCATTTTGACATAGACCATCATGACATCTGAAAGACATACACTATGATTACCGCTCAATTTCTCTTATATGATTTTCATCGAAATTATGCTATCGATTCTCTATAAATGTTATATATTTTATATTGCATTTAATTTCTCACTACTCCACTCATGGATGCCTCAATGCTGATTTCACTGAGCTCGAGCTATGATATGTTATTCACGCATATTTCTCTATATTGTTCGCCGTGCCCCGACGTGAGGGGGCAGATATGACATATACATGGTTTATGGTGTATGTTGTGCGATTTACACATATGCTAATGTCTGGTGATATGATATGATATGGCTATCTGATATGATATGATATGATCTGTTACGGAAATGTTCCCTACTATGAAGTATGTTATGCTATGGCGCTGGTGATGGGAGGGAGACTACATTTTATTCACCAAGTCCCCTAATGGGGCCGGATATGACATATGTTTTTCCACATATATCATCTGGGTTTGTGATAAGCATTTTTATTTTCTTGGTATTTCGCTCATTTTCTACACATTCTATTCTAGTTATCACTTTATTTATTACAGTTCATGCTTTACATAGTCAGTACATTTTCCATACCGACCCCCTTGCTCAAGGGCTGCATTACATGCCCATAGGTACAGATGCTCGATTTGCCGATCCGCTTGCCTAGGATATCCATTTTGTTATTTGACTGTGCTCCCTTATCCGGAGCTTTATTTTGGTATTAACTTTTCTGTTGCATAGTTGTACACGTTGGTTAGTGGTATGATGGGGCCCTATCCCATCATATGATTATGCTATCATTTTGTAGAGGTTTGTAGAAATGTATTTGTGGGTTCTGTATATATGTTAGGAATTTGTGTTCCATGATGGCATTATCGGCTTTGTGTGTTGCATTTGTTTTCGTGTGCTATCTAATGACCTTATGTGATTTCTATATTTATATATTCTGATAATATGCTAATTTGGGCTAAGGGTACGTATGGGTGTCCAAATCAGGCACGAGTCACAGCCTACGATGTTGGGTTATGACAAAAGTGGTATCAGAGCGGTTTGGTCCTCAAAATATCTATAGACTGTGTCTAGTAGAGTCTTATTTATTGGTGTGTGGTGCACCACATCTATAAACAGGATGCTACAAGACATTTAGGATGTTACCTTTCTTTCTTTTCTTAGATTGTGCGATAGAGCTGTCTATCAGGATAATTCCTCCCCAGTAGACTACTATGTGTGTGGCCATACCTATAAAGGAAGCTTGTTTTTGACGTCCTTTCTTGCAGGTGGGTATAAGATGTGGTGGAAAATGAAGAGACCAGCTCTAGAAAGTAGAGAGGGTGCAGAGAAGGCCCTTAGGGTACACATGGGGCCTCAGGCTCCAAGACCAAGCAAGTAGAGCCCTAGTTATTCGATTGAGATTGATCCCTCCGAAGACCCTGATTATGTTATGGAGACCAATCCCTCAGAAAGCCCAAGGACAGGTTCCCCAGAGCATCTGATAATCAGGGAAGTGGTTCCAAAAGCCACGCCAGTAGTTCTAATGACTGAGCACTATGTCAGGCCAGCTCCTATGGTTAGTTTTACGATATATTCGAGACCTCTATCTTGGTCGTTGGTGAACTAAGAATTACCTGGTTATCTAGGTCTTCTAGATTTAAGCGAGAAAGATGACGAGGGGAAGATAAGCAAATGGAAACCAGATAGAGATGGGGAGCATACGTCACCTCCTAAGTCACTGGGTCAAACTGGGGACTGATCGTCTACAGGTATAGGGGAGTGATAAGTATAGTTTTGCAGGCTATATGGGGCAAATTGTCATTTTTTGTTTCGGCTTAGGGTAGGAAACCTTGTGTGGCTGTGATATGAGATGCTATAAACGTATGTATATATTGGCATTATGAGGTATTATGGATATGATATGGTATGATATGGATGTATATATACGTTGGCTTTGCATGACATTGTTGGTATTTCCTAAATGCAGGTTTGGGATAGTAAGGAATATAGAGAAAACTCTGCCAAAATTTTCTAGAATCAAAAAAAGAAATGAAATATAAGTTTATCATACAACTTGGAAGTCAATACCGACTACCCCTATTAGGATGAACTAAAGTTGTAGGGGTACCCTTTGTGATTGTTGGTAAAAGGGCCCCATGTTTACTTAGGAAGTTTTATGTCAGAGTAAAATTCTTGTTAGAGGAACAAGTGGTATGCACTGGGATGAAGATAGTGTTATAGCAGTGCTAGAAACATGAGTCACTAGAGTACAAGTACTTCCGAATGGAGAAATAGAAATGATTATGAGCGCTAGATAATAACTGATGGGGAAGAAAGGTATGTGTCTCTAGATAAACTACTACATTAATTATATAACTCAAGTACCAGTACTTAGACTAGATTGGTTACTAGTTATCGAGAATTCTAAGCACCTCATAGTTGTTTTAAGGTTTGTTACAGGGGAAACCTAAAGTATAGATGATCTAACAGAAGGTGTAAATATGGTGCAATAGGTTAAATGTGTTGGAACAGAATTATATACGTATGAACTGTTGAAAATAAACAGAGGATGACATGGGTACACCTTAAAGGAGGGAAGTGGACAAGAGAAATACAAGTGTGAGATGAAGTCAACTGACACTATCACATGTTAACAGAAACGCTTAAACTTCAAGCAACATCCCATGCTGGCATGAGGTAGCAAGGGCTGAAGGCCAGCAATAAATGGATAGAAGCCATTATATCTGAGACCATACAGAGAACTATTAGCAGCAACCCTAATAGATGGGTGCATACAAAAAGGGGTGAACACAATAAGAAAGTAAGACTGAGCAATCTAAGGACTATGTAAAAAGTAGTAAGGCCATGGTTGAGTAAAGATTAAGGTATGGCAATAGAGTTGTTGGCCGCTGAGATGTGACGTACAGGTAGCAAGGCAAAATAATAGAAAATCTCCTACGGTAGATAATGAGGAGATCAAGAAGTACCCGAAGAAACGAAAAGAAAAGGGTAAACATAATAACGTTAGTGAGAGCGACTTCTAGTATGAAGGTTATATGTAAAGCAATACGAGCAGGAGTAGCTGGTTGCTAGAAAATGGCGCACTAGTATGCCAAAGTTCTGCAACACTATACAAGTAATGATAGACAAAATACAGAATGGCTATGAAGGTTATTGTGTGAGGAAACTTCAGCACTACTCGGTAGCTAATCCTGATGGGTAAAAATAGCAAAATCCAAAAGGTAAGAGTACCCATTGATGTCATTTAACGAAAGAAAGAAGTAATACAAGAGGTCGAAGATTCCACAACACAACCTTGGCTATAAGACTCATTTTGCACTCCATGGACGGATGATTTTATATGGAATGTCATTCGCAGATTAACAATATCATCCTGTGTTCCTTCAATCAAGGACTACCTTCTTAGCCAAGATTATGTGAAATTATAGATCAAGAGAGTTGTGATACTTTACGGAGTTCCCATAAATATTGTCTTAGACGAAGGAGTCCGAGTTATAGCTAACTACGGAAGATCAACCTATGAAGAGATTGGGAAGACAGATAGGTCTTCGTACACCATTGTACCCTCATACCGACGAACAGACTAAGTTGACTAGCTAAATTCTAGAAGATATGTTGTGGACGAAGGACGTAGCTTCCATGAAGGTGTTTTGGCGAAATGAGAATCGCGAAGAAATGTCCTGGAAAGTTGAAAAGGAAATGAAACACAAGTATCCGTACCTATTCCTTATGTCTACATGTAATTCCAATTTCTGAAACTCTTAAGTTGATGAAAGTATATGTTATTTCAATAGAAAGGAATTTTCCCTATAATCTGTGTAAGATTTTGAAGAAGGTTTTATTTAACATTCGAGGACAAATGTTCTAAAGGGGGAAATGATGTTATTACTCATATTTTGCCCATTTGGACATTTTGGGATAATTGTAATAAGTTAAGGGCAATGCTATGTTTTGATCTTGGTTGATACATAAGTTGGTTATGAAAATTTTGTATGTGGAAATATTGGAAAAGGCTAAGCGCAAAATTGGAATTTCAAAAATAAATTTAGTTAGTTTCATGAATTACAAAAAGAAATATATGGACTAAGTGATAGGGCTTGGAAAAAAAGAAAGAATAAGAGAGGCCCAACCATGCCATGGTCCATAAAAAGGACCAAAGCCCATATAATTTATCCATGTGTTAAATGAATAAAAGGGCCACTTAGTCATCAACTCCATGGAACTTTCAAGAATAGTTGAGAAAAGAAAAGAACAAAAGAAAGAAGGAAAAAAAAGAAGAGAAAATTCGGCCATAGCTAGGGATTTTTATCCCGTGAAATCTTGTTCAAGAAATTATTTTCTTCTAGTATTTCCACTAATTCAAAGGTCCTCTATAACGTGGTAAAGTTATTTCGGAAGATAGGACACTTGTTTCATCGATTTAACACCTTGGTCAAGTGAAGAAGTTAGGTGAAAAAGGTAAGAATTAATCCCTTTTATGATGTTATGAAGGCTTGTTTACGTTGTAGTATGTAGAGATGGGTAGAATTTGTGGAAATATAGAAGTTTGCATGGTGGTTATACATATGTGTATATGTCCGTATATATGTATGGTTATATAGGCAATATATATTAATTTTATGCAGTATTCTACTTGTGGTTATTATGGACTTTATGTTGGAAATGGGAGTTGAATGAATTCAGTTAAAGTTGGAAATTGATTGTAGGAAATTATGTCATTTTAGTATGATTTTATGATATTATGGAAATGAAATTGTTAGAGTGTGGATTGTTATGGTTGACTATGGACTTGAAAGTAGAAAATGCATCGTGATAGTTTTGTTGCATATATACAGATTTCGGGTGAGATATGGAATGGCTGAATTGATTGTTGATGTTATTGGTATTATTGTTGGTATGGTTGTTGACATTTTGGCCTATTTGAAATCTCGGGGATGGTGTATGTATAGGGGAGGCGCTGCCCGAATTTCTATAGACAAGTATTGGCTAGAATTGAATTCTTAAAGCCTTATAGTTAATATTTGGTAAATATGACCAATTGTAGATTTTGGAGGAAACATGATTTGAATTTGAACAAGCGTGAAACAGCAATAAGGTATGTAAAGCTTTACCTTTCCTTCTCTTAGCATGTCCTAAGTGTAATAGATTTGGATACGAGCCTCGAGGAAGACTCTACTCTTCGGAATCTATGCCTAAAACTTGCATAAATAGGACCCGACTACCTTAAAACTCTTATAAGTAAAGTCATGATGTTTACCGTATGTAATTTGTGTATGTCACCTCATTTGGCCGGGGTGGATCCACTATTCCCGAATTTTCCTTTATTATTCCATTTGACTTATTTTTGCGTAGAATTCAAAAGAAACTCTTTGCTACTCCGCCAACTACTAAACGACAAATGTTTTAATTATTTTCTTAAGTCCCAAATATATTTTGAAATATGAGAATGATTTCAGAAAGACCATTTTGACATAGACCATCATGACATCTGAATGACATACACTATGATTACCGCTCAATTTCTCTTATATAATTTATCATCAGAGTTATGCTATCGAGTCTCTGTAAATGTTATATATTTCATATTGTATTTAGTTTCTCACTACTCCACTCATGGATGTCTCAATGCTATTTTCACTAAGCTCGAGCTAGGATATGTTATTCACGAATACTTCTCTACATTGTTCGCCGTGCCCCGATGTGAGGGGGCAGGTATGACATGTACATGGGTTATGGTGTATGTTGTTCCGTGTACACATATGCTGATGTCGGATGATATGATATGATATGGCCATCTGATATGATATGATATGATCTCTTATGGAGATGTTCCCTACTCTATAGTATGTTATGTTGTGGCGCCGGTGATGGGAGGGCGACTACCTTTTATTCACCAAGTCCCCTAATGGGCCTGAATATGACATTTGTTTTTCCCCATGTATCATCTGGGTTTGTGATAAGAAATTTTATTTTCTGGGTATTTCGCTCATTTTCTGCACATTTTGTTCTAGTTATGACTTTATTTATTACATTCCATGCTTTACATATTCAGTACATTTTTCATACTGACCCCCTTTCCTCAGGGGATGTATTACATGCCCGCAGGTACAGATGCTCGATTTGTCGATATGCTTACCTAGGACATCCATTTTGCTGTTTGACAGTGCTTCCTTATTCGGAGCCCTATTTTGGTACTAACTTTTCTATTGCATAGTTATACACGTTGGTCAGGGGTACGATGGGGCCCTGTCCTATCATATGATTATGCTATCATTCTGTAGAGGTCAGTAGAAATGTATTTATGGGTTCTGTATATGTGTTTGGATTTTGTGTTCCATGAGGCCTTATTGGCTTTATGTGTTACATCTATTTTTGTGTGCTATCTAATGACCTTATTTGATTTCTATATTTATCTATTATTATAATATACTAATTTGGGCTGAGGGTACGTATGGGTGTCCAACTCGGGCACGAGTCGCGGCCTATAGTATTGGATCATGATAAAAGTGGTATCAGAGCAGTTTGGTCCTCAAAATGTCTAATGACCATGTCTAGTAGAGTCTTATTTATCGGTGTGTGGTGCACCACATCTATAAAAAGGAGGCTACAGGACATTTAAGATGTTACCTTTCTTTCTTCTCTTAGATCGTGTAATAGAGCTGTCTATCAAGATAATCCCTCTCTAGCAGACTACTATTTGTGCGGCCATACCTATAAAAGAAACTTGTTTTTGACCTCCTTTCTTGTAGGTGGGTATATGATATGGTGGAAAATAAAGAGACCAGCTCTAGAAAGTAGAGAGGGTGCGGAGAATCCCCCCAGGGTACATATGGGGCCTCAGGCTTTAGGACCAAGTAGGCGGAGCCCCAGTTATTCGATTGAGATTGATCCCTCCAAAAACCTTGATTATGTTATGGAGACCGATCCCTCGGAAGGGCAAATGATAGGTTCCCCAGAGTATCTGATGATCAGGGAAGTGGTTCCGAAAGCCACGCTAGTGGTTCTAATGACCGAGCACTATGTCAGGCCAGCTCCTACAATTAGTGTTATGACATATTCGATCCCTTTATCTTGGTCATCGGTGAACTAAGATTTACATGGTTATCTAGGTCTTCTAGATTCAAGCGAGAAAGATGAAGAGGGGAAGACAAGCAAATAGAAACCAGATAGAGACGGGGAGCATACTTCACTTCCTAAGTCATCGGGTCGAACTGGGGACTGATCGACTACAGGTATAGGAGAGTGAGAAGTATAGTTTTGCAAGCTATATGGGGTAAATTGTCATTTTTTATTTCGGCTTATGGTAAGAAGCCCTATGTGACTATGATATGAGATGCTATAAACATATGTATATATTGGCCCTGTAAGTCATTATGGATGTGATATGGTATGATATGGATGTATATATACGTTGGCTTTACATTGTATTATTTGTATATCCTGAATCCAGGTTTGGGATAATAAGGAATATAGAGTAAACTCTGCTAAAATTTTCTAGAATGAAAAAAAGAAATAAACTATAAGTTTATCATACGGCTTGGAAGTCAATACCGAGTACCCCTATTAGGATGAACTAAAGTTGTAGGGGTACCTTTTGTGATTGTTGGTAAGAGGGCCCCATGTTTACTTAGGAAGTTTTATGTCGGAGTAAAACTCTTGTTAGAGGAACAAGTGGTATGCACTGGGATGAATATAGTGTTATAGCAGTGCTAGAAACACGAGTCACTAGAGTACAAGTACTTCCGAATGGAGAAATAGAAATGATTATGAGCGCTAGATAATAACTGATGGGGAAGAAAGGAATGTGGCTCTGGATAAACTACTACATTAATTATATAACTCAAGTACCAGTACTTAGACTAGATTGGGTACTAGTTATCGAGAATTCTAAGCACCTCATAGTTGTTTTAAGGTTTGTTATAGGGGCAACCTAAAGTATAGATGATCTAATTGAAGGTGTAAATATGGTGCAGTAGGTCAAATGTGTTGGAACAAAATTATATGCGTATGAACAGCTGAAAATAAATAGAGGATGACATGGGTACACCTTAAAGGAGGGAATTGGACAAGAGAAATACAAGTGTGAGATAAAGTCAACTGACACTATCATATGTTAATAGGAACGCTTAAACTTCAAGCAAGATCCCATAGCTAGGGATTTTTATCCCTTGAAATCTTGTTCAAAAAATTATTTTCTTCTAGTATTTCCACTAATTCAAGGACCCTCTATAACGTGGTGAAGTTATTTTGGAAGATAGGACACTTGTTTCATCAATTTAACACCTTGGTCAAGTGAAGAAGTTAGGTGAAAAAGGTAAGAATTAATCCCTTTTATGATGTTATGAAGGCTTGTTTACGTTGTAGTATGTAGAGATGGGTAGAATTTGTGGAAATATAGAAGTTTGCATGGTGTTTATACATATGTGTATATGGCCGTGTATATGTATGGTTATATAGGCAAGATGAATTAATTTTATGCAGTATTCTACTTGTGGTTATTATGGACTTTATGTTGGAAATGGGAGTTGAATGAATTTTGTTAAAGTTGGAAATTGATTGGAGGAAATTATGTCATTTTAGTATGATTTTATGATATTATGGAAATGAAATTGTTAGAGTGTGGATTGTTGTGGTTAACAAGGGATTTGAAAGTAGAAAATACGTCATGATGGTTTTGTTGCATATATAGAGATTTCAGGTGAGATGTGGAATGAGTGAATTGATTATTGATGTTATTGGTATTATTATTGGTATGGTTGTTGACGTTTTGGCCGAGTTGAAATCTTGGGGATGGTGTATGTATAGGGGAGACGCTGCCCGAATTTCTGTAGACAAGTATTGGCTAGAATTGAATTCTTAAAGCCTTATAGTTAATATTTGGTAAATGTGACCAATTGTAGATTTTGGAGGAAGCATCATTTGAATTTGTATAAGAGTGAAAGAGCAATAAGGTATGTAAAGCTTTACCTTTCCTTCTCTTGGCATGTCCTAAGTGTAATAGGTTTGGATACGAGCCTCGATGATGTTTACCGTATTTCATTTGTGTATGTCACCTCATTTGGCCGAGGTGGATCCACTATTCCCGAATTTTCCTTTATTATTCCATTTGACTTTTTTTTGCGTAGAATTCAAAGGAAACTCTTTGCTACTCCTCCAACTACTAAACGACAAATGTTTTAATTATTTTCTTGAGTCCCAAATATATTTTGAAATATGAGAATGATTTCAGAAAGACCATTTTGACATAGACCATCATGACATCTGAAAGACATACACTATGATTACCGCTCAATTTCTCTTATATAATTTGTCATCAGAATTTTGCTATCGAGTTTCTATAAATGTTATATATTTCATATTATATTTAGTTTTTCACTACTCCACTCATGGATGCCTAAATGCTTTTTTCACAGAACCCGAGTCAGGATATGTTATTCATGCATACTTCTCTACATTGTTCACCGTGCCCCGATGTGAGGGGGCAAGTATGACATGTACATGGTTTATGGTGTATGTTGTGCCATGTACACATATAATGATGTCTGATTATATGATATGATATGACCATCTGATATGATATGATATGATCTCTAATGGAGATGTTCCCTACTCTAAAATATGTTATATTGTGGCGCTGGTGATGGGAGGGAGACTACGTTTTATTCACCAAGTCCCCTAATGGGGCCTGATATGACATATGTTTTTCTGCATGTATTATCTGGGTTTGTGATAAGCATTTTTATTTTCTGGGTATTTTGCTCATTTTCTGCACATTTTATTTTAGTTATGACTTTATTTATTACAATCCATGCTTTACATATTCAGTACATTTTCCATACTGACCCCCTTTCATCAGGGGATGTGTTACATGCCCGCAGGTATAGACGCTCGATTTGTCGATATGATTGCCTAGGACATCCATTCTACTGTTTGATAGTGCTCTCTTATCTAGAGCCCTATTTTGGTACTAAATTTTCTGTTGCATAGTTGTACACGTTGGTCAGGGGTACGATGGGGCCCTATCCTATCATATGATTATGCTATCATTCTGTAGAGGTCTGTAGAAATGTATTTATGGGTTCTGTATATGTGTTTAGATTTTGTGTTCCATGAAGGCCTTATCGGCTTTGTGTGTTGCATCTATTTTCGTGCGCTATCTAATGACCTTATTTGATTTCTATATTTATCTATTATTATAATATGCTAATTTGGGCTAAGGGTATATATGGGTGTCAAACTTGGGCACGAGTTGCAGCCTACAGTGTTGGTATCAGAGCGGTTTGATCCTCAAAATGTCTATAGACCGTGTCTAGTAGAGTCTTATTTATCGATGTGTGGTGCACCATATCCTTAAACAGGAGGCTATAGGATATTTAGGATGTTACCTTTCTTTCTTGTCTTAGATCGTGCGATAGAGCTGTTTATCAGGATAATCCCTCTCTAGCAGACTACTGTTTATGCGGCCATACCTATAAAAGAAGCTTGTTTTTGACCTCCTTTCTTGCAGGTGGGTACAAGATGTGGTGGAAAATGAAGAGACCAGCTCTAGAAAGTAGAGGGGGTGCAGAAAAGGCCCCCAGGGTACATATGGGGCCTCAGGCTTTAGGACCAAGTAGGCGGACCCAGTTATTCGATTGAGATTGATCCCTCCGAAGACCCTGATTATGTTATGGAGACCGATCCCTCGGAAGGCCGAATGACAGGTTCCCCAGAGCATCTGATGATCAAGGAAGTGGTTCCGAAAGCCATGCTAGTAGTTCTAATGACCGAGCACTATGTCAGGACAGCTCCTATAAATAGTGTTACGACATATTTGAGCCCTCTATCTTGGTCGTCGGTGAACTAAGATTTACCTGGTTATCTAGGTCTTCTGGATTCAAGCGAGTAAAATGACGAGGGGAAGATAAGCAAATGGAAACTATATTGAAACGGGGAGCATACTTTACCTCCTAGGTCACCGGGTCGAACTGGGGACTGATCGACTACAGGTATAGGGGATTGATATGTATAATTTTGCAAGCTATATGGGGAAAATTGTCATTTTTTGTTTCGGCTTAAGGTTGGAAGCCCTGTGTAGATGTGATATGGTGTGACATGGATATATATATACGTTGTCCTTGCATGGCATTATTGGTATTTCCTGAATGCAGGTTTGGGATAGTAAGGAATATAGAAGAAACTCTGCCGAAAATTTCTAGAATAAAAAGAAGAAATGAGCTATAAGTTTATCATGTCTTGGAAGTCAATACCGAGTACCCCTATTAGGATGAACTAAAGTTGTAGGGGGTACCCTTTGTAATTTTTGGTAAGAGGACCCCATGTTTACTTAGGAAGTTTTATGTTGGAGTAAAACTCTTGTTAGAGAAACAAGTGGTATGCACGGGGATGAAGATAGTGTTATAGCAGAGCTAGAAACACGAGTCACTGGAGTACAAGTACTTCCGAATGGAGAAATGGAAATGATTATGAGCGCTAGCTAATCACTGGTGGGGAATAAAGGAATGTGTCTCTGGATAAACTACTACATTAATTATATAACTTGAGTACTAGTACTTGGAATAGATTGGGTACTAGTTATCGAGAATTCTAAGAACCCCATGGTTGTATTAAGGTTTCTTACAGGGGTAACCTAAAGTATAGATAATCTAACAGAAGGTGTAAATATGGTGCAGTAGGTCAAATGTGTTAGAACAGAATTATATGCGTATGAACAGTTAAAAATAAATAGAGGATGACATGGGTACACCTTAAAGGGGGGAAATGGACAAGAGAAATACAAGTGTGAGATGAAGTCAACTGACACTATCACATGTTAACAGGAATGCTTAAACTTCAAGTGAGATCCCATGCTAGCACGAGGTAGCAAGGGCTAAAAGCCAGCAATAAATGGATAGAAGCCATGATATCTGAGATCATGCGGAGAACCATTAGCAGCAACCCTAATGGATGGGTGCATACAAAAAGGGGTGAACACAATAAGAGAGTAAGACTGAGCAATCTAAGGACCATGTAAAAAGTAGTAAGGCCATGGTTGAGTAAAGATTAAGGTATGGCAACAGAGTTGTTGGCTGCTGAGATATGACATACAGGTAGTGTCACGACCCAACCCCGTAGGCCGTGACTGGTGCCCGAGTTGGGCACCCAAACGTACCCTTATCCCAAATTAGTCTATTTTTTTTCGAATAAACAAATATATTGATTAGTAGAAATTGCTAAATATATTATAAAAGTAAATATACGCACGAGAGTTGAAAGGCTGTCACAAAACACACAAAAATCCAAACCCCACGACATAACTGTCTACAGACCTCTACAGATGATAGCATAGTCATAAGACGGGACAGGACCCCGTCGTACCCCTGACCAATATATACAAATATACAGAGATAGAGTCAGTACCAAAATACAAGCTCCGAACAAAGGAGCACTGTCAATAACACAGCAGATGTCCTAAACAGGCGGCTCAGCACAACGAACGTCGGTACCTGCGGGCATGTAACGCAGCCCCCGAAGAAAGGGGGTCAGTACGAAAAATGTACTGAATATGTAAAGCATGCACGGTAATATATAAAATCATAATCTGAATAGTATGTGCAAAACATGAAATCAATATTTAGAATTTCAAAATGCTTATCAAAATCTCAAATCATATATGTACAGACATATGCCATATCCGGCCCCATTAGGGACTCGGTGAACAAAGTGTGGTTGCCCTCCCATCATCGGCACCACGGCACAGCATAACACCAGAGTAGGGAATATCTCCCTAACAAATCATATCATATCAGATGGCCATATCAAATCATATCATATCATATCATATCACAAACATATATGTACATGGCACAGCATAACTCCGTGGCATAATATTTACCACCCCATGGTACATGTCATACCTGCCCCCTCACGTCGGGACACGGCGAATAATGCAGAGAAATACGCACGAAAACATATCCTGGCCCAGGCTCAGTGAAAGAAGCATTGAGGCATCCACGAGTGGAGTAATGAGAAACTAAATGCAATTTAAATTACAAAACATTTATACAGACTCGATGGTATAATTTCGATAACAAATCATAAAAGGAACCTTGAATAATAATAATAGTACAAGTACTTCCAATATCACAATAGTTTACGTAAAAATATTATTTTCCGAATCGTCTCCGTACTTCTAAATATATTATGGAAATTAACGGAATAATTATTCATATAATATTAGGAAGCATAGCAAAGAGTTTCTTTCAAATTCTTCCTACCGTAATTCAAACGGAATAACGAAGAAAAATTCGGAATAGTGGGGCCCACCTCGGACAAATGAGGTGGCGTATACAAATCACGTGCGTTAGACTTCATAACATTATTTAGAAGAGTTTCAAGGTATTCGGAATTCATTTGTGAAAAAATCTAGAAGTTTAGACAATTTTTCCAAAACTATTCATAATTACCTAATTCAATTCCATTGAATAGAAAAGGGAAATTTTCGAACGTCGATTACGAAGAGTAGAGTGATCCCCGAGTTTCGTATTCAAACCTATTACATCTAGGACATGCCAAGAGAAGAAAATGTAAAGCTTTACATACCTTTTTGACGTTTTACGATTGTCCAAATTCAATTCTCGTTTCCTCCAAAATCTACAATTGGTCACATTTACCAATTACTATTCATAAGACTTTAAGAATTCAATTTTCCAATACTTGTCTACAAAAATTTCGGTAGCATCTCCCCTATATATATAGCAACCCCGAGATTACAACTCGGCCACAATATCAACAACCAAGCCAACAACAACACAAATTTCATCAATAATCAATTTAAACACACCATAATATAAATTGGTGTAATTTTCCAATTAGTGCAACAACTTTCAACCAAACTTTGCATTTCCAAATAAATATGAATATCTCATATCCATAATTAGTTTCAACTCATTCCAACATAAGTGAAAAATATTCCAAGTAAGCTATCCAATTTTTTTTTCAATTCCATACTTCACTTAAAAATTCCATAAATACAATAAAAATATTAAAAACTCATTTTCTTTCTTCAACTTCACAACCAACAACAACAATCCATACTTTTAATAACTTACCTCCATCTTCTTATAATATAACACTCAAATTATATAATTTCTACAAACTAGTTTAATACCAAATACACCATTTAAGTTTCCCTATTTTCCAAAAATTACAACAACAACTAGCAAGCTATGCAACCTTAATTTTTTCCATCTCATCACTTAACTCTTATTTCCAATTTCAATTAATCTCATCCAACTTTCATTTTCAACACCAAATAATTAACATAACCACCATCCAAATACTACACAAAAATACTACACAAAATTTACATAATTCTTACTCATATAAGAACATGTATACATGGCATCATATTACCATGAAAACTTCCATATTTTCATAAATTCCATACACCTCCACATACTACAACATACACAAAACTTCATAACATAATAAAATGAATCAATTCTTACCTTTTTCTTCTAACTTCTTCACTTCCAAATCAATGAAAAAATCTCCAAACTTCCAAAACAACTACACCATGTTGTAGAGCACCCTTGACTTAGTAGGAATACTAGAAAATTATAATTTTTGGGGATGAAATTTGGAGAGTTAATATTACTCTCTCATGGCCGATTTTCTCTCATCTTTTTTCCTCAAATTTTTCTTCTTCTAATTCTCTCAAAATGTCTAGAAATCTCTAGGATTTTATGACTAAGAGGTTTCCATGTGAAATTACCATTTTGCCCCTCACCTTTCCTAAAAATTCCAAGTTGAAATTCCACCTTTGCCCTTAACCTTTTATAGTATTTCCACATGTGAAATTCCAATTTTACCCCTAACCTTTTATGATATTTCCACATGAGAAATTCCAATTTTGCCCTTTAACTTTTCCAATAATTCCACCTCCCAACTTAATCAATAGAAACTTGTATATAACAAGACCAAGCATAGTCTTACCCTTGACTTGTTACAAGTATTCCCAACATGTCCTTAGGTGCAAAGTACGGGTTATAACATTCTTCCCCCCTTTTGAACATTCGTCCTCGAATGTTAAATTGATCTTATAGGTTTATAAATACAGCTGTTTCACATAATTTATTATACAACCAATATAGGTAATAAGGAACTTAAGTTACCTGTGGATGCAGAAAACAACTGAGGATATTTTTTCTTCATTTCTTCCTCCGCCTCCCAAGTCATTTCTTCTCGGTTGTTGTTGTGCCACAATACTTTGACAGATGCCACATCTTTGGTGCGTAACCTCCTTACCTGACGATCTAAAATAGCCACCGACTGTTCCTCATAGGATAGCTCCTCGGTCACCTGAATGCCCTCTACAAGAAATACTCTAGAAGGATCGCCAACGAATTTACGAAGCATAGACACGTGGAACACCGGATGTACTGCTTCTAAATCAGCTGGTAGGTCCAATTCATAGGCAACCTTGCCTACTTTACGGACAATCTGATAAGGCCCGATGTATCTCGGACTAAGTTTCCCTTTTCTGCCGAATCTCATGACGCCCTTCATAGGTGACACCTTCAAGAATACCCAGTCATCCACTTGGAACTCTAAAGGTCGACGCCGGTTGTCAGCATATGCTTTCTGTCTACTTTGAGCTGCCAATAATCGTTCTTGGATAAGCTTCACCTTCTCAACTGCCTGCTGAATCAGATCTGGGCCAATTAACTTAGTTTCACCCACATCGAACCAGCCTATAGGTGACCTACATTTTCTGCCATACAGTGCCTCATACGGTGCCATCTGAATACTAGAGTGATAACTATTATTATAAGCAAATTCAACAAGTGGTAGATGGTCATCCCAGCTACCCCTGAAATCAATAACACAAGCCCACAACATATCTTCCAGCGTCTGAATAGTGCGCTCGGCTTGCCCGTCAGACTGAGGATGGAATGCTGTACTAAGGCTCACCTGGGTCCCTAATCCCGCCTGAAAAGATCTCCATAAATTTGCTGTAAACTGGGCACCTCTGTTAGTGATAATAGACACAGGAACTCCGTGGAGCTTTACTATCTCCTTAATATATAACCTGGCATAATCCTCAGCTGAATATGTGATCCTAACCGGAAGGAAATGGGCTGACTTAGTCAACCTATCGACAATAACCCATATCGAATCGTACTTCCGTGGGGTGCGAGGTAAACCTGTAATAAAATCCATATTAATCATCTCCCACTTCCACGTTGGAATTTCCATCTCCTGTAATAACCCACCTGGTTTCTGGTGTTCAATTTTGACCTGCTGACAGTTTGGACATTGGGCCACGAACTCAGCAACATCTTTTTTCATACCATCCCACCAGAATAAACATCTAAGGTCATGGTACATTTTTGTTGTACCCGAATGAATAGAATATCGGGCATGATATGCCTCACCCATAACTTGTTGCCGTAGCCCAGCAACATCAGGTACGCACAACCTGTCCCTGTATAATAATACTCCATTAGATGTAATACCAAAAGGGGTCTTCTCTTTGTCCATACCTGTATCTCGATACTGTGCCAAAATAGGGTCTTCATATTGACGTCGCTTTATTTCTTCTATAATGGAAGATTCAGCAACATCTCGAACTAAAATCCCATTATCTCCCGATTCAGCCAACCGAACTCCAAGACTGGCCAATTGACCAATTTCACGAACTATTTCCTTCTTTTCTGCTGGAACATTTATCAAGCTACCCAAGGACTTACGGCTGAGTGCATCTGCTACGACGTTGGCCTTTCCTGGATGATATAGAATATCAACATCATAGTCTTTTAAGAACTCCAGCCATCTCCTCTGCCGCAAATTCAAGTCTTTCTGTTTAAGAATATACTAGAGACTCTTGTGATCTATATATATATCAACATGAACACCATATAAATAGTGCCTCCATATCTTCAGAGCATGAATCACTGCTGCTAGTTCTAGATCATGAGTAGGATAATTTCTTTCATGCTTTTTAAGTTGCCGGGAAGCGTAAGCTATAACTTTCCCGTGCTGCATCAATACACAACCTATTCCCACACCTGAAGCATCACAATAAATAACATACCCATCCGGTCCTTCTGGAAGAGTTAGAACAGGAGCTGTAGTCAACTTCTCTTTCAATAACTGAAAGCTTCGTTCACAGGCCTCAGTCCACTGGAACTTAGCTCCCTTCTGAGTTAATCTTGTCAGTGGTGCTGACATAGAAGCAAATTTCTCTACAAATCTCCTGTAATAACCTGCTAATCCCAGGAAACTACGTACCTCGGTAGGTGTCGTCGGCCTAGGCCAGTTCTTTACAGCCTCGATCTTCTGTGTATCTACCCGAATACCTTCAGCGCCGACAATATGTCCCAAAAATGCTACAGAGGTCAACCAAAATTCACATTTAGAAAATTTAGCATATAATTTCTGGTGTCGGAGTACTGTAAGTACTGCTCTCAGATGATCTGCATGCTCCTCTTTTGATCGGGAATAAATTAGAATATCATCAATAAACACAATCACGAACATATCTAGGAATGGTCTGAATACCCGATTCATCAGGTCCATAAATACCGCTGGAGCATTTGTCAACCCAAAAGACATCACTCTAAACTCGTAATGACCATATCGAGTCCGGAATGCTGTCTTTGGAATATCAGATTCTCTTACCCGCACCTGATGATAACCCGATCGCAAGTCTATTTTTGAAAACCACTTGGCACCCTGCAACTGATCAAACAAATCATCAATCCTGGGGAGGGGGTATTTATTCTTTATAGTTACCTTATTCAACTGTCTGTAATCAATACACATCCGTAGTGACCCATCTTTCTTCTTCACAAATAATACCGGAGCTCCCCAAGGTGAAGTACTAGGTCTGATGAAGCCTTTTTCTAGCAAATCTTTCAATTGCTCCTTCAGTTCCTTTAATTCTGCAGGTGCCATTCTATATGGGGGAATAGATATCGGATGGATATCTGGCAGCACATCTATGGTAAAGTCTATCTCCCATTCGGGAGGAAGGCCTGGAAGATCATCTGGGAATACATCTACAAATTTATTAACAACTGGAACTGACTGAATAGTTGGCGCTTCAGCCTGCAAATTCTGCACGCGAACCAGGTGATAAATACAACCTTTTCTGATCATCTTCCTCGCCTTAAGGTAAGAAATAAACTTCCCTCTCGGAGATGCTGTATTACCTGCCCATTCTATCACTGGTTCTCCTGGAAATTGAAGATAAACTACCTTCCGTTGACAGTCAACACTAGCATAACAGGAAGATAGCCAATCCATTCCCATAATCACATCAAATTCAGTCATCTCCAATTCTATTAGGTCTGCTTTAGTGCAATGATCACATATAATTACTGAGCAACTTTTATATACTCGCCTTGCTATAATAGAATCTCCTACAGGAGTAGCTACCTCAAACGGTTCTATCGGTTCGGGATTTACACCAATCTTATCAGCAATCATCGGAGTAATATATGATAATGTAGAGCCTGGATCTATTAATGCATATACAATCTGGGAAAAGATCAATAATGTACCTGTGATCACATCTGGAGACGCCTCTTGATCCTGTCGGGTGGCCAAGGCATAGGTGCGGTTCGAAGGGCCGCTAGAACCAGAAATTCCACCCCGGCCTCTACCACGGCCTGCTGGTGTAGACACACCCTACCCCGTAGGACACATAGCTACCGAAGAAGATGATGACCCAGCAAATGATCCTGTAGGCCGAGCTGCTCCACCTGAATCACCCTTATTCGGGCAATCCTTCATCGTATGGCCTTGACGACCACAAACAAAACAAGCTCCTGTAGCACGATAACACTCTCCCGGATGGTACCTACCACAATAAGAACACGGGGGCCTGGGTGGCCGCATCTGACCAGAACCTCTGTCTAACTGCGAACCGGAAGCCCTAGAGCTCAAACCAGCTCCCGAATATCCTGTGCCACCTGATCTCCTGCCTGAGGATAGTAAAGGCATACTCCGTGCTGGCTGGGTGGACTGTCTGCTACCCTGCTGCTGGAATGGCCTACTTCGGAACTCTCCGAAATATCCAGCTGACCTGGCCCTCTTGGGCTGACTTCTGCTAAAATCTCGGTCGGACTGGTGTCCTCTATGTCTGTCCTCCATGCCCTGAGCATATGCCTGAATACGGGCGATGTCCATCCCTGGCTGAGCAGCCATCACCAAACAACTATCCACCAGGTAACGATCTAGGCCTATCACATATCTGTGCATCCTGTCTGTCATGTCAGCTACCAGAGCAGGTGCATGTCGAGCCAATGAGTCGAACTCCAAACTATACTCGCGAACACTGCGGCCTCGCTGTCTTAACTGTAAAAATCTGTCCACTCTGGCTCTACGCATCTCAGGAGGCAGGAAATGACTGATAAATGCCTCTGTAAACTCATCCCATACTGCTGGAGAAGCTAGTCTACCCCTGGACAACTCCCAGGACTCAAACCAGTTAGCAGCTACCTCGTGCAATCTATATGAAGCCAACTCAACTGACTCAGTTGCAGAAGCTTTAATCAGACGTAAAGTGTGCTGCATCTCTCTAACAAACTCCTGGGGGTCCTCTTCGGGCTTTGTCCCGAAGAACTCTGGAGGGTTACAAGTCAGAAACTCACGAGCCCTCGAACTATCAGACTTGTGTACCGGATCTCTACTTAAACCGCGTCTGTGTTCCTGTCCAGCCACCAACCTGGTCAACAACTGCACCGCATCCTGCATAGCCCTGCCTTCCGCTCCTGACTGTGGAGCTAGAGGTTCGGGTGCTGGAGCTCCAAATACTGGTGAATCTGCCCTCTGATCTTCAGCTGGGGCTGCCCTAATTTCTGGTGGGGTCGCAGAACTGGCTGTCGGGGGCACAGTCTCCATCTCAGGCTGAGGTCGGGCCCTAGTAACTCTATGGACCTGACTAACCTCGCCTGGAGCCACTGATTTACCCTTCTGGGCAGTCGTCACTTTTCTCGGAGGCATTTCTGAAAATCATAATAATCGTTTCGCTAGGAGAGAATCATCCTAATAATATAGCTCTATCGCACGATCTAAGACAAGAAGAAAAAGTAATATCCTAAATGTCCTGTAGCCTCCTGCTTATAGATGTGGTGCACAACACACCGATAAATAATACTCTACTAGACACGGTCTGTAGACATTCTGAGGACCCAACCGCTCTGATACCACTTTTGTCACGACCCAACCCTATATGCCGTGACTGGTGCCCGAGTTGGGCACCCAAACGTACCCTTATCCCAAATTAGTCTATTTTTTTCGAATAAACAAATATATTGATTAGTAGAAATTGCTAAATATATTATAAAAGTAAATATACGCACGAGAGTTGAAAGGCTGTCACAAAACACACAAAAATCCAAACCCCACGACATAACTGTCTACAGACCTCTACAGATGATAGCATAGTCATAAGACGGGACAGGACCCCGTCGTACCCCTGACCAATATATACAAATATACAGAGATAGAGTCAGTACCAAAATACAAGCTCCGAACAAAGAAGCACTGTCAATAACACAGCAGATGTCCTAAACAGGCGGCTCAGCACAACGAACGTCGGTACCTGCGGGCATGTAACGCAGCCCCCAAAGAAAGGGGGTCAGTACGAAAAATGTACTGAATATGTAAAGCATGCACGGTAATATATAAAATCATAATCTGAATAGTATGTGCAAAACATGAAATCAATATTTAGAATTTCAAAATACTTATCAAAATCTCAAATCATATATGTACAGACATATGCCATATCCGGCCCCATTAGGGACTCGGTGAACAAAGTGTGGTTGCCCTCCCATCATCGGCACCACGGCACAGCATAACACCAGAGTAGGGAATATCTCCCTAACAAATCATATCATATCAGATGGCCATATCAAATCATATCATATCATATCATATCACAAACATATATGTACATGGCACAGCATAACTCCGTGGCATAATATTTACCACCCCATGGTACATGTCATACCTGCCCCCTCACGTCGGGACACGGCGAATAATGCAGAGAAATACGCACGAAAACATATCCTGGCCCAGGCTCAGTGAAAGAAGCATTGAGGCATCCACGAGTGGAGTAATGAGAAACTAAATGCAATTTAAATTACAAAACATTTATACAGACTCGATGGTATAATTTCGATAACAAATCATAAAAGGAAACTTGAATAATAATAATAGTACAAGTACTTCCAATATCACAATAGTTTACGTAAAAATAGTATTTTCCGAATCGTCTCCGTACTTCTAAATATATTATGGAAATTAACGGAATAATTATTCATATAATATTAGGAAGCATAGCAAAGAGTTTCTTTCAAATTCTTCCTACCGTAATTCAAACGGAATAACGAAGAAAAATTCGGAATAGTGGGGCCTACCTTGGACAAATGAGGTGGCGTATACAAATCACGTGCGTTAGACTTCATAACATTATTTAGAAGAGTTTCAAGGTATTCGGAATTCATTTGTGAAAAAATCTAGAAGTTTAGACAATTTTTCCAAAACTATTCATAATTACCTAATTCAATTCCATTGAATAGAAAAGGGAAATTTTCGAACGTCGATTCCGAAGAGTAGAGTGATCCCCGAGTTTCGTATTCAATCCTATTACATCTAGGACATGCCAAGAGAAGAAAATGTAAAGCTTTACATACCTTTTTGACGTTTTACGATTGTCCAAATTCAATTCTCGTTTCCTCCAAAATCTACAATTGGTCACATTTACCAATTACTATTCATAAGACTTTAAGAATTCAATTTTCCAATACTTGTCTACAAAAATTTCGGCAGCATCTCCCCTATATATATAGCAACCCCGAGATTACAACTCGGCCACAATATCAACAACCAAGCCAACAACAACACCAATTTCATCAATAATCAATTTAAACACACCATAATATAAATTGGTGTAATTTTCCAATTAGTGCAACAACTTTCAACCAAACTTTGCATTTCCAAATAAATATGAATATCTCATATCCATAATTAGTTTCAACTCATTCCAACATAAGTGAAAAATATTCCAAGTAAGCTATCCAATTTTTTTTTCAATTCCATACTTCACTTAAAAATTCCATAAATACAATAAAAATATTAAAAACTCATTTTCTTTCTTCAACTTCACAACCAACAACAACAATCCATACTTTTAATAACTTACCTCCATCTTCTTATAATATAACACTCAAATTATATAATTTCTACAAACTAGTTTAATACCAAATACACCATTTAAGTTTCCCTATTTTCCAAAAATTACAACAACAACTAGCAAGCTATGCAACCTTAATTTTTTCCATCTCATCACTTAACTCTTATTTCCAATTTCAATTAATCTCATCCAACTTTCATTTTCAACACCAAATAATTAACATAACCACCATCCAAATACTACACAAAAATACTACACAAAATTTACATAATTCTTACTCATATAAGAACATGTATACATGGCATCATATTACCATGAAAACTTCCATATTTTCATAAATTCCATACACCTCCACATACTACAACATACACAAAACTTCATAACATAATAAAATGAATCAATTCTTACCTTTTTCTTCTAACTTCTTCACTTCCAAATCAATGAAAAAATCTCCAAACTTCCAAAACAACTACACCATGTTGTAGAGCACCCTTGACTTAGTAGGAATACTAGAAAATTATAATTTTTGGGGATGAAATTTGGAGAGTTAATATTACTCTCTCATGGCCGATTTTCTCTCATCTTTTTTCCTCAAATTTTTCTTCTTCTAATTCTCTCAAAATATCTAGAAATCTCTAGGATTTTATGACTAAGAGGTTTCCATGTGAAATTACCATTTTGCCCCTCACCTTTCCTAAAAATTCCAAGTTGAAATTCCACCTTTGCCCTTAACCTTTTATAGTATTTCCACATGTGAAATTCCAATTTTACCCCTAACCTTTTATGATATTTCCACATGAGAAATTCCAATTTTGCCCTTTAACTTTTCCAATAATTCCACCTCCCAACTTAATCAATAGAAACTTGTATATAACAAGACCAAGCATAGTCTTACCCTTGACTTGTTACAAGTATTCCCAACATGTCCTTAGGTGCAAAGTACGGGTTATAACAGGTAGCAAGGCGAAAGAATAGAAAATCCCCTAAGGTAGGGAATGAGGAGATCAAGAAGTACCCGAAGAAAGGAAAAGAAAAAGGTAGGATAGAATAACGTTAGCGCGAGCGACTCTAGTGTGAAGGTTATATATAAAGCAAGATGAGCAGGAGTATCTGGTTATTAGGAAATGGCGCACAAGTTTGCCAAAGTTCTGCAACACTATACTAGTAATGATAGAAAAAACACAGAATGTCTATGAAGGTTATTGTGTGAGAAAACTTCAGCACTACTCTGTAGCTAACCATGATGGGCAAAAATAACAAAATCCAAAAGGTAATAGTACCAGTTGATGTCATTTAAAGAAGGCAAGAGGTAATACACGAGGTCGAAGATTCCACAACACGACCTTGGCTATAAGACTCATTTTGCACTCCATGGATGGATTATTTTATATGGAATGTCATTTACAGATTAACAATATCAGCCCGTGTTCCTTCAATCAAGGACTACCTGTTCAGCTGAGATTGTGTGAAATTATAGATCAAGATAGTTGTGATACTTTACGGATTTCCCATAACTATTGTCTCAGACGAAGGAGTTCTAGTTACAGCTAACTACGGAAGATCAACCCATGAAGATATATGGAAGATAGATAGGTCTTCATACACCATTGTACCCTCATACCGACGAACAGACTAAGTTGACTAGCTAAATTCTAGAAGACATGTTGCGGACAAAGGACGTAGCTTCCATCAAGGTATTGTGGAAAAATGAGAATCGCGAAGAAATGACCTAGAAAGCTGAAGAGGAAATAAAACACAAGTATCCATACCTATTCCTTATGTCTACATGTAATTCCAACTTCTGAAACTCTTAAGTTGAGGAAAGTATGTGTTATTGCAATAGAAAGAAATTTGCCCTATAGTTTGTGTACGATTTTGAAGAAGGTTTTATTTAACATTCGAGGACGAATGTTCTAAAGGGGGGAAGGATGTTATAACTCATATTTTATGCATTTGGATATTTTGGGATAATTATAATAAGTTAAGGACAATGCTATGTTTTGATCTTGGTTGATATATAAGTTGGTTATGAAAATTTTAGATGTGAAAATATTGGAAAAGGCTAAGCGCAAAATTGGAATTTCAAAAAACAATTTAGTTAGTTTCATGAATTACAAAAAGAAATATATGGACTAAGTGATTGGGCTTGAAAAAAAGAAAGAACAACAGAGGCCCAACCATGCCATGGTCCATAAAAAGGACCCAAGCCCATGTAATTTATCCATGTGTTAAATGAATAAAAGGGACACTTAGTCATCAACTCCATGGAACTTTCAAGAAAAGTTGAGAAAAGAGAAGAAAAAAAGAAAGAGGGAAAAAAAGAAGAGAAAATTCGGCCATAGCTAGGGATTTTTATCCCTTGAAATCTTGTTCAAGAAATTATTTTCTTCTAGTATTTCCACTAATTCAAAGGTCCTCTATAACGTGGTAAAGTTATTTCGGAAGATAGGACACTTGTTTCATCGATTTAACACCTTGGTCAAGTGAAGAAGTTAGGTGAAAAAGGTAAGAATTAATCCCTTTTATGATGTTATGAAGGCTTGTTTACGTTGTAGTATGTAGAGATGGGTAGAATTTGTGGAAATATAGAAGTTTGCATGGTGTTTATACATATGTGTATATGGCCATATATATGTATGGTTATATAGGCAATATAAATTAATTTTATGCAGTATTCTACTTGTGATTATTATGGAGTTTATGTTGGAAATGGGAGTTGAATGAATTCAGTTAAAGTTGGAAATTGATTGTAGGAAATTATGTCATTTTAGTATGATTTTATGATATTATGGAAATGAAATTGTTAGAGTGTGGATTGTTATAGTTGACTATGGACTTGAAATTAGAAAATGCATCGTGATAGTTTTGTTGCATATATACAGATTTCGGGTGAGATATGGAAAGGCTGAATTGATTGTTGATGTTATTGGTATTATTGTTGGTATGGTTGTTGACATTTTGGCCTATTTGAAATCTCGGGGATTGTGTATGTATAGGGGAGATGCTGCCCGAATTTCTGTAGACAAGTATTGGCTAGAATTGAATTCTTAAAGCCTTATAGTTAATATTTGGTAAATATGACCAATTGTAGATTTTGGAGAAAACATGATTTGAATTTGGAAAAGCGTGAAAGAGCAATAAGGTATGTAAAGCTTTACCTTTCCTTATCTTGGTATGTCCTAAGTGTAATAGGTTTGGATACGAGCTTCGGAGATGACTCTACTCTTCGGAATCTATGCCTAAATTTTCCTCTTTTTTATTTAGTAGAATTGAGCTACATATTTGTGAATAGTGTGAGAAATTATCTACATATCTAGAACATGCACAAATAGGACCCGACTACCTTAAAACTCTTATAAGTAACATCATGAAGTTTACCACATATAATTTGTGTACGTCATCTCATTTGGCCGAGGTGGGTCCACTATTCTCGAATTTTCCTTTATTATTCCATTTGACTTATTTTTGAGTAGAATTCATAGGAAACTCTTTGCTACTCCTCCAACTACTAAACGACATATGTTTTAATTATTTCCTTGAGTCCCATAATATATTTTGAAATATAAGAACGATTTCAGAGAGACAATTTTGACGTAGACCATTATGACATATGAAAGACATACACTATGATTACCTCTCAATTTCTCTTATATGATTTGTCATCGCAGTTATGCTATCGAGTCTCTGTAAATGTTATATATTTCATATTGCATTTAGTTTCTCACTACTCCACTCATAGATGCCTCAATGCTTTTTTCACTGAGCTCGGGCTAGGATATGTTATTCACGTGTTCTTCTCTGCATTATTCACCGTACTCCGACGTAAGGGGGCAGGTATGACATTTACATGGGTTATGGTGTATATTTTACCATGTACACATATGCTGATGTCTAATGATATGATATGATATGGCCATCTAATATGATATGATATGATCTATTACGGAGATATTCCCTATTCTGGAGTATCTTGTGCTGTGGCACCGGTAATGGGAGGGTGACCACATTTTATTCACCAAGTCTCCTAATGGGACCGGATATGACATATGTTTTTTCGCATGCATCATTTGGGTTTGTGATAAGCATTTTGATTTTGGTGGTATTTCGCTCATTTTCTACACATTTTGTTCTAGTTATGACTTTATTTATTATAGTCCATGGTTTATATATTCAGTACATTTTTCATACTGACCCCCCTTTCCTCGAGGGCTACATTACATACTTGTAGGTACAGATGCTCGATTTTCCAATCCACTTGCCTAGGACATCCACTCTGCTGTTTGACAGTGCTCCTTTATCTGGAGCCCTATTTTGGTACTAACTTTTCTATTGCAAATTTATACACGTTGGTCAGGGGTATGATGGACCCTATCCCATCATATGATTATGCTATCATTATGTAGAGGTATATAGATATGTATTTGTAGGTTCTGTATATGTGTTGGTCTTTTGTGTTCCGTGACAGCCTTATCGGCTTTGTGTGTTGCATCTATTTTCGTGCGCTATTTAATGACCTTATTTGATTTCTATATTTATCTATTCTGCTAATATGTTAATTTGGGCTAAGGGTACATATAGATGTCCAACTCGGGCACAAGTCGCGGCCTACGGTGTTGGGTCATAACAACAATCAACTTCAATCTTAGTACTTGGAGGAACATCATCAGCAACAACATGCACAGACATGACTAAGGGAACTGGAGGATTAGCAGCATGAACAGTACCACATGAAAGAGAAGGCTCAGAACTAGGTCTCTTGGGAGTGTTAGAAATATATGTGGACCTCAACTCGTCCTTATCCCTTTACAGCCTAGCAATATTAGTTCGAATGGACTCTAAATCAATAGTGGGGCCCTCAACTTTTTCACGCTCCTCAACTCGAGCAGTGAGAGTGGCTAGCTTTTTAGCTATCTCAGTCAATATAACCCGCTGGCCTGCTACCTCTACTCAAAACGGTAAAAGAGTAGCCTCAATAACAGTGGAGATCATAGAAGGGACAACGTTCTCCAATCTCGACGTCCTCACATTAGACGAATAAGCGAGACTACCCATTTTATAAATCATTGCCTGTGTCAATGGAGGCTGAGGTGTAGAACCAGCTATAGGAGCTATAGAAGCAGATAGGTAGAAGATGAACCCGACATATTAGAAGCAGGAGGCATTGTGCAAGTCTCCAAAGACTCTGTATCAACAACCGGCATAGTGTTAACCGATGGAGGCCTTCTCCTAGCCTTAACATCAGGAAAATAATCTGCCTTAATCCGGTGAATGTCAATAGATGATGTGGGTGCCACTGTCACATATGTAGACTCAATAAAAGTACCCCTACACGCTTACACAAGTCAATAATCAGAATAGGGAAAGGCAGCGATGTCTGCTGCTGCTTCACCCTCAAGAAGATCTCTCTTACAATAATAAACCCTAATTTGAGGCCCTCTCTAGCCATGATGCTCCCCAACAATCCAGCTTTAGGATACAACAAGATATATTCATTCTAACTAGGTATTAACATAATACTGATAAAACCAAACCAATACCTAGTAGCCACATTTATATCCTTCTTTTCAATCATAGCCCCGACTTCAATCCACATAGGAGTAATATCTAAAATCAATGGGGCTAGACATCCTTTTAAATCATCTAAAGTGCATGTTTTGAGTTTGTGCGCTAGAGAATGATGAGTCTGTTAAGTGTAGACCAAAGAATCATTTATATAGGTTTGACTACATTTCAACTCTTTTCCCCAAACAGTCACAACTTCCAGTGGCCTAGCTGTAATCGCCTTTTTCTTGCCCTCTGGAAGGGCATTTGCCTAAGCTTCATAGAATTCATGAACCCAAGAAGGAACATTTAATTTGGCATGTAAAAAAAGGCAAGTGAAAGCGAAGAATGGTGAGTCACATAAGCATGTCAGTGAGACATAAGTAGCTTACCGAATAGTTAAAAAAGAATTGGCATGTGAGGTCAAAAAGGGCGAGTAAACTCGTCCTTTTACAACTCACGAAACACCTAGGCGAACTCATTTGAGCTCTCAAAACAACCCACAACCACAAATTTCCAATTTTTTTGAGTAAAACTCTCCCCCACAAACATTTCAGCAATATCCAAATACAATTTGCACAAAATTAATGGAACCCTCCATTACCCAACAACATAATAACTCCACTACAATTCAAAACTAAGCAATTAACCATGAATTTGACAAAAAATGCCCTTATGAATGTCGTCATTAATCTATCATTGGAAAAAATCAGGAATTCATGGAGTTGGGGTTACTCAGACTTCACCCCCAAATGGGATATTAAACCTACGTCCTAGAATTTAACATTGATAGATCCCAACATGCAATTTAGGCCAAAGTTGTCAACATGATTCTCAATAAGTAAACAATTATAAATTTGAACATTCACCAAAAATATGACTTGATATCCTCATGACCAATCAAGATACAATTAGGAACATCTAAGCCTAACATAATAATAAAAGCAATACCAATTATGATCCAAGAAAACACACCTGTAAAATGTGATAATGAGGAACAAGATAAAGATAGCTGAGAGCCCAAGTGCAATCCACACATATGCGAAAGTTATTGAAAATCAAAAGAAAGGAAATCTACTAAAATAAAGGAAATAGGGGAGGTGAACAGTGTGAGAAAATGAAGGAGCGAAATTTGAAGGTTGGAAATTTAAAAGAAAAAGGGCCCTTTTAATTCCAGGTGTCCGTTCAACTCGATGTGTAACAACGAACGTTGCCAATAGGATCAGCGAGTTTTCAATCATGGTAGAGCTCGCTAAATGAGCCCTAATACTTTGGTTCTTAGTTTAGTGAGTTGGAGAGGACGATGGGGCTTTCCAATAAGGGTAGGCGAGTCACTGAATTGCACTCCATATCGCCAATAATTATAGAATACCTAGAGACTTAAAGGTTATTTAGAGGTTCGGAAGGTGATCCCATACGGACTCGCCATGGTACTTCGGTGAGTCACCAAGTGGGACTGTGGCTTGCCTAAAGGATTAGAACCTCTAGGGATAAGTTGGCCATATTAATGCCTAACAGGCGATCCCAAATGGGCTTTCCTACCAGGTTTGGCGACACGCCAATTAGGCCCTGTTACTCGCTTACTGAGACACTTCAATTGAGTCCAGCTTCATCCTAAACAATGAACAAACAATTATTGAAAAAACTAAAACTTGGGTTGCCTCATAAAATACAAGTTAGTTAATGTTGTGGCACGACGTGGACATGCATTCAAGCATCGTCCAAATACACCACTTCAATCATTCAAAGACTAGGGCATTCACCAAAATATAACTTGAGACGCTGCCCATTAACTTTAAATATCGACCCATCTTTGTTTTCAACCTCAATAGCACCATTTGCAAACACATGAACGACTTTAAAGGGCCTAGACCATTTAGACTTTAATTCCAGAGAAATAATCAGAGACGAGAGTTGAAAAGCAATACAAAATCACGAACTCTAAAATGCCATTTCAAGATATGAGCATCATGCCATTTTTGCATCTTTGCCTTGTAGATAGCTGAACTTGCATAAGATCGGAGCCTGAATTCCTCTAGAGCGTGAAGTTGGTCAACTCAATCTTTGGATGCAGACTCCCAATTTAAGTTTATTCATTTCAAGGCCCAAAGAGCCTTATGTTCCAGTTCAACTAGTAAGTGACATGCTTTTCCAAACACCAATTGGTATGGGGACATGCCAATCCGTGTCTTGTAAGAAGTTCGATAGGCCCATAAGGCATCCTCTAACTTTCAGAACCAATCCGATCTATTGCTATTCACCATATTTGCCAAGATCACTTTAATTTGCTGATTGGACATTTCGACTTGCCTAATTGTTCGTGGATGGTAGGCTATGGCAACCTTGTGAGTGACACCATACTTTCTCAATAGGGATGCGAACATGCGGTTGCAAAAATGAGATCCCCATCACTAAAGATAGCATGGGGAGTGCCAAATATTGTGAAGATACATCTCTTGAGAAATTGAACCACGCTTCGACCTTCATTGTTAGGTAAGGCCACCACTTTTATCCATTTTGACACATAATCAACAGCCACGAGAATATACTTGTTCCCATATGAACAAACAAAAGGGCCCATAAAGTTGATACCCCACACTTTGAATAATTCAACTTCCAAAATTGAGTTAAGAGGTAACTCATGTCGTCTAGACACCCTGCCTTACCTTTGAAAATGATCACAATTTTTCACAAACACATTAGCATCATGATACAATGAAGGACAATAGTATCCACTTTGTAATACCACAGCGGCAATCCTGATCCCTCTATGATGGCCACCAATTGGTGATGAATGACAAACATTAAGGATTGCTTCAATTTCTACCTTCGAAACACATCTCCAAATCATGTGATCTGCACATTCTCTGAAAAATTAAGGTTCATCCCAATAGTATTTCTTTGCATCGAATAGGAACCATTTTCATTTGTGAGAACTCAAATTATATAGGATAATCCCACGCGTAATGAAATTGGCAAAATTTGCATACCATGGAAGTGAAGTATGGGAAATCCTCATTACAAATTCATACAAAAAGGCTTCCTCAATCTCTTGGTCTTCAGAAACAACCACTTTTGATTCTAGTCATGAGAAATGATTGGCTACTTGATATTCACACCTTTTACGATCTTTCACCTCAAAGTAGAATTCTTACAACAGTAACACCCAATGGTTCAACCGAGGTTTAGCATCTTTCTGTGCTATTTATAACGGATTACATCATGATCAATATGAACCACTATCTTCATACCCAAGAAATAAGCACAAAACGTTTTGAATGCATAAACAACCGCTAACAACTCTTGCTCAGTAACAGTGTAGTTCTTTTGGGATACATTCAACGTCTTGCTAGCATAATAGATAGGGTGAAATAAATTTTCCTTTCTCAGGCCAAGAACAACCCATAATGCCACACCACTTGTATTACACATAAGTTCAAAATGAATAATCCAATATGGAGCCACAATAATAGGAGATGAAATAAGCTTCTCTTTCAAGCGCAAGAAGGTGTTGATACAATCGTCATCAAACTCGAACACACTATCTTTTTAAAGCAGCTTGCACAATGGATAGGCTACTTTAGATAAATCTTTGATAAACCTTTTATATAATTCGACATGTCCCAAAGAACTCTGGACACCCTTTAGTGACATAGGCGGAGGCAAACGTGCAATAATTTCCACTTTCGCTTGGTCTACTTGAATACCATGTCTTGAATTTTTTTGGCCTAATACGATACCTTCTTTCACCTTAAAGTATCACTTCTCCCAATTCAGCATGGGGTTAGTTTTAACATATCATTTCAACACTTGACTAAGATGTTCAAGGCATACATCAAATGTTTCCCCACCACTGAGAAATCATCCATGAAGACTTCTATGGTATCTTGTACCATGTCGGCAAAAATAGATAGCATACACCTTTGAAAAGTCATGGGGGCATTTCATAACCTAAAAGGCATCCTCCTAAAAGCAAAAGTCTCATATGTGCACATGAATATTGTCTTCAATTGATCCTTAGGGGCAATAGAAATTTGATTATACTCAGAGTACCTATCTAAAAAGCAATACCAAGCCCGACCTATAAGACGATCCAACATTTGGTCCATAAAAGGCATAGGGAAATGGTCTTCTCCATTTAAGCATTCAGCTTATGATAATCCATGCATACCCTCCAACCAGTGACCAATCATATTGATACAAGATCATTCTTTTCATTTGGCACGACAGTCATGCCATCTTTTTGAGGAACATATTGCACTAGGCTAACCCATTTGCTATCGGCAATGGGGTACACAACATTCATATCAAGCCATTTGATTATTTCTTTCTTCACCACTTCATGCATTGGAGGGTTTAATCTCCCTTGGTGCTCCATACAAGGCTTTCTATCATTGGCCAGCTGAATCTTATATGTATATATACCGGGAGGAATGCCTATAATATCGGCAAGTTTCCACCCAATGGCTTTGATAAATTTATGTAACACACTCACAAGAGCATGTACTTGTTCCTCGACCAAATCAACAATTATTATGATGGGAAAAGTAGAATTTTCCCCTAAGAACATATATTTAAGATGAGATGGAAGTAACTTAAGCTTAAGCTTGGGTGGTTCATCTATCGAAGGCTTGGGGGTGGTGAGTCCCTATTTTTCAGATCAATCTATAACCGCACAGGGTTTTTCATAGTCGAGCATTTCTTCCCTATCATTGTTCAGCTATATTGCCATTTACGACTCCCCAACATTAGAAACTTCTTGTACACTTCCCACAACTTCATCCACAATATCGATCATAGAGATGAAATGAATATCACTAGGTTGTTTCATTGACTTACAAAAAATAAAAGTAACTATTTACCTAAAATTTCAATTCACCACTCTCCACATCAACCAAAGCTCATTTGGTATCCAAGAATGGCCTACTAAGGATAATGGGCACCTATGCATCAATCTCACAATCAAGAATTACAAAATCTGTAGGAAAAATAAATTTTCAACCTTTACCAAAATATCATAAAGAATACCAATGGGATGCTTGATTGTTCGGTTAGCCATGAGTAACCTCATAGTAGTTGATTTAGGTTCACCCAAACTGAGTTGTTTGAAAATGGAATAGGGCATCAAATTTACGCTTGCACACAAATCAAAAAGTTCCTTGGAGAATTTGTATATCCCTATAGTGCATGGAATTGTGAATGCTCTGTGATCATCCTTTTTTACCATAATATTGCTTGATATAATTTCACTATAGTTGTGAGACACTTCAATAGTTTTAAAGTCCATATTATGCTTTTTTGGCACAAGCTCTTTCTTGAACTTCACATACCCAAGCATCTCAAATAGTTCTTTGATCAAAGGAAAAATTATTGAGAGAGTCTTGAACACCGAGAGGAACTTTTGAAACTTGATATCCTCATCTTTGTGTTTCAAACATTAAGGGAAAGGAGGTTTCACTTTTGGAAGCGGCTTTGGAGGAATTACCGGTGGGACAACACCCACATTTAACTTAGAAGACGCACCAGAATCAATCTCTGTTAGTGTATCTTTCACTTAATTAAACTGATCATTATTGAGCTGTTCGGCTAGCTCATCACTTTCAAACACTTTGGTCTTCCATTTGGTTGAACTTGTAGCTTTGTTAGTTGGAACATCCTCACCAACCACTTTTCTGCTTCTTGTCAAAATAGCCATGCATTGCCCGTTGGCATTCTTAGGATTAGCAACAGTATTACTTAGGATACCTCCCTTTGGTCTTGGGTTAAGATGAGCTGAGATTTGACCAATTTGAGCTTAGAAATGCTTAATTGACACTGAATATGAGGTGACCATTTGAGTTAAAAAAGATAAATCATATTTCTTCTCTTGTAACACCTTATCCAACCCTTTAACTTTGTTCAAAATTCTAGCAAGCATATCTTTCGTATGAAAACTTTTTGGGTCAGCACTCTCCTCCTTAATCTTTTTATGAGGAGGAACATATCTCTCATGATCACCGTGATAATCTCTCCAAGCATTTCCTCTATTGTACCAGTCCCTAACTCCCCAACCATTATTGCGTTCTTTGTTCAAACCTTGGTTTCCACCCAGCATTGGGAAGGTCGGTCGAGAACCCTCCCAGATGATTTGCTAAATATTGCATCTCTTTATTGTATATGGCATTGAATTTGGCATCTCCACATTCAACATTTTATAACCTCCCCCCATAATATATTTTGATGGTAAATCTAGTTGGGTAATTATTTTAGCCATCCTTTTATCCCTTGCATGATCTTTATCAAATTGCTCTTTAGTCATTCCAAGATTGATAGAAAATACATGATCTTCTTAGGTAGGCTAAGCATGATTAATATTTGTCATTTCGTCAAGCAAAGCTGCAACAATGGTAAAAGGTTGGTGCATAAGACCGCCCCTAACAAGATGATCTGCTACCCCCTTGTTTACCGTATCAAAACTATGGTAAAAGTACTATAATAGCACATTATCAGGCAGCCCATGTGTTGGGTATTGCAGCAGCAATTTCTGAAATCTAAGCCCCGTTTTATGTAGTGGTTCCCCATTAATACTTTTGAAATTTTGAATACTGTCCCTAAGCTTCAAAATCTTGGACAGTGGGAACAACCACTCATACAATGCTGCAGTGATCTCATCCCATGATGTAATCGAATCCATGGTAATGTAGCTAGCCATTTGGTTGCTTCACCCATAAGAGAAAAGGGAAATAACCGTAATCAGATAGACTCCTGTGATTTATGTTTGAATGAGAAGCGGATGCATACATCCATAAAATTCCTGATGTGATCATGAGAATCCTCATGAGAGAGGCCTCCAAAGAACCCTTTCATTTGCAACAGCTGGAACATAGTACCGGTGACATGAAAGATAGTGTTACCCATGATAGGGGGTAATCTTATAGCTCTAGCACTACCCATTTGATCAATATTCACATCGTGCAAATTTCCAATGTCATCATTCACATATGTAGAATTACTTCCGCTAAAACTCATTTCTTCACCTATCAAAGAGAAAAAACAAACAAACAATAGTAAAGTGGTTCTACTACAAATAACTAGATCACAAACTATTTCACTAAGAGAAACCTAATCACTGCTCCCCGACAACTGTGCCATTTTTGATAATGCTCAAACTAAACTTCTTATGATTTAGAGTGTAGGCGATTGTTATCAATATAAACCCAATATGTGAGTTTGGGGTCGAATCCTACAAGGAACAATTAAGAATAGACTTCAATTATGAAGTAAGAACGTGCTCTAAACTATTATAGTGTAAAACAAGTAGATTATAACATAAAATAAATTTGTAAATTTCATTATCAAAATTCTGAGAGGTAGAAAGATTCTATATTAAAATGATTTCACCAATTTGATTTATAACAAATTGACAAAGGCTTCTAGACTAGGTGCAAAGTTAAAATTGAGGTTCTAATAATGGTAAATACACAACTCAACATCAATAATTCTCAATGGATAGGAAAAAGTTAATCAATCATACGAGATAGAATCTATCGATCACTATTTATTTCTACATACAAGCACTTTCTCTCCTAAACATGCAAACTAGCAAAACTAACCCGATCCTTAGCAAAACCTCCTATCACTAGAGAGGTTACAATTGATAAATAAGAATCAATGGCTATTTAATAATTTAGTCACTTCACATCATAATTTGTAGCTGATAATGAAGATCTAATAGAGAAATATGTTTGCAATCATAATTCATAATTGATTCCACACTAAATTAACAAAACCCAATTCAAATTAACAATTTATGAGAAGTAACAAAAACCCAAATGTAGAATAACAATCTAAGTCAATAGCACCCCCTAGAAGTAGGAGATTTAGCCACACATTGCATAAATTAAATGAATTATACCAAAGTAATTATCATCCATTTGATTCAGAAAAGTTTGAAATCCAAAATCTAAAGTTCAAGCTAAAATCTCCAAACCAAACTCCCAAAACCCCCAAATAACTTCCCAATTTTTGTCTCTTAGTCTTATCAGGGAGAACTCTATTTATATGAGTACAAAATACAAGGAAAAATGGACCCTTGGAACCACTTCAACGACGTTAGTTGGGTTCGCCATAGTTCTTGGCGTATCACCAATTTGTCCTTTGTCTGAGGCTCTGATATTTTCGAAAATCTTGGACATACTCGCCTTTCCTATCCACGAATTTCCAATTTTCATGCTTTCTTGCCATTCTAATGTTCTTTCGATGCACTTTTTTCAATTGCGTTTAGGCGGTCGAATTGAAACTCGCCCAAATAACTTTGGCGTATCATCGTAATCTTCTTTCCTTTCCAAAATGCTAAGGCATTTACCCTTGAGTTCTGATGCATGTTGTGAGTTTTTATGCCTTTGGCGACCCACGTAAAGCTCTTTGCGACCCTCAACTTCTATTTTTCTCAATTTTGTCCCTTTTTACTTCTTTTCATCAATGTTTAACTCATGATTTATCCTCACACCTCTCACCTACAAATAAGTACTTTGAAGTCAGTTTTGAACAAAACAAAGGCAAAAAAGACACTAATTTCTTGTGTTTTGATCTATAAATGAGTCCAAATTCCTGGCTCAACACCTATCTCACAGGATTTCACTAACAACTTCTCTAACAATGAGCTAAGTTTTATATTACATACTCTTGCAACCTAAAAAATAAACTCTTAATCTCTTCCCCTTTGTAACACCTCTGTTATAATACGTAAAACAATAACTCTTTTTCCCACTACAACTAACTCTATGATATAGACTTCAATAATAGACCAAAACTAACTATAGCCACCATCTCATATCTCAAAGATAAAAGAACAAACAAGCAAGAACTCTACTTCATCCACACATAAACTTACTATAGTTGACAATCCTAGGAAAATCTACCCAAGAGAACACCAAATCAATGGTGAAAAGAACCTGGACTAAAACATAGATGATTTAACTACCTGACTCTAATTAATTTGACTCAAGCTAAAAACTTAGACAAGAAAATGATCTACTATCCTTTATAACTTATGAGTAGATTTACAATACAGTAACATAAGACACAAAACGCAAACACAACTTTTAAGATTATAGCTCCCGATCAGGTCCCATATTGAGTATGAGAAGTGTTCTTCCTTGAAATAGATTTTACTTTATGTACGAACTTGATTTACAAAAGCTTAATGTTTCTTTTCACAGTGTTCTCTTTATAAGAGAGACGAAAAACCAAGGAGCAACACCATTGGTTGAGGCAATCTGTTGTTGCAGCACCTCTGCTGCAGTGCCATCAAACCACTATAGCTTTTGCATCTTTATAGCTATACTTTACTTTATTCTCATGGATAAACATTACTCATAAAACCACGTCCCTCTACCAGGTCCCATAGTATGTTAAATTATCTAAGTATGAATATTTTTTTAAATCATCTAAATATGAATATAACATTTATGTTATGACCCGTTCATACGTTATGGGGTGGTTGTGTAAAGATCCAATATAGGATCATGACCAGGTGCTAAGGGTATAGAATCCCAAAGAAAGCCCTTATAAAAACTTGCACTAAATTAGGCAAATTTTCCCCTATTTTTTGGGACTATAAACTTTTCCTATCTCTAAAATCAACAACACAACTAACCAACATTTCCAAAAAAGACACAATATTTATTAACAATCTATTTTCCACAGAATAATACTAATTTAGCTTTAATTACAATAAAAAGTCTACGACTAGTTACACATCTATAATAACGAAAGAATACTCAAGATTCAAAGGAAAAGAATAACTATTGAGCTACTCTAAGAGTTCAATTAAGATCCACCATAACAAATAAATAAGCTTATTGCCTACACGAACAAGTACGGGGCTCACCATGAATTTTAAATTCGTTAGCTCTATTAATGAAATCCTTTCCAATTTCACCAATGTTATCTGTAAGAAAAATAGAGGTATCGAGACGCTAGCTCTGTGAGTAATAACGCTTAACCACAATTGTTTTCCATAATTAGAAACATGTTTTAAAAAATGTTTTTATGATAATAAAAAATATCATGAAATAAATACTCTTTTTAGAGAATGATAACTATAATTAGTCTTGTCTATTTCATATAAGAAAAAATCAAAATAATTTAGAAATAGACTCAGTAAGACTAAGTAACCACTTTCATATCAAATCATATATTTGAGAGGTTTCCAAGAATAAATTATGTAATCAATGTGGCCTTCTAAATGTGGTCAATAATAGTGGACCCTTTATGACGGAGTAAAATATTTATTTCAGTGGGTCCCTACTTGAGGGAGGTTAGTCATACTCTATTAGTTCTACATTCTCTCTAGCAAGTGTTGTATCAGTAGTGTAATGATCCTATAGGTTATTTCCTCTATTTGCCAATATTTTTAGCATATAGAGCTTTCCTATAAGGACCCTAAGTCATTCATGACTTGCTAGAACTGACAGTTTGGTCACCAAGTTATTCATTTGGGTTTTATGCAAGTTTCTATGCTATGGAACTCCTAAATTTTGAATGGTTGAACTTGGTCAAAACTTTGGATAAAGAACCTTGGAATGCAATTCTGATGGTTTCTTTAGCTATGAAACATAAAATTTGGTCTAGAAGGAAGTAATGACCTGTTTCAGTCATCATGGGAAAGCCGTTGGTAAACGATTTGGGACAAAATAACCTTTGGGTAGTAATTCAAATTTTTTTAGGTTAGGCCAGTCTTAGATCAAATTAGAGATGGAAGGTCTAGGGAAATCTACGGATTGATTGGGATTGATATCTAAGTTTGGATTTGATTTTATGATACGTTAAGGAATTCGTAGAGCCTTTTGGAAGTGAATTCGGGTGTGTAGAACTCCTTAAATGGGATTTATCTTCAAAGGGTTATTTTAGAACATAAAGGTTTGAGGTTGTGTTATTAAATGGGGTTTGGGGGATGAATTCCAAGGTTATGTCTTCATGCAAGCCAGTATGGCAGGACCAATCCCACTATGGTGGGGCAGTCATTGGGTTTAAGTCAGAAATATGCCAAAACTACTTTTGTTTCTGCAAATTTTTTCTTAAAGAGCTAGAGGCAACCTATGGTTATTTATTTTTCAGTTTTCCAACAATTCCCTTTATAAACATAAGTTAATCATTCCCCTACTTTGTAATTCATTTCTTAAACCTTAGAATCTATGGGAATTTTCTTAGCGGAGGGGGTTTGACCTAAACTTAATGGTGGGAAAAGCCTAGTGGTGTGATCATGAAATTGGCCAAGGGTTAGGATTTTTAAATAATCCAAGTATTTTAGGTCATTGATCATTGAATTTTTGTATTCTTTATTTGTTTTAGACCAAAAACGAGACAAGTCATTTGAAAAAGGGAAAGCTCCAATTCTTTAGAGTTTCCAAGGCATGTTTCAAAGTAGGTGATGGTTGTGTTTTCCCATTTATATTATATGTACCTATTAATTACTTCATAGTATCACATGCATGATGTATGATTAAGGATAAAGGGTGGAACCTGAATTGAAATGATAATTTTAATCAAATTACAGGCAATGCATATTTACTCAGATGTACAAGTGTATTATTGTTCATTGTGGTTGTGATTGTGATATGTGTTTTTTATGGATTGGATGCCACACCGACATAATGGAATCGAGTACCACATCAGTATATTTTGAAAAAGTACCACAATGGTACCCCAACTATAGGAGTGTGTACCACATGGTACACTAACTATGGGAATAGGTATCACGTCGGTACACTAAAAATTTGGGCATGAGTTCCACAAGAGAACCAGATTGATTGTTGTATTTTGATTGATCATGTTCATTGTGTATAATAATACGAATATATGGACTAGTAGTTCGGTGTTGCTATAACTGCATTGAAATTGTGGATTATCTATTTACTAAGTTGTGGTTTCTTCTTCATATTTAATTTACTAGAAATGGCCATGTGATCCTACAAGTACACTTTGGTTGTGTAATAATACTACACTTGCTCTTTGTTTTTTGAGTACAGAGCATCCTTAGGAAGCTATTGAGAGACCTCAACTGAGAGATACGTAATCATTCAAATTTAACAGTGAGCCAGTCTTTCAGGATGCCATAGATTCTTTGTGATTCTGAGTCCTTTCTTTTTGGATATGGACATTTTAAGACGTTTTAATTATGGTTGTTACTTTCAGGGTTGCATTCCTATATTCTATACTTTAGATACATTTTTTGTGTAATGACTTTTAGGTTCTAGCGAGCTTATTTCCATCATTTTATATTAAACTTTGTTGGGTTTATGGGGACTCAACTTTCATATATTTAAACTATTTCCACTTAGTTAAGTGCCTGATTTTTGAATTAGTAAAATGATGATGTTGTTTTATTTGATTTATTATTGTGAAATATCCCATGTGTTTGAAGGTTGAAATATAATATAGTAAGGTTACACATTGCAAAAATGGTGTCGGTGGAGTTTTTCCTCACATATTTCAGAAGATAAATTTTTCCAAGAAATTGCACTTCTAGTAGGATGTGCGATAGGTCCACATTGCGGACCTACTTCTCCACTATGAAATTTCTCCCCAAGTTAATATTTGGCGAAAAGCTCATTCGCCTAAAATTGGCTTAGCAGGGAACAAGTCCGCGTTGCGGACCTAGGCAAGATTTTTCATCCGAATTTAGTTTTGAAGTGGAGAAACTTTAGACAATTCCCTAACTATTAGTTAATTAACCTAGATGCTTGTAGGACCTAATTTGACCCTATAAACTAACCTAAACCCCTAATCTCATTCATTCTACGATAATTCTTCTATTCAAATAATTCTCTCTCTACAAAGGCTCTCAAAAAATCCATTAAAGACCTTCAAGGAATTATCTCAAGTTCTCTACCAAAAGTCCCAATTTCTCCAAGTTTCTTTAGTCTTCTCGCTCAAGGTATGTGGGTATTTTATCTAAGGGAACTTTTCACCCATGGAATCCAACAAATTTCTATCTTTTTGATAAATTCGATTATGTATTTTTATGGATTTTATGATCTCTATTTCAATTACATGAATTATGATTATGAATTATTTTCATATAAATTGATAGTTATTGCATAAAATTGAAGAGTTTCTCTAGGAAGTTTCCTACATTAATATTTAGGGTTCATGATATGGATTATGGGCATCTTCACTTATATGTCTAATTGATATTATTTTTCATGAATTACGTATGGATTGATATAAAATATATGATCAGGCAAGTTTTAAATCCAATTTCACGAGTTCCAAGTCAATTGATCATGTATTCATGTTTCTACCTTAATTTCGAGTATAAGTCCTGATCATGAATTTTAAGTACACAAGCAAGTTTTATGTAAGAGGGTGACATAACACCCTAATGATGCTTTTATTAAAAATATTCATAATGATTGAAGTCCTACTCCCACATTACAAAAATCGCATGATAATGAGCTATTCTTATGAACAAATTTTATGAATTATGATTATGGAAAGCTTATGATTTATGATAATGATATGTATTCTGTGGTATGTTGACTTAGCACCAAGATGACTTTGAGGTGGGTACTCAACCCAAGGGGTCCTTTGTACAAATCTCCTGTCCCTAAACTACTTTCCACTGTAGGTTGCCATTATGGACTAGCTAGTGGATCCACATATAGCACATGTTCATGATATGGAGTCTACCTTGGCATGTAACCTCCCCCTTATCAATGTGGGGATCATTGGTATTCCATGTAATAGCTCGCATGATCTTATTGTCAGTTTCGGTTATTTCCCACATATGTATGGCCCTTGTGATGTTTTAAGCGACTAATCCTATCCTTTACATTTATATGACACTCTTATGGTTTATTTTTAATTGATCCTTCTTATGCCTACTCATGATTTTACTACTTCTTTATCATGCTATCTAAAATGGTCATTTACACAACAAAAGTTTACTATGTGTTGCATTGCCTACTTACTTAGTACATTCAAATATATTATCGCATACTCTATTGCCTATATTATATCATAATATAGGGACAGATGCTACATCCTATTCTCCTGGATAGTCGATGATCTATTTGAAGATTGTGTGGTGAGTCCTCATGCTTCAAGGGCAAATAGAGTCAATCTTTCCTCTTATTGTCATTTCTAGACTATGATGATATTTTTAGACTATTTCATGTTGTGTCCATACTTTTTTTGAGGGTTAGATAGGAACATGTCCTAGTGCCCATCTATGTAGTCTTATAGAGGCATGTTGGGCATGTATGTATGGAGTCTATGTTATCTTACTTCTTTCTAGCTATGCTATATTCTTGGATTTTTTATAAGTTTCCTCTTATCCTTTATCTTATATATGATTATGTTATGATAAGAGGCTTGGTTGGAGTTTCTTTGGGAATCCTAATCTTTATAAGTTCAACAAGCTACATCAACTAGAGTTTTATTCAGGGATGTGAATCGCACCACATTTATTAGTAGAAAGCTATGATGCATTTTAGGAAATCTTCCCTTCTTTCATAATCTATGTCGTGCAATAGAGTATATTCTAAGTCTTTTCCCTCAAATGATTGTTCTTTATGATTTTTCAGAAAATGCCTCTACGAAGAGCTCCAATCTAAAGAGGGGTTGATGCTAATAAAGGACAAACCCCTCAAGCTCCAAATGACCCTCTATTCGATCAAGTTACTCATATTGTATTCTATACCACTTTCTCTATGCTAGCCCAAGCCATGACTATTCAACTGAACAAAGGAGTAGTGGCTCCTCCAAATATTTCTACACCAGCTTCAAGAGTTAGGGACTTTATAAGAATGAACCCTCCCGAGTTTCATGGGTCCAAGGTTGATGAGGATCCCCAAGATTTTGTTTGTGAGGTACATAATAATATTGCTATTATAGGGGTGTCTTCAGAGGAGAAGGCTGACTTGGAGTCCTACCAACTCAATGGTGTTTCTGAAGTGTGGTATAATCAATGGAAGGCCAAAAAAGATGAACTAGGTCACATAGGTTGGGAAAATTTCAAGGTTCCATATCTTGACCGCTTCTTCTCACTTGAATTGAGAGAGGCGAAAGTGTTTGAGTATCAATCTCAAGCAAGGTACCTTAAATGTGACAGAATATGCCCTCATGTTCACAAAGTTTTCTAAGGATGCTCCTTTTTGGTAGGCGACTCTCATTCCCGAATGAGTAAATTTATTTTGAGAGTGTCATACTTGTTGATAAAAGAGTGCCAAACTGCTATGCTTATTAAAGGGATGGATATTTCAAAGTTCATGACATATGCCGAAAATATTGAAGGGGAAAAGCTAAAGGAGAGGAAGGTGAGGGAGTACAAGAGGGCTGAATTTCAATATGGGTTTTTTCAATGCAAATCCGATAGTGGTAATGGATGTTTCCAACAAGGCCAAAGGTTTCACGGTCAAGGTTCTTCACAAGATTTGGGCCAAAGATTTGACAAGGATAGGTTGCCTATCACTAAAGCCCAAGGTTGTGGTGTTAGTGGGTTTATTATTCCTAAGTGTTCCAAGTGTGGGAAAAACCATGCAATTAAATATTTGTTTGGTATGGGTGCTTGATTTGGATGTGGTAAAGTGGGGTACAAGATCTCCAAATACCCTAATAAAGGGAGATAAGGACGTTCTCAAGGGAAAGCTACTCAAGGTGAGCAAGTTCAATAAGGTGGAGGCCCATGCCAAAAGAGGTTCTATTCAGTCCAAGCTAAATAAGATGTTGAGGAGTCTCCCAATCTGGTTCTTGGTATGTTGTGGGTCTTTGAATTTGATGTTTATGCTTTACTTGATCTGGGAGATACATTGTCATTTGTTATTCCTTACCTTGCTATAAAATTTGATACATGTCCTAAAATCTTACTAGAACCTTTTTCAGTTTATACTCCTATTGGTGATTTGGTTCTAGCCAAGAAAGTATATAGAAATTTCCCCATGCTCGTCTTGCATAAAATAATTCCTTATGATCTTGTTGAACTTTAAAGGACCTATTTTGGTGTTATTCTTAGCATGGATTGGCTACATGCTTCTACATCTATTGATTGTAGAACCTGTATGGTCAAATTCCAATTTCCTAACGAGTCAGTTGTTGAGTGGAAGGGTAATTATTCAGTATTTAGGGGTCGGTTCATATTGTGCACAAAAGCTCAAAAAATGATTTCTAAGAGGTGTATATATCATTTAATGCAGGTTAGGGATACAAATTTTGAAGCTCTACTGTTAGTTTGTTCCTATTGTAAATGAATTCCCCAATTTGTATCCCGATGATCTTCCTGGTATTCCTCTTGATAGGGAAATTGATTTCAGCATAGATATTCTTCCCGACACCCAACCCATCTCTATCCCTCCTTACTGTATGGCCCCAATGAGGAATAATTGAAAGATTTGTTAAATAAGGGTTTAATAAGACCAAGTATTTCACCATTTCAAAAATAGATGATTTGTTTGATCAACTCCAAAGTGTAAGTCATTTCTTCAAAATTGATCTTTGGTCCGATTATCACCAATTGAGGGTGAGGGAGTGTGACATTCCCAAGAGGCATTTCGAACAAGGTATGACCATTTTGAGTTCTTGGTTATGTCATTCAGATTGACTAATGCTCCCGCTATTTTCATGGACTTGATGAATTGAATTTTAATACATTACCTAGATATGTTCGTGATGGTCTTTATTGATGATATCTTGATTTATTCTTGTAATGAATAAGAACATATGGGTCACTTTATAATTGCATTGCAAACTTTGAGGGGCAGGAATTATTTGCCAAGTTTAGTAAATGTGATTTTTTGTTGAAGTCCCTAACATTTCTTGGTCACATTGTTTTTGGTGATGGTATCATGGTTGATCTAAAGAAAATGGAGGTAGTAAAGAATTTGCCTTGACCATTGTCTCCTTCCTATATTCGTAGCTTATTGGGTTTGGCTTGATATTATAGCGGTTTGTAGAAGAATTTTTATCTATTCCCTCATCTTTGACTAAGTTGATCGAAAAGAAGGTGAAGCTTCAGTGGTCGGATGAGTATGGAAGAAGTTTTCAACCACTGAAGGATTGACATACGATGACTTCTATTTTTATATTGCCAAAAGGTCCGGATGGGTTTGTTGTATATTTTGATGCCTCACGAGTTGAATTGGCTTGTATTTTGATGAAACATGGCAAGGTTATAGCTTATGCCTCTAGGCAACTAAAAGTGCATAAAAAAACTACCCAACTCATGATCTTAAATTGGTGGTGATTTTTTTTGCGTTGAAAATTTAGCATAACTATTTGTATGAAGTGCATGTTAACATATTTACCGACCACAAAAGCTTGCAATATGTATTTAGACAAAGGAACTTGAACCTTAGGCAAATAAAGTGGCTTGAACTATTAAAGGATTATGATAATGTACTTCTAGTTGCTTATCATCTCTTGTATAATATTTCTATCATAATTTCTTTGGTAAAAAAAACATTTCCTCCTCAAATGGGTGTCATGATAAACTTTAGAATAAGAAATATTTTGATCAACTAATATGTATCTTGAAAATATTTGTAAAATGGATGTACATACATGGGGCCAAAGAAAGGCAACGTTATGCCCAAGTATTGTCCCTGTAGGAAACACTTGTGCCCAAGTTGCAAGGCTGACAAATAGACTTTCTCCATAATGAGAAAGATATCAAAAAGTAAAAAACCAAATAATCATATTGATCTCTTTATCGCTCTCTCGACTGCTTTTGATATTTTAAGTTCAGTACTCTATTTTATTTTATAACATGTTGTCAGTATGTGTCTCTATGATCTTGAGCAAATAATTTTAAAGTAATAAAAGTATGGATTCTCTTTTCTTAATTAAAGGAAAATATTTCTAAATTCAAATTTTTTCCCTCGATATATAGGATAAAAGCAACTTGTCATGGATATTGGATGTCAAAATGCATCTTTCCGTGATGTGTTTGACAGATATCTGTAAACGTTAAAATTAAATTGAATTTACATCCATAAATTAATTTGGACTATATTAAATTTAAGAAAAAAGTCCAAATGATGTGGCAATCCAAGTCAAATTAAATGAGTCAATAAAATCACACCACGTGTTAAATTTCTATGGCAATCCAAGTCAAATTAAATGAGCCATTAGAATCATGCCATATGTCAAAATTATGTGGTAATCCAAGTCAAATTAAATAAGCCACTAAAATCATGCCATGTGTCGAAGTTATGTGAAAATCTAAGTCAAATTAAATAAGCCACTAAAATCATGCCACATGTCAAAGTTATGTGGCAATCTAAGTCAAATTAAATGAGCCACTAGAATAATGCCACGTGTATATGTGACATGTTTTGACCAATCAAATTAAAACTCTTCACTAAAAAAATCTGATTGGTCAGTTCAAACCAACCAATCAAATCACACCCTCATACCACTCCCTACAACTATAAATAGGAGTCCTCATTATTCTGAGAGGGGGGGGGGTTGAAGAACAAGAAGCAAGAAGAGAACTCATGGATCAAAGGCCGCAAATTCTCTACAAAACTACAAAACTACAAAGTTCAAGTAATCAAATTCAAGTTCAAGTTCAAGATCAAGAACGAAGGAAAATATTAAAAAGTTTGAGATCAAGTTACTTGTTCATACTTATTATTCGTCATAACAATACAAGTGTTCGTGACAAGTAATTCAAATCCAAATTTGAAGACAAAGATTCAAGATCAAGCTATTAAAGCCTTTGACTCTAAATCAAATTCAAATTTAATATATTCCATATTATTTGAAGAATTAGAGGATTATCATAGAGATTATAACACGCACCACATTTTGAAATCAAATATTATACTTTGTTACTCTAATTTTCCGGTCTTGATTATTTATTTTTCTCGGCTAAAAATTTTATTGTTTATAAATTTTGGCACGCCCAGTGGGACCATCCGTACCTCTCATCTCTTTACATCGATCATTAAACTTCAAGACTACTTAAAATGACATCTAAGAAGTTTGACTCTAGGGCTATTATTGCTAAGGCTACTGATTCCAAGTTCTCCTCTGAGGTGGAGAACATACTAGATGCGACTATGGAAAGTTTGGGACCCATCACTAGGAACAGAGTAAACTTGCTAGGACAACAAGCACTCCAAGTGTCGTCCGTAGCGGTTCCTGTTTTTGATCCTTCATCTTCAAAGGGGGCAAGATTCTTTTCGAATGAATTAGAAGAAGGAGAGAATATAACTGATATTATTGAAAGGACGTTGGCTTGACTTAGTCCTTTTAACATAAGAAATTGCACTATTCAAGATGAAGATGATGTCTTGATCACTAGATCTGCCCCTGTCACTCCACATAACTTATTTGAGAAAAAATTTCAGTTTGAAGGAAAATACATGCTTTGCTCCATCATTCATAACGGCCATCCAAGAGATGATGACTAACACCTCAACTATTGAAGAACAACTAGCAAGTTTGATAAAGGCAATTGAAGGTCTAACAAAATATGTGCAAGATAAGGATAATCGAATTTTCAAGTTGACGGACAGACTTGAGAATGTTATGGAGGGGGACTCAAGTTCATGCACCTGGAAAACATCTGATGATACAAGAAAAGGGAGATTCAGTTACAAAGCAAATAAATGTGGGTGATGAGCTGCAAGTATATGCTGAAGAAGGAATTCTCATTCATCAACTAAAGGACTTCATTATGGGAACCATCAAAGATAAGTATGACGTGTCTTCAAATTCATCATTTATGTATGCAAAGCCATACACTTCAAGAATTGATGTTTTGAAGATGCTTGTAGGTTATCAACCTCTAAAATTTCAATAATTTGATAGAAAGGGAAATCTAAAGCAACACATTGCCCATTTTGTTGAAACTTGCAATAATGCTGTAAAATATGGAGATTATCTGGTCAAGTAATTTATGCGCTCCTTACAAGGAAATATCTTTGACTGGTATAAGGATCTTGAGGCAGTCTCTATTAATAGTTAGGAATAATTTGAGCATGAATTTCTCAATCGTTTCTATAACACAAGGCATATTGTGAGCATGGTTGAACTCACAAATACACGTCAATGGGAAGATGAACCTGTCATTGAGTTTATCAACCGATGGAGAAATGCAAGCCTCAATTGTAAGGATAGGCTTAGTGAAACTTCCGGAATAGAAATGTGTATTCAAGAAATACGTTGGGGACTTTATTATATCCTACAGGGTATTAAACCCAAATCATTTGATGAACTAGCCACACGTGCTCATGATATGGAGTTGAGCATGTCTGCAAGTGGGATTGAAGAACCACTTATTTATAGGCCTCACAAGGGAAAAGACAAAATGGATATAAAGAAATGAGGAAAATCGGCATCTAAGTTTGGAAATAAGGAGTCGATGAATGTTAATGTCGTACCTTTGAATGTGGATACAAATCTAAGCAAGAATCAAAGGGTGAAGACCACGACTTTTTAGAATAATGCTGGTAGAAAGCTGACTTTGAAGGAAATACAGGAAAAACAGTATCCTTTCTTGGACTAAGATGTTCCAGTAATTTTTGAACAACTTCTGGCATTAAAACTCTTTGAGCAACTTGAAATGAAGCGTACAGATGAGGCTGGGGGACTAATGATCCAAATTACTACAAATATAACCATTTGGTGGGCCATCCTATCGAAAAGTGTTTTATCTTTAAGGAAAAGATCATGGACTTGGCCCGTGAAGGAAAGATATTGCTTGAAGACAAGAAGGAGAGTTCAAATCAAGTCTCTGTCACTTTTGATTCACTCGACCCCATAGTTCTTTGCAACTTTGTCGAAATATATGATAGTGGTGATGAACTAGCCACATCACCACCAAAAATAATTCAATTTGGTGACTTCAAACCAATAGATTTTAATGCATCATCATTTGTTCCTTTGATGAATGAAGTAATAAGGAAAGATAAACCTCTAGAGGAAAACTAATCTTGCGGTGCTTATACTGATGATGAAGGGTGGATTTTAGTGACATGACAAAGATGTTGTAAAATGAGCTTGCAAAGAGAACTAAGTAAGCAAGTGACTAGAGAAAATATGAAGAAACTACCTAAAACTCAAAGGGTAAAGAACAATGTGAAGAAGTCAAGAGTTAGGGCAAATTACTAACAAAAGCAACGTCCTCCGGTGACATTAGAGGAATTCTTGCCAAGTTGGTTTTGTGAAAAGATTTCTCATTGTGACACCAAGGACTCGTGTTGTAACATTGATAAAGAAGAGACAATAGGAGAAAGATCATCGCCATCATTACCTCCATCACATGAAGGCCCTATAAAGCCTCACTCTGAAGAAGTGGACACTTGTGATACAAAGTTTACATTCACTAATGATGATCTTTTATTGGGTGAAGTATTGCATAATCGTCCTTTATATATGTTAGGTTTTGTGCGTGGACATAAAGTAAATAGTATCATGGTGGATGATAGATATAGGGTTAATATTCTCTCTATTCATACTGTGAAGGACCTTGGAATCTCGATAAATGAACTATCTGAAAGTCATTTAATAATTCAAGGATTTAACTAAGGGGGGCAGAGAGCCATTGGTGTTGTCAAATTAGATATAACGATGGGAGATGTGCATTCGAGTGCATAGATGCATGTTATTGACTCAAATACCTCATATAATATCTTGTTAGGAAGGCCATAGATACATGAGAACAAAGTGGTGTCGTCCACCTACCATCAATGTTTCAAATACTTTGAAGATGGGGTTCAAAAGAAGGTAGTTGCTGATGATTAACCTTTCACCGAGACAAAAACGCACTTTGTTGATGCAAAATTCTCCTTAAAGAATCATGTTTCAAAAAAACTCAAAGTTGATAATGCGATACCTGCTGACATTATAAAAAACGTTGATGTAGCACCTGATAATGCGAGGGTCATAATTGAAAAGAGTAAAATGCTTTCAAACATGAGTAAAGTACTTAAGATAAGTGAGGCATTTTCAAGTAAGAGAATAATTCCTATTTCTCACTATGTCCCAAAGATAAAAAAGTCAACATCCCACTCTTTGAGTTGCAGAGTAGCAAGTTGACATTCCCTATCAAGCAAATTGATGCAATTAAATCACCTTCAAAAATGATACAAGGATTTGTCAGACCATCGAATCATGATTCACATGAATCACTTCCTAAAAAGCGTACAAATGAGGGTTTTGACCCAAATGCATATAAGTTGGTGGTGAAAATGGGATACAATCCTAATGAAGCTTCTAAACTAGGGAAGCTTCCAAATGAAGTTATTAAAAGGGAAAATCATGGCCTAAATCTAACTCAAAGGATGATGATAGAGAGAGGGTATGATGTCAAGTAATTGCACAAAGGCTTGGGTTACAAACAACTGTCAGCAGTCCGAATCTCTATAAAAAGGATGAGCATCAACTACATTACCCCAGTGGAAGAACCGATGATATTCAACAAGAAGCCTTTTGTGTTTGATTGACTTAGTGGCATGACTCCTAACGTTTCTGCATCTGATAGGATAATAGAATAAACTCTAAAAACTTCAGTGTTTGATCGATTGGGACCAATGAAGAAGAAATACAAGTGCTAAGGAAATTATAGAATAATGGAAGAATGGATACATGCTCGGGAGCATAATTCACCTAAGAATTAGCCCAGTTTGATCCCTTCTAGAATGAGGCGAGAAACAAAACTTGTAGTTTCATGTGGAGATGTCCTGAGAGAAAGAACTCATATCATAGTTCACACTAGGGAGTGATATGAAGATGAAAAAAGTGTGGTATCATCAAATCACATCACAATTTGTGACAAAGAAAGTACTCCACTATATACAAAAAATGATGATGGGTTTGTTGATATTCATGCATGCCATCACATATATTTTAATGATGGTGATCCTCAAGAATATGAGGATGCTGAATATACACCACCTAAACTCGAGGAAGGGATAAAGAATACTGTTGATGCATTGAAGGAAATAAATCTTGGGGTTGATGATGATATAAGTCCTACATATGTAAGTGCTTCACTGGATGACGATGAAGAGAAGAAATATATTGAGCTGCTTATGGAATTTAGGGATGTATTTTCTTGGAGTTACAAAGAGATGCCAGGATTAGAGCCTAAAGTTGCAGTTCATCGTCTTGGTGTGAAATGAGGCACTCGTCCTATTAAACAAGCACAATGTCACTTTAGACCTGAACTGGTTCCTTTGATCGAAACTGAAGTTAACAAGCTCATTGAAGTAGGTTTCGTTCGTAAAGTCAAATATCCTCTATGAATTTCAAGCATTGTACCTGCAAGAAAGAAGAATGGCCAAATACGAGTTTGTGTTGACTTTAGAGATCTTAATAATGCATGCCCTAAGGATGAATTTCCTCTTCCAATCCCATAACTTATGATTGATGCTACAACTAGATACGAGGCAATGTCTTTTATGGATGGTTCATCTGGATACAATCAAATTCGCATGGCACCAAGGGATGAAGACCTTAATGTATTTCGCTCTCCTAAAGGTATATATTGCTACAAAGTAATGCCTTTTGGTTTTAAAAATGCTGGAGCCACTTATCAATGAGCCATGCAGAATATTTTTGATGACATGCTTTATAAAAATGTTGAGTATTATGTCGATGACTTAGTGGTGAAATCAAAGAATAGTGATAACCACTTGTACGATTTGAGAATGGTGTTTGAACGACTTTGAAGATACCAACTCAAAATGAACCTTTTAAAATGTGCCTTTGGAGTTACTTTGGGAAAGTTTCTCAATTTTATTGTTCGATATCGAGGAATCAAGATTGACCAAGATAAGATAGATGTTATTTTGAAAATGCCTGAGCCAAAAAATATTCATGAGTTGAAAAGCTTATAAGGAAAATTAGCATATCTTACGAGGTTTATCGTAAATCTAGCTTAAATGGGACCAAGCTTGTACCAATGCTTTTGAGAACATAAAGTCTTATCTGATGAAACCTCCAGTACTTGTAGCTTCTATACTTGGAAAACCATTGATTTTGTATATTGCAGCATAAGAAAGGTCAGTAGGAGAATTTCTCGCACAAGAAAATAATGAAGGGAAAGAAAATGTCCTATATTACTTGAGTAGGATGATGACAAAAAATGAGATCAAGTATTCACCTATTAAGAAGTTATGTCTGGCACTCGTATTCTCGATTTAGAAGATGAAGCATTACTTCCAAGCTTATATTGTGCAACTTGTCTCTACAGCTAATCTATCAAGTTTGTCATATCCAAGCCTATCTTAAGTGATAGACTAGCAAGGTGGTACCTCCAGTTTCAATAATTTGAAATTGTGTATATATCTCAGAAGACAGTAAAAGGACTATTGCTAGCAGATTTCTTGGCCAATCATCCAATTTCGAATGATTGGGAGTTATCTGATGAATTACCTGATGAAGACGCAATGCTAGTGGAAATTCAGCCACCTTGGAAGATGTATTTTGATGGTACTGCACATCATGAGGGAGATGGTGCTGGAGTAGTATTTGTCACTTCCTATGGAGAAGTTTTGTCGTACTTCTTCACTCTAACACAACACTACTCCAATAATGTTGCTGAATATCAAGCACTCTTACTTGGGCTTGAGATGGCCATTGATATGAAACAATTGCAACTACAAGTTTTTGGGGATTCCAAGTTGGTAATCAATTAAGTCTTGGGTAATTATAAAGTAAAGAAGCCTGAGTTAATCCCATACTGCAATTACGCTCAAAAGATTATAAGGTGGCTTGGAGAGGTGACTATTCAACATGTCCCAAGAAAGAAAAATAAAAAGGCTGATGCATTGGCAGCTTTACCTTCTGCATTAGTATCTCCTGATGAAATTCAAGTTGGGGTTTGCCAAAGATGGATAACTCCGCCTCCAGACGATCATGACGAAGAATTTCGACAAGTTATCATCACTTCAAAAGCTGAAATTGATGATTGGCGACAACCAATAATAGATTATTTGTGTTATGGAATATTGCCAGAAAACCTTCGAAGAAGAACAGAAATCTGACGATGCTCCTCTCATTTTCTTTATTATAAAAATACACTTTATAGGCGACCGTTCGATGGAGTTCTCTTATGATATTTGGGGTAGATGAATCTACTCAAGCTATGCAAGAAGCACATTCGGGAGTATGTAGAGCGCATCAATCTGGGCCAAAACTTCATTTTCACATTAAAAGGATGGGATATTACTCGCAAAGCATGGTGAAAGATTGCCTAGATTATATCTGAAGAGGTAAATCTTGACAATTCCGTGCGAATTTTATACTTCAACCACCAGAAGTATTGCACCCAACTATTGCCTCATGGTCATTTGAAGCTTGTGGTTTGGATGTTGTTGGACCATTGCATAAGTCCTCTTGTGGACATTTGTACATCTTGGCTGCAACTGACTACTTCTCACAATGGGCAGAAGTTGTTTCTCTTAGAGAAGTAAAGAAATAGAATGTCGCCAACTTTATTTGAGTCAATATTATCTACTGTCTTGGTATTCCTCGATACATATTGACAAATAATGGCAAGCTATTTGATAACTAGTTAATGACGAAGATATGTGATCTTTTTGGCTTCAAGCAACACAATTCCTCTATGTATTATGCGGCTGCTAATGATCTTGTTGAAGAATTTAACAAGATACTCTGCAACTTGTTGAAAAAAGTTATTTCCAAGTCTAAGAGAGATTGGCATGAAAGAATGGAAGAGGCTCTTTGGGCATATAGGACTACGTATTGCACGCCAACACAAGCGACTCCCTATTCTCTTATTTATGGATTTAAAGCAGTTCTTCCACTTGAATGTCAAATACCGTCATTGCGCCTTTCCATTCAAGAAGGGCTCACTTATGAAGAAAATGCTCGGTTACGCCTTGAAGAATTGGAGGCTCTTGATGAAAAAAGACTAGAGGCCCAATAAAGTCTGGAATGTTATCAAGTTGTCTATCTAGATCTTTTAATAAGAAGGTTCGTCTTAGATGCTTCCAAGTGGGTGATCAAGTTCTTGTTGTAAGAAGGCTCATTATTACTTCTCATCGGTCTGGAAGCAAGTTCTACGCTAAATAGAATGGACCATATGTGGTACAAGAAGTATACTCAAGTGGCGCTTACAAACTGATTGACTCAGAAAAGATTGCGCATTGGCCCTATTAATGGAAAGTTCATAAAGAGATACTATCCTTGAAGGAAAGAAACCCACTCCTTAAGGTACGAGTATAAACTGCATGATACTCCTGGCCCGAAAGAGTATAAATTGTGCACGGCACCCAAAAAAAATAAAAATGTCCGCTAGGTTGAAAATGTTGAAAGAGGCGGCCTAGGCAAAAGTTAGGACACCAAAAAATATATATATAAATAAAATAAAATAATAATAATAAAAAATTACTCTTTTAGAACTACGTTATGACTTGATCCTGTACACTGAGGTACGTAGGTGCTTAGAATTACATTTCGAGTTCAGTCGCATGAGTATTCAAAGAACTCATAGTCTCTCTTAACCCTCTTCACTGTAATCCATGAGTTACATCCTAAGTTTAGTCTCATAAGTTCAAAAGAAATGGGGCACACTATTATTTGAGCATCACATTGTTCTTGTAGATTATCATATATAACGTGTGAATTAGAGAAGGCCAATCAAGATAGAATTTGAATTGACTTCAAAAAAGTATTTATACAAATCCATAAAGGTATTAGATGTGATTATTGTACACAGTGTAGTTCTATGAACTTTCTTTTTGGCTTCTCTACGCTGAGATATGAGTATTTTTAATAAGATCATGTGACTATGAATCTATCCGTTTTCCTGCATGTGAAGTTCATTTTTGAAGTTTGTTTGGAATGATCCTAAGGGACTTGAGCTATACATTTTGGATATATTTTACATTAAGAAGGTTGATTTATGATAAATTAAGTCTCTCCTAGCTTTGGTGCTCTCATACAATGATATATCTCTTATACTATCGAAACACAAAAGGTATCGCAACTCTGAAGAAAAGGAAGTCAAATCTCTAAAGTAAACCATGATTCAATCTGTAAAAAAAAGTGTTTTATTAGCTCTTAAATTAGTAATTCAATAATCATTGTCATGAATCTCAATAATGAACGATTATATTCTTTGAGCAAGACCTATGTTTGATCTAGATGGTGAAAAGTCTCTACAAATCAGGTAAAGTCTTTACCTTAGACGGTGTAAAGTCTTTGGCTTAGACTATGGAATGCTTTTGACTCAGACGGTGTAAAGTCTTTGCCACAAATAATGTAAAGTCTTTGCCTTAGATGGTGTAAAGTCTTTAGCTTGAACTATGGAATGTCTTTGACTCAGACGGTGTAAAGTCTTTGCCATAATTTATGTAAAGTCTTTGCCTTAGAAGGTGTAAAGTCTTTATCTCGAACTATGGAATGCATTTGACTCAGACAGTGTAAAGTCTTTGCCACAAATTATGTAAAGTCTTTGCCTTAGACGGTGTAAAGTCTTTAGCACGGACTATGGAATGCCTTTCACTCAAATCGTGTAAAGTCTTTGCCATAAATTATGTAAAGTCTTTGCCTTAGACGGTGTAAATTCTTTAGCTCGGACTATGGAATGCCTTTGACTCAGACGGTGTGAAGTCTTTGCCATAAATCATGTAAAGTCTTTGCCTTAGACGGTGTAAAATATTTAGCTTGGACTATGGAATGCCTTTGACTCAGACGGTGTAAAGTCTTTGCCACAAATCATGTAAAGTCTTTGTCTTAGACGGTGTAAAGTCTTTATCTTGGACAACGGAATGCCTTCGACTCAGACGGTGTAAAGTCTTTTCCATAAATTATGTAAAGTCTTTGCCTTAGATGGTGTAAATTCTTTAGCTCAAACTATGAAATGCCTTTGACTTAGATGATGTAAAGTCTTTGCCACAAATTATGTAAAGTCTTTTCCTTAGACGGTGTAAAGTCTTTGTCATAAATCATTTAAATTCTTTACCTTAGATAGTGTAAAGTCTTTAGCTTGGACTATGGAATTCCTTTGACTCAGACGGTGTAAATTCTTTGACTTGGACTATGTGATGTCTTTGACTCCAATAGAATAAACGTTTATTGTATATGAAGTAGTATTTTCATTTCCTAAAAAAATGAAAAATAAAAAAATAAAATATATTTTTTTTGTTTTACCCTTCCAAAAGTCATTTACAACATCACTAGGAGTACATATGTATAATAATGTGATGGTGTCAGTAAAAACAATACCTCGTATATTGATGAACTTAAGAAGGTATGCAAAATGGAGCACCAAAATTGCCAATGTCAATGATGAAAATAAATAAAAGGAGAGAGTCTATTTATAGATAAGTAGTGATGGTGAGGGAGTCCTTCTTCCAAAGTAATTATAATTACTTTTTGGGTAGGAGTCTAGTAGAATGATATAAATTTATTCGCTCCAAGAAATTGTAAAAATTTGGGCTATCCATATTCTAAAAGGAGTGTGTCCTTTATGAATTCTAATTGGATTTAGAAGACAAAATAAAAGGTAGGCATTTGCTTAAAAAAATGAAAACAAATGAAAAAAATGAAGAAAAATAAAAAATAATTTGTGTTTTACCCTTCCAAAAGTCGTTTACAACATCACTGGGAGTACATATGTATAATGATGTGATGGTTTTAAAAAACAAAACATACCTCATATACTGATAAACTCAAAAGGACATGCAAGGAGCATCAAAATGGCCAATACATTGATGAAAATAAATAAAAGGAGAGAGCCTATTTATAGACAAGTAGTGATGGTGAGGGAGTCCTTCTTCCAAAGTAATTATAATTACTTTTTGTGTTAGGACTCTAGTAGGATGATACAAATTTATTCTCTCCAAATCCTAATTGGTTGTGATGCACAGTCAGGGGTTGAGCAGCACCCCCAAGCCTTATCATAAATAAAATAAGAATAAAAATACACGAAGGGGGACATAAACCTTACCTACAAACTTAAGGTGGTTTATAAGTCGGCTAACCTACTAAGGTTGGTCATCTCATCCCCGAATACTAGATGGGAAATGATAAATCTATGAGAGGATTCCTCTTGATACAATGCGACTAAGAAAAACGTAAATGAGGGAGACTCTCCCCTTTCATGTAAATACAAGAAAGAAACCTACACTAGTCCTATTCAACTAAGCTACATTAAAAACATAGCTAAATCGAAGTAGAGCAAGTATACGTAACTTCCCATTTCCATGGATCGAGAGCGGTCATGTCATCGTTGTCCTTCTTAGGCTTATCGTATCGAGTTTGTCCATGAGATGTGAGTGTGTCATGCAATGAAAACGGCTGATGTCATGATGTTGCTGTTTTGGATATGTATAATGTATCCGTCATTGCAAAATTTTAAATCGGCTAGATTTTCAAAGTCGCTCGACTAACGTCTTCGATTATCCATTCGAGCCGCAACTTCTTGGATCCTCCAAATATTGGAATTAATGTAATTCTGCAGCAGCTGGAAGCTATTTTGGTATTGAAATTTGAATGTTGAAGCATTTGTGTTGTTGTGCAGGAACCTGTAGCTTTGTATGTGCTGCATTTCCCCATCTGCAAAGTTTACCAATATGCTGTGATGTGCATTGGAAAAAATTCCATAAGTACTGCAGCTTGTCTTGAGTGTTGAGTGTTTGAGCATTTGATAGGTGCAGTATCTCAGATGGCTTTGTTGTTGATGGCTACCTCTATGTATTTGTTGTTGATGGAGGTTGAAGTTTATGTGTTGTGGCTTGTATAGGACACAAATGTTTCCTTTTTTAACTCCAGCAGCCTACTTGTTAACTACCTGCAACATCCTATACCTGCACAGCCAAACAAACAAAAATACAAACAAGAACTTGTAGATGTTTTTTGTGTGTTGTAGGCTGTTGTGGTTGTTGTTGGAAGATATTGTTGTTGGAAATTGTAGCTTGCAAGATGAAAGTATTGCACAAATCTTTACAACATTCTTGATTCTCCAACCCAATTTCCTGTACAAACAAACAAACAGCCATACAAATAAGTAATTCTGCAAGTTGCAGTAACTTGGAGTTTGTACTTGTAGTTGTTCCTTGTGTGTTGTAGGTTGTTGGAGTTGTTGTTGGACTCCAATATTGAACCATGTAATGATGTTGTGGTGAGGATTGAAGTTCAAGTGTGATGCAACATATATTGGGGGACTCGTAAAGATGTTGTACTTCTTTACTATACCTGCATCAAAAGGAATCAAGGAAAGAACATATACTAATTGCCGTTTACCTACTAGAGGTTGCATTGAATGTGTATGCTCCTTTTCAGTTGTTAGGAGATGGATATCTGCCCTTTGATGAGCTTTGGCAGGTGTGCCTCCTAGGAGGCCTTGCTATCTCCATGATGACTACACCAAAAAAGGTCTATTAGAGTAGTTTGCAATTTTTGGTTGTTATTTTCCAGCTCTGCAACTACCTGCACATCTGCAAAATTGAAACCAATAAGAGGGAAACTCCTAGTGTTGAATGAGCCTCCACCTACTGTTGCTGTATTGTAGTTTCTCCATGTGTTATTATGGAGATGTTATATGTTTGTAGATGGTAGTTGGTGCATGAACTCCAGGCTCAGCTGCTGCAACACCACCATACATGATACCTGCATAAAGAGACACCTAATAGGAAACAAAATTAGAACTTAAGCTTCATTTTTTATGGTTGTTAAGTGTGGATCCATATGTTGGATGTTTTTTGTTGCTAGTATGGATTGATGTTGCTGTAGGCTCTTGTGTGTTGTGGTAGGTGGAAGTTCTTGTTCTTGGAGGATGCAGTTGTGTAGAGTACCTGCACAAGGTAAGCAAATAAGAGGACACCACTACTCTAGCTCTTACTTCTAAATGTATGTTAGTTGTTCTACTGAAGCAGTAAATAAAGGAGACTCTCCCCTTACAATAGGAAATAACTAGGGAATAAGGAGTAAAACAAATTACAGATAGATAATCTATTACACAGTGTAAGTGAGATCAGTCAAGAAGATTGTTTGATCCTTTTTAGTGTTTTCCTTCTGAAGTTTGCCATTCCTAGCTTGTCTATATTGATATAGCCCTTTGTTTCATGTTGTAGCTGCTGGAGATTTTAGAAGTGTTGCGTATCATTGAACATGTGGCTGCATTTTAATAAGGTATCTGTAGGATGATTTGTTTCTCTGAATATATGTTTGCACTAAAAGAGGTCCAAGTGCTTGACCAAAGACTGTAATTTTGTAACATATCTGTGAATGCTCCAAGGTGGTTTGAGGTCTTGTTTCAGCCACTAAGTCAATAATTCTGAATATACCTCCAATATCACTCTACTATAGCCATGTTGGAGGTGCCAATTGATGCCAATAGTTGCTGCCTGCACTTCTGCTTGATTATTAGTACCCATTCCCAATGGAGTTGCAAAGTCATATATTAAGTTACCATTATGGTCTCTTAATATTCCCCCTCCTCCAATTTTTCCATGGTTGTCTAGTGCACTCCCATCAGTATTCAACTTCATAATAGAAGATGGAGGTTTGATCCACATAACTTTGGTCACTCTCATGTCTTGTTGGCACTTTTCTGTCATAGGAACCAACTCCTTCCAGCACTATGGCCACTTAATGTAAGGGTAAGCAGTGCTTATCAGCATGTATAGGTCCTTGACTATGGAGAATTTAACTCTAGTAGTACTAGATTTCTTTCCTCCATATTTACTCGCACATCTATTCTTCCATATATGCAAACAAACAAACATAGGAGTGGCCTACAACATGAGCTTATGAACCTCATTATTGGACTTGGAAGTCCACCACTTTATCAAGATGCTTTCAAGGGATAGGTCCCTTGCATTATCCCTCATGAGCCAGAGAATTGTAGCCAAATATGCTTGGCAAAATTTCCAGAGGCAAATATGTGATCTACATTGTCCAATCCTGGTCTATGGCAACAAGAACATGTTCCTGGTACTGATCCAAATTGGACAAGTTTATCATTAGTAGGGAGTTTTTGTCTCAGAGCTCTCCATAGTAAAAAAGACACTTTGAAGGGAATGTTAGTATGCCAAGTGCATCCATCAGTCAGGGTCTTGGCTCTTTTCTTTCTAACTTGTTCCCAAACTCATTTGGAAGTGAAATTACCATGTGAAGTCAACTTCAAGCATGCGTGATCAATTATGTTAGGTTAATAGTCTATCTCAGTGTTTAGGATCTGCTATACTAGTTGATGAGGGGCATATTTTCTGATTTTCTACATATTCCACTCCCCATTCTTAATATATTCAGATACTCTACTATTGTTGAGTCTAGGTAGATGGTTATTATGATAAGCTAGGGGGCCAATACCCAGCCAATCATCCCACCAGAAGCTGCATGTATCTGAGCTGATATGCCAGTGTATATGTGGCTTAATATCAATTTTATTAGCCATCATGTGCTTCCACATAATAGACTAACCTGTGTCCCATTTTGTTATCACTGGATGATCTCTTTGGCAGTACTTAGCCTTCAGAAATCCTCCCCATAATGTCTTCTTGGACCTGAAGGTCCACCATTGTTTGTATTGTAAAGCTAAGAACACATCTTGTATATTTTTCATACTAATACCCCCTTCCTCTAAAAGATAGCTGAGAGTCTCCCATGATGCCCAATGATATTTCTTCTTCTTTTTGTCCCACCCTCAGAAAAAGTCAGCTATAAGGCCTTTGATCTGATTCATAGTGGTAGCAGTAGGTCTGATTATAGACAACAAATGGATTGGTAGTGATTGCAGCACTGATTTCACCAATTTTGCTCTGCCTCCATAGCTCAACACTTTAGTCTGCCATCCTCTGATTTTGCTTAGAGCTTTGGACACCATACTTGTATAGTATATGATTCTCTTCCCTCCAATGTAGAGTAGACAACCCAGGTAAGTAATGGGACCATGTGTACACTTAAAGCCTGTGATCCTGCCTATCCTCTTAATAACATTTGGATTGGCTCTTGTCCTTGTTGATTAGCTGGCCTAAAGTTGTTTCATAAGCCTTCAAAGTCTTGGTAATAAGAGTCATAGAAAAGTTGTTGGTAGTAGTGAATATGATCACATTATCTGCAAAGCTCAAGTGGTTCACTTGGGGGCCCTTTCTTTCCATACAGAATCCAGTATATAGGTAGTGTTGGTGAAGATTATTCAGCATCCTGGATAGAAATTCAGCTCCTATAATGAATAAGGCAGGTGATAAAGGGTCTCCTTGCTTGAGACCTCTTGTGGAATGGAAAAAGCCATGTCTTTCCCCATTAATGATGAGTGAGTACCAGTTGTTGGACATGATCCTCCACACCATATCAATAAAAACTTCTCCAAATCCCATCCTCCTCATACCAAGAGACCTTGTCATATGCCTTAGCCATCTCCAACTTGATCACTATATTATCTCCAACTTTGGGCCTCTTAATGTTGTGAATAATTTCCTAAGCCAGCATTATATTTTTAGATATGCTCCTACCTTTAACAAATCCTGATTGGTTATCAGAAATGAGCTGAGGTAGAATGGGAGAAAGTCTGAGATAGAGAAGTTTGGATATTATCTTGCTAGTGAAATTACTGAGAGAGATGGGCCTGTACTCTAACAGTTTGTTGGGGTGTTCAGTTTTAGGAAGTAGAACCAAACAAGCATGTGATATGTACTTGGGAATACAGTGACAATTGAAGAATTATTGCACTAGCTTCAGTAGATCATCACTAATGACATCCCAACATGAGTGAAAGAACTTGCCACTCATGCCATCTGGCCCTACAGCTGAGGTAGAACTCATAGAAAATACTACCTCATTTACCTCATCCTTTGTAGGTATGGAATGAAGTAATTCATTCTACTAATCAGTAACTATTCTTGGGATGCATTTAATCACGTGTTCATTGATTTATTTCTCCTCAGTAGTAAAAATTTTCTCAAAGTGTGCACAAGCTGCACTTGCAATATTGTCATCACCCTGGATAGAGTTTCCATGTTTATCACTGGTCTTATGGATGAATAACTTTTTTCTTCTTCCTCTGATGATGGCATGTAAATAATTTGTATTGGCATCTCCATTTTTGAACCAGTGCAATTGAGTTTTTTGTTTCAAAATGGATTGCTTTGTCTTCAAATATCTGATATACCCATTTATCTGATTAAGCTTGGCTCTATTATCTTCAGAATTGTCATTGATGATGTTTTATTCAGCTTGTATCACCTGTTCCTCAAACTGTTTAACTTCAGCAAATATATCACCATATTGATTTCTAGACCAATGGCTAAGGGTATTATAAACTCTTTTTAGTTTTTGATGAAAGATCCTCATTGGATTTCCATCCACAGGTGTTTCCCAGCAGGATCTTAGAGTATCAAGGAAGTTTTCATTTTCAACCCAACAATGTAAGAACTTGAAATATTTGATAATATTACTTTGTCTTTCAGTACATTCTAGTAGAAGTGGACAGTGATCAGAACCTGTAGAGGCTAGGTGATTAAGAGTGCTCATAGGCATGACCTCTAACAAAGCATCATTGACCATGACCCTATCAATTCTCTTCCATATTCTAGCCTCTGCATCTCTTTTGTTTCACCATGTGAATTGTTGTCCATGAAAACCAAGATCAGTGAGTCCACAAGTTTCTATGACACTAATGAACTTAAAGTCTTGTTCATTTTGTAAGGTTGGCCCCCCATCTTCTCTTCAACATAATTTATTACATTGAAGTCTCCAATGGTGCACCAAGGTTCTTCCATACTATAGAATTGAAGCATCTTGTCCTATAGTTCTCTTCTCGTGTAATCTTTGCATTTGGCATATACAAAGGTAATGAGATAGTGTTTAGGCCAAGCTGCATGAGTGATGTTACAGGTAAGCTGTTGTTCATCCTGGTCCATAAGATTGCGCACACAGTCTTTATTCCAAAATAACCATATTTTGTTGTTGGAGTTGGACATGGCATTATCCATACCTAACTGAATTCTGTAGAATTGGAGCTGAGATTTGTTGGAGAAAGGTTCCAGCACTGCAATCATAGAGAGCTTATGGTAGTCTTTTAACCTTTGTAGTTTGTCTAGGGCACCTTGAGTATCAATACTCCTTGCATTCCAGCAAAGTGTACTAATCATCATAGTATGTGGGATTTAGACCTTGTGTTGATGTTGCTTTTGACTGCAATATTATCAGAACTGCTGATGGAGCTTTGTAATATTTGTTCATTTTGTAATCAGAGGATTATCATAGAGATTGTAACACGCACCACATTTTAAAATTAAATATTACACTTTGTTACTCCAATTTTCTGGTCTTGATTATTTATTTTTTTCGTTTCGAAAATTTGTTGTTTATAATATCATCAAAGAGAAAATTAGGCATCAAATTAAAACAATGTCAAGGAAATGATATTTCTCTTTCATCACCTTGTTGAGGGCTTCATAATTGAATATCTCACTATTAAAGATTCTCTTGTGTTGGAGAATAATTTTAAATATAGGTATGAGCACATGAAGATTGTTGTTCCTCCATAAGCACTTATGATTGGATCCATCAGAAATTACAACACTTTAAATATATCAGTGAGTGTAGTTTTTTCATATTTAAAATTATTTCACATTTAAAATAAGGAAAAAAATATTACTAGATATCATATGTTGGTATATTCCTGTAGTAGAAATACCGAGAAATGATGTTTAAAAATTATTCTACATTAATTTCACATCCTTTTTTAACACTCATAATGACCTATTAATGAAAAACCATGAAAGATGACCTACCAGTTCTATTTTATTCTCTGAAAATAAACAAGGCAATGTATCACCAATTTAAGTGTGGGAAAGGTCGTGATCATGATCGTGATCAAGAAAGAAATTGTAATCATGGTGATCATCTTGCACCAAACAATAGATTTCACCATCATCACTGTAGGGAGGATGTAAAGCATGAAGTGGTGAAAAAAATATTTAAAATATAATTATTATCGATGTGGAAGACAAGGGCATTGACCGCGTACCTATCATACGCCAAAACATCTGCTTGACTTCTATCAAATATCTCTGAATAACATGAATAATAATGCACAAGTAAATCTTGTCTTTGAAGATAATGTTAAACTCATGCATCTAGATATAACAGATTTCTTTGAACATCTCCACGGAACGAATCTGTAATATCCTAAATAATTTTCACTCATGTTGTTGTATTAACTAGTATGATCATTTTCTTTAGTTCGGTAAATAAATAAAGTTTTTGTATTTTTTTATTTAGTAATAACACTAAAATACTTACTTTGTTTATATTTTGTATCTTGAAGAATATATGAATATTTCTCAAGTTTTATTTGGGACAATGATCAATCATGAGGATATTTTTGTTATTGAAAATGGAACAACAACTTTCATATTCAAAGATGAAAATACTTCTCTAACTTGATCAGGAAAAAAGAAAACGCTACTACAAGTTTTAGTAATTTAAAATGATTGAAGGCTCTAAAAGAGCTACTATATTTCTACCTCAGAGGATGAATGTTGCTATTAAAGGTGCATTATTCTCTTCTAAATCTCCAAGAACTGGTTATATTTTAAAGATATTTGGTGAAATCAATATCTTGGTATTGCCAACAATGTCTCAAGTTGGAAAATATATATTGAAAAAATTATCAACTTTGTCTTTTAGCTTATATTATGAAGAAAGTAGTATCGTTGAAGTACACTCTTATAAATCATAAGTTTATCGATTTAGATATTTTTGTACTTTCGTATGAATGAATAGGTAATCCTGGATCAATAATGATGAAATGAAACACTAAAAATTCTAGCGGGCATCGATTAAAGAACCTGAAAATTCCGATATGTGATGAATTTTCATTTACTGCTTGTTGTCAAGACAAATTTATTACTAGTCCATCACCAATGAAGGTTGGAATTGAATCCCTAATGTTTTAGAAGGTATACAAGGGATACATGTGGACCTATTTACCCATATGTTGGATGTGATTCACCTTTCATAATTTACTATCTTAAACCGTTAATGAAAAATGTTATTTACTGCTAGATTTTGTAGATTGTTGATTTGATGAAATAAATTTTTTCACAATTAGGTGAGGAGAATAGAAAACTCAAAAGAAATTACATTGAAAATTTTGTTACTATTTCATTTTGATTCACGTTCCCCTAGATATGAATAGGAGGTTTAAAGATCATTTATTTATAAAAAATAGAAATTAAATGTCATATACATTTACTAATTTGAAAAGGATAACTAAGTCATAGTTTTCTATAGAGAATATACATATTCGAATTGATATCCCAATAGGACTATCTACTAGTGTCTACTGAATCTCATACACGCTTGAAGCATGGTAGACCATTCAATTTCAAGGATAATTTATTTTTAAAATAGAAAAAAATGATCATAATGACACCGTAAAGATTTAAGATCCGATTAGTTTTTATATTCCTGGAGAAATTAGTGAACCTGAGACTCAAGTTCGTAAAGCACTATTAATAAGTTATATTGCTGATGCAAAAAATTTGAATCGATCAAAATTTTGATGGATAATAATTTTTGTGTATAACGTTTTACTTAATATTATGCAAAATAGTGAGTTTGTTGAACCTCTATCAATCGAAAAATTTCAACGAAAATGTGATTGGCCAAAGTGGCAAGAGGCAATTGAATTAAAATTGAACTCACTTGCTAAGCGTGATATTTTTGAATCTGTAGTTCAAATGTCTGATGGTGTAAATTTAATTGTCTATACAAAGGTCGTTGTCCAATATAAATGAGAGAAATGAAATTGGAAGTTCAAGGTACACATTTTTAGGAAAGAATTTTCTTAAGGACCTAGAGTCATTTATGCAAAATCCATATTCATCTATTCTAAACACAATAATATTTCGGTATGGTATATGTTTAGTTATACAAGAAAATATTGAAATACATCTAATAGATGTGGTTATAGTTTATCTTCATGGCTCATTTGATATTAAACATATTATACTAAATTTTCATACGGATTTAAAAATTCCTGTGAATCATATAGTTTAAAGTCTTGAAAAAGGTACTCAATCAGATTACAAACAACATCATATAATTTTATAATGACCTATTTCAGTCATTATGGATAAGAAAATAGGAAGAAATTTGGGTCATAAAACTTCTGAGTAGTAACTTGGAAAATTTGAGTCCAGGCCAAATTTGGAGGAAATCTTAGTTAGTTGAGGTCTAGGGTAATCCGATAATGGATGGTTGATTTAATTATTAGTGTGATAGTTTGAGTTGATAGCCAAGACATTAATGAACTCGTTATGGCTTTACAAAATTAAATTCAGGTGAGAAGAACTCCCATAATCGATCTTGGCATGAAGGGTTAATTTTAGACCAAGAACAAGCTGAGATACTTTGGAAAGGGATAGCTCCAGCTCTTTAGAGTTTCCAAGGCTTGATTTCAAGGTAGGAAATGGTTTATTTCCTGTGTGTGTTATGTGTTCCTGTTAAACTACAACTGAAAGTATTTCCTACATGCATGAGACTAGTAAAAGATGTAATGGACTTAATGAAATGACTATTGTGATCAATTACTTTTAATGAACCTGTTACTTGATTGTACAAGTGTGTGAATTATTCGTTGTGAACTGTGATTGTGATTGTTATTGGGATTGGGATTTTGGATCCAGTTTTATATTCCAATACATATATTAGATCAGGTGTAACATTCTAACACGCATGTTAGATAAGATGTCACGTTTTGACACATATATTAAATTGAGTAGCACACCGATATGAAATAACAGTTTGATTATGGGTCCCTTGACGGGACTGTTATTGACTTTTGTGTTGAGATTGCCACTATGAACTGTGTAAGGTTTATAAAATGGAAATTGATAGTGTGTTCCATATATGCCTGTCTTTACTATGTTATAGTTACTTGAGCATGTTTCACTTAATGGGTTGACCGCGTGATCCTACGCATACACATTTTTTTATCTACCAGGTAAAGATCCATAAGATCACAAGGAACGAATTTATGCAATATGGACATGGGACAACCCCTATAGGCCTTTCTAGCCATAATTGACTCAACCACGGGAGTAGACACCAAATAAGGCTCTACTAACATTTCAGGCATTATATCAAACCTATTAGCTAAGAATAGAGTAAAAACTGACAAGTTTGAACTCGGGTCCAATAATGCATATACTTCAAAAGTAAAGATCCTTAACACACCGGTAACCACATTTGGTGCTTCCTCAACCTCTTTCCTCCCATGCAATGCATAGAAATGGTTGATGCATTGGGCACCTCCTTGAGCTTGTTGTCCATGACCAACTTGGCCTTGAGGCCTACTATTACCACCATCTCTACAATCCCAAGCATGATGACCCGACCTACCATATTTGAAGCATGTTTTTAATCCTGCCAAGCACTCCTCTTTGTGGGTCTTCCCACACTTCCTACATAGGGAAAATCTTGGGTACCAATGTTATCTCTTGGGACCATTGAGTTGGGACTTTTTTCCTTGTTGAATTTGGGAGGAGTATTAGTAGAACCTTGTCTAGCAAACTATTGACCACTTTGGCCCTTGTTATTGCTACCATAACCAAACTTTTGAAGATTGAACCCCCTACCATCCACTCTAGCCTTTTTGAACCCTCTAGACCGTTCCCTCAAATTCTCTTCTTCGATTTGTTTGGCTTAAATCATCAACCGGGAGATGTCCATCTCCATGATTAACATAGACATTTTGCATTACTTGGACACTAAGCTTGAGACACCAAAAATAAACTTACTCATCCTTTCTCGGGGGTTAGAGACCATGAAGGGATCATACTTAGACAATTTTGTGAACAGGAGAGCATATTCCCTCACACTCATAATATTTTGATGGATATTGATGAACTCTTGGATTTTGGCCTCCCTTAACTCTAATGGAAAGAAACGGTCAAGGAAGGCATGTTTGAACTCTTTCTATTCTATCGGCCCCATTTCCTAATCCCTCTCAACCACCTATTGTTCATACCATACTCGAGCCACACCTTTAATTTGATAGGCTACTAGCTTGGACTTTTCATTCAGTGGCACACCCATGATTGACAAGATCCGGTACACCTCATCAATGAACTCCATAGGGTCCTTATCTAGTTTAGAACCATCAAACTTGGGCGGATTAATCATTTGAAAATCTTGAATTTGAGAGGGTAGATTTTGCAATTGAGGAGGAGAGACACCTTAATGCTCTTGGTGGGCTACAACTTGAGCTAATAATGCAATGATGTTGCAAAACTCGGCATGAGTTAGCTCTTTCTTCCGATGTGGGATATACGGAATTAGAGGAGCTTGGTCCTCATCATCAACCCTTTCTCTTAGAGGTGCTCTTCCACGAGGCATTATCTAAATAACATAAAATTTGTCAATATTTAGAGGAAAACATAGGACACTCTAGGGAATGATATAAATTGAAAGAAGTGAAGACCTTTCTAAATGTTTCATAGTCTCCAATTCATAGTAGTGGTATGCTTCACAACCATGAATCAAACCCTATTCGATGTGGTATGTTGGACTTCGAGGACTATTTCAAAACATCATGCTCTCATACAAAGTTTGTCATGACCCAAAACTTGGGCCTAGACGTGAGATGGCGAATGAGACACCCAGAGGTGCCTCACCCAAGCCTCTTAGCATTCATTAAGCATTTCATTGGTAATGATTAACAAAACAACTGGAAAATATAAGGGATATAGGGGCTAAGAAACTTTATGTTAATAAGTGTCAAAACCCAACATAACATCTTTTACTATGTCCAACAATACCTTCTATATTAAGAATTGGCGGGGGGCTAAGATATGTCCCTAGATCACCCTCAAGATTAAGTCAAAAATACCGAACTCAATTTAAATGTCTAAACATAATATAAGATAGATAAGATAGGAGTTCGTTCCCAGAACATGGGAACTCACCAAAGTAGTAGCCTTCAATGATCAACTTATCCAAGAGGAGGAGAGTGTGGAGCGATGTCGGTCCCTACATGAAGATATTATATAGGAAAAAGTATGCGTTAGTACTTTGAATGTACTAAGTATGTGAGTGTGCTATTCAATGAAGAACATGAGAGATAGACATGTATAGGCAATATGCTTAAGTAAATGCATGCATGAGAAATCATCATATGAATCCTTAAAACCATTGGACTTGTGGGAAATAAACTTAAAAGACATTTAAGACCACGTGAGCTATTAAATGGAATCCAACATAACCCCTTACGTTAGCACGAGGAGACTACTTGCTAGGTAGAACTCCGTTCAGTTTACATTCATTCATTTAACATTTGATGGCTACAAATGCCTAGCCTACAAGGGCTTTTATGGTGTCACATAGTTAATGCAATATGAGACTTTACTTAAGGACCCCTTAGGCTGAGTCCCCATCTACATGCTACATTCGGTGCTAGCTCAAGTCCTACGAAATAACATTTAAAATCAATATAGCATAAGCATTATGTAACTTTAATATTAAAACATCAATCGGTGGAATAGCTTATTAAAACTTTCATTTTATTCAATGCGAGAATTGTCCTTTCATATTGAAACCTTACTTTGGCTAAGAAGCCTTTATCAGTCAATCATTTTATAAAGACTCCCATTCATAACAACTTACTTCATCACATTCATTAGAGTAAAACTTCATTTCAACATTACTTTATCACAAGAAACTACGTGGGTTCATTTCATTAAAAAAACCTTTCAATTCCTTAAAAGAATTCTTGCATGTACAAAAGTAATGGAAATGCATAAAATACACATTCTTAAAACAACACACCATATATATATTTAAACACTTTTCAAGCCTTCATATAGGCACTTTAATAACATCATAACTTCATGAAATCAAGGGTTAATATCCATTAATATATGTAAAGAAACTTCAAATATATCATAATCCATGCATTTAAAATCATCATGTAAAATCCCATAAGAGTTCATCATGTAAAATAGAAATACTAGGTTGAGAAAATATTTGGGCTCCATGGGTGGAAGGAGCCATGGATGAAAACCCACATACCTTTCTTGAATTCACTAGGAATTGAAGAAGAACTTTGAAGAAGTTGGAAACCCTAGCTTGAGTTTGGAGAGAAATCTTCAGAGGACTTGTGAGTTCTTGCCTTGGATGTTTATAAGAGAATGAATTGAATAGGATAGGGCTTGAAGAGAAGAGTATTTTCAGACTTGTACTTGGCCGTAAAAGTGTCTAGTTTCATTGAATTGAACTTTAGAAAATACAAAATTGCCTCTTCATTAGATCTGAAAAATTAGTCGTATGGGACCCTTATACGGGTCGTCCTCGTAATGACGATTCATGCAAATAACCTATTGTGTAGGCTTGAGAAAAGGCCTAAAACATAGTCTCTGAAGTTTGGGAACAACCCGTGTATATGATCAATTCTCAAGGAAATGACTCATTTCTTGGGCTAGTCATGCAGGTCCCAAAAACCTGCAAAATTCATGTCTCTAAAGTTTAGGAACGACCATTGTATATGACCCATCCTCTCAGGAATGGTCTGTTCTCAAGGCTTATTTGCGGAGCCTAAAACATAGTCTCTGAAGTTCATGTACGGCTCATGTATACGACCCCTCCCTAATGAAATGGCCCATTTCTTAGACTCGTAGACTTATACTTGAGAGGTCCTTGAAACTTGGCCTCTAAACTTAGCATATAAGTGGTTTTTATGACCCATCTACTAGAGGACGACTCATTATGGAAGGTTGAAGAACCTCTCCTGAGGGGAACTCCATTTTTTCTTCTCAAAGGGTCTCTCTACAACCCACCCTTATGTGCCGTCAAAGGACCTATGAGCCGTATAGGGTATCATTCTTATAGATAGGTTCAAAATTTTGGGACTTTTCTCTTTAGTTCTAACTTTCCGACTTAGAGGGTCTTATAGTTATGGGAGTCTATCAAATGTTACCTTAGAATTATATGTTGAGTACGCTCATGTATATACCTATATTTACTTTTGACCATGTCTTTGGTTGTGGTTATTTTTTAGTATTTTAGTTTACTTTTTCCTATCTTGCTCAGTTGGCCTATGATGCCTACTGGATACCTTTTGTTTTGGTACTCATACTACACTCTGCATCTGTTTTTGTGATGTCATTTTGAGTATTAGCTAGAAACATTGATTCAAGCCAGTTGCAGTCGTAATCGGAGGCGAGGGTGAGCACATTATGTTTTGGGATTACCCATCTTTCTCTATACATAATTTTTTCCTCTCTTTTTCTTTTTGAGACAACCCTATTTCTGTGGTCCACTTTTAGGACTTGCACTCTTTTTTCTACCAGCCCTGTACATGTGACTTCTAGGTTCTGGGAGGGATATTTTTACTTGTATATATTTAGCTTGCTTCTGCCCGTTCATTTATGTTCTTATTTCCTCATTACTATTTTTCTTTTAGATTGAATTATTGGTCTTCTACCCTAACATCCCATTACTCGCAGTTGTGGGATACGGGTTGGCTTACCTACTAGTGATTCATAGTAGGCGCCATCATGACCTGAGAAATTGAGTCATCATAAGTTTGTATCAGAGCCTTAGGTTTACTGATCTCACTTGTGTAGATATAATATCGAGTAGAGTCATGTGGATCGGTTGTAGAGATATTCATGACTTATCTTTGTGAGGTTATTGGATTTCTTTAGAAACGTGTCTCTTTTGTATTGTTGTTGTGCAGTACATGTCTTATTTATATCTAGAAATTTCACTTGTTCCAATCTATTATAGGATGGCTCACACGTGCGCAGGAGGTAGAGTCCTACATAGAGGTCATGTCAGGGCTGCAGCACCATCCTGGGACATAAAGCAGATCCTGGACCTAGAAGTGGAGCCACCAGTAGCTCCAATACATCAGTTGTTAGTGGGACTGAGACCATCCAAGCCAACACCCAAGCCTGTTGCATTTCCAGACTTACAGGCAATGTTCACCCTGATATTAGCTGCTCTTGGTTGTATGCATTAGGCCACAAATCTAGTTGCTCCAGTGTTGCAGGACCAGCATATGCTAGAGGAACCTATTGTTCAGCAACCACCGACACCTGCCACTTAATTAGATGATTTGAAGGGTGTTATATCGCTATAGGAGTAGAACATGCTTGGGGTGTTCCTTAGACTATCACTACAGAGGTTTTCTAGGGATGTGGGTGAGGATAGTCATGATTTTCTACTCACTTTCCGAGAGAGGCTACAAACCTTGGGTCTGTAGAGTGGAGAGAATCTGACTTCACTGCTTATCAACTAGATAGTTCTGCTCGACAATGGTGGTATTTATACTTAGAGATCAGGTCAGATGGATATTTATCGGTGATGTGGGCTGAGTTCTCAAAGGCTTTCTTTGCCCAATTTATTCCTAGGAGCGTCAGAGATCAGCTTTGAGCTCAGTTTTCATGATTGGAGTAGGGCTCCATAATTGTATTGGAGTACTAGGCCTAATTCCATGAGCTCTCTAGACTTGCCTCTATTTTTTTTACCTACTGCGAAGGAGAGGATTTGGTGCTTCATCAAGGGATTGAGACAACAATTGCAGATTTAGACTTAGTCTTTAGTCTCAGTGAGCCGCTCATTTCTAGATGTAGTAGATCATACCCGCATACTTGATTAGCTCTGTCGCAAGGCCCAAGGAGGCAACTATATGAGAGATAATTATGAGGATAGTCAAGGTAAGCTCCGCTTTTGACAAAAGTAGTCATATAGCATATCTTATGAGAGATTCTAGTTGAGTTAGTTAGGACATCCTTTCTAGGACTCTCTTTAGACTTTAGAGAATGATCCGTAGCGTTAGGGGGCTCTATTGCTGGTCCGAGTCAGGCTAAGGTAGTTCAAAGATAGGTTCTTCCAGCCAAGGTGCCCAACCTCCAGATTTGAGTAGATAGTCATAGGGGTCCTATGAATTCGGGGAGTTAGATCATTGGTCTTATGAGTGCCCTCACCATAAGTAAGCCTTACCAGCCCTATCGGTAGCTAGACCTATGCCAACACCAGCACCTCCAATTAGAGGTAGAGGTCAATTACAGAGCCATAGAGTTGGTCATCAAGATGCACGGTAAGCTCCTATGAGAGGCAAGGTTGATGCATAGCGTAGATGATCCCAACCCCACTTCTATGCAGCTTTAGCTAGAGTAGAGGATAAGGCCTCGGACAATGTGATCACAAGTACAGTTTTATTATGTTATCGTCCTGCATCTTCTTTTTTTGATCCAGGCTCCACCTATTCTTATATATCTGTATATTGTTCCCTTTGACTGGACGTGAGTCTAGAGCCCTTAGTTGTGCTATTGCGTGTTTCGACCCCAGTAGGTGATTGTTTAGTAATAGATGAGGTCTTTAGATCCTATGTGGTGACTATTCAAGGGTGGGACACTAGGTTTGATCTAATTTTGCTTGATATGGTGGATTTTGATCAGATTTTGGGCACGGACTAGTTATCATTCACCACACGGTCTTGGATTGCTATGCCAGGATCGTTACCTTAGCCATGCCTAGAATCCTGTTGGTGGCGTGGCAGGGCTCTTATAGTCGCACACTATTTAGGGTGACTTCTTTTGTTCGGGCTCAGAGTTTAATGGCTAGCAGGTGCCTGGCATACTTGGCTTGTGTAACAGATGTTAGTAGGGAGGTCCCTACGGTTTATTCAGTACCTATAGTCCAAGAGTTTGCAGATGTGTTTCTTACTGATTAGCTAGGCCTTCCTCCTGACTACGATATTAACATTGCCATTCATGTAGAGTCGAGTACTCACCCTATTTCTATCCCACCATACCCTATGGCCCCTACTATGCTCAAGGAGCTCAGTGTTTAGCTTCAGGATCTATTGGATAAGGGATTTATTTTGCCTAATATATTTTCTTGGGGTTCCCCAATCCTATTCGTTTGGAAGAAGGATGGTACTATGCAGATGTGTATTGATTACAGATAGTTGAACAAGGTAATGGTGAAGAACTATTACCCCATGCCTAGGATTGATGATATATTTGACCAGCTTTATGGTGCCATGGTATTTTCTAAGATTTATTTGAGATTCTTCTACCACCAGTTGATGATTAGGGTAGCGGACATCCCTAAGACAACATTTAGGACTCGTTATGGCCACTCTGTGTTCCTAGTGATGTCTTTTAGGTTGACTAATGCCCCTACTGCATTCATGGACTTGATGACTTAGGTGGTTAGGTCATACCTAGACTCATTTTTCATAGTCTTCATCGATGACATTTTGGTATACTCACGAAGCCGGGATGTGCATGAGTAGTATTTGAGAATAGTGCTCCAGACTATAAGAGATCAACAGATTTATGCCAAGTTCTCAAAGTACGAGTTTTGTCTTGAGTCTATAGCATTTTTGGGGCACGTGGTGTCTAAGAAAGGCATTATGGTAGATCCGGTAAAGATTAAGGCTATTTTTGATTGGGTTAGTCCCACTTTTGTGACTGAGATTCATAGCTTTGCGGATTGTTAGGGTACTACAAGTGCTTTGTTGAAGGGTTTTTTACTATAGCGACACCTCTAATTTAGTTGACTGGCTAGGATATTCCATTTGTGTGCTTAGAGGAGTGTGAGAGGTGCTTTTGAGGGCTCAAGGCGTTGCTTACCACTGCTCTTATATTAATTCTTCTAGTTGAGGGTGAGGGATTCACTGTTTGTTATAAAACCTCTAGCATTGGTTTGGGTTGTGTACCGATGCATCAGGGTTGGGTTATTGCTTATGCGTCAAGGCAACTTAAGTTGCTTGAGCGCAACTACCCTACTCTTGACTTAGAGGTGGTGGCGGTAGTTTTTGCACTTAAGATATAGAGGCACTATCTGTATAGAGTTTGATTCGAGATTTACATAGATCACATGAACCTTCAGTATATTATAAGCTAGAGGGGTCTTAATTTGAGGCAGCGCCACTATATTGAGCTCCTGAAGGAATATGACCTCTTTATTCTCTACCATTCGGGCAAGTGAGTATGGGTAGTCTATCCTTCCTTTCTATTGTGTAGCGACCATTATATTTGGACATCTAGTCCTTAGCTAATCTGATGATTCAACTTGACATCTCTGATTCCGAGTGTGTGTTGGTTTATGTGGGAGCCAGTTATCTCTATTGCACTAGATCTGCAGACATCAGTTTAAGGATGAGTATTTAGTGTCACTTTGATATTGGGTTTGGTGAGGTGACGACGGCCTGGCTATATTAGATTCAGATGGGGGTTTTAAGGTTTGGTGGTCGTCTTTTTGTTTTTAATGTTGGGGGTTTGATTTAGTTGATCCTTAGTGAGGCCCATGATTTAAGATATTATATCCATTTAGGCATCACAAAGATGTATTATGACTTGAGGCAACACTACTAGTGGAGCAGCACGAGGAGAGATATTGTTGATTATGTGTCATGTTGTTTGAATTATCAGTAGGTTAAGGTCGAGAATTTGAGGCCTAGTGGAAAGCTTCAAAGATTACTCATTATGGAGTGGAAGTGGAAGAGGATAACCATAGACTTTATTGTGGGGTTATCTCGCACATCTTATGGTCTTGGTAGTATTTGGGTCATCGTGGAATGATTGATAAAGTCAGCACACCTTCTCCCCATTCATACTTCCTACAATGTTAAGAGGTTGGCCTATATTTACATCCGGTAAGTGGTTTATCTTCATGGTTTTCCAGTTTCTATAATCTCAAATAGGGGCTTACAGTTCACATCTAGCTTTTGGAGGAATTCCAGGAGGAGTTGGGTATCCATGTCGACCTTAGCATAATTTTCCACCTACAGACTGATGGCCAGTCATAACGCATTATTCAAGTTCTCGAGGATATATTGTCAGCATATGTTATGGATTATGGGGGTTAGTGCAATCAATTTTTGCCCTTGTTGAATTTTTCATACAACAACAGCTACAACTCCAGTATTTAGATGGCCTCGTTTGAGGCCTTATATGATATGTCATTGTCTCTCTATGATTGATTGTTTGAGTCTTCTATGCCCAGGCCCCGTGGTACGTACTTGATGCAAGAGGCCTTAGATCATTTAAGGGTGATTCAGGATAGGCTTAGGACAGTTAGGAGAAGACATCAGAGTATTGCAGATCGTAAGAGTCAACCATTGAGAATTATTGTTGGTGATAGGGTGTTCCTCCGTGTATCCCTCAAGAAGGATGTGATGAGATTTGGGAGATGGGGAAAGATTAGCCCCAAGTATATTGTCCCTTTTTATATATTGAGGAAAGTTGGTAAGGTTTCATATGAGTTAGCTTTACCTATAGCCTTTTTAAGCTATTCATCTGGTCTTTCATGTTTTGATGTTATGCCAATATGTTCCAGATAAGTCCCATGTGCTTCCGCACGACGCTGTTGAGTTGGATAATCATTTGAACTATATTAAGGAGCCAGTTATTAATTTTCCAGAGATGTCAGGCAGTTGCAATGAGATCCATTTTTAGGGTTAAGGTATGTTCAAGGCATCATCTATTCAAGGAGTCTACCTTGGAGACTAAGCATGAGATGCGGGTATAGTTCCCCAGCTTATTTAATACTTCAGGTACTTCTTGACACTTACTATTGTGGATGCAAATTCTTTCAGTAGTGGATGTTATAATGACCCTCCAAGTCATTTTTGAATTAAAGCATTCATTTCATCATTTAGAGCATTCCTGTAGCGACCATAAGTCATTTATGACTTGCTGGCACTAACTGTTCGGTTGCCTGGTCTTTTATTTAGGTTTTTGACCCATTTTTCTATTTTTAAGCTTTGATAACTTACAAATTAGACTTCGGTCATAACTTTAATAAAAATAACTTAGAACAAAATTCTAATAGTTTCATCAACTCTAGAATGGCCAAATTAGTCTATTAGTATGGTCGGCATGAGTATCGAGGCAGTCGGTACGAGTTTGAGGCCAATTGGTGTTTTCGCCTTCGAAACTTGGCCTATGGTTGAATTTTGTCAATATTCTTTGAAAATGTGCTTGAACAAAATTTGAATAGTGTGGTTAGTTCTAGAATGCCAAGTGTTTTCTAGAATAACCATTCGTTCGCTTCCCGAGGCTTTAGTCTAGAGGCCCGTTGTGTTATTTGGCTCAAAATGGCACTTGAGGGTTATCACGACCCAAACCCATAGGCCGTGATGGGTGCCCAAACTGGACACTCGCGTATACCCTTGCTAGCCATAAGCAAACATGTCCCCTGTTTGAGTCAAAGTATATAACATGCAAGAAAGATATATAAGCCGACAAGGACATCACGACGGGGGATACATCCCCAAAACATAAACCGTATCCGCACGAGTGTAGATACATACCTATGTAACCCATACACAACTCACACATATATCTATAGACCTCTAAGGGTATAATGATAACATAAGGCGGGACAAGGCCCCCGCCATACCCCTGAATAAACAAAACGAGTGTACAAATTAAGAGACCAGTACCATATCTAGGCTCTGATACAATGGAGCTTCTCCCGAACTTGCTGGTAGGAGTCCTAAGCTGGTAGGCCTCTAAAATGTATGTATGTACCTGCGGGCATGAATGCAGCCCCCCGAAGATAAGGGGGTCAGTACGACATATGTACTGAGTATACAAAGCATAACTAGAAACATATCTGAAGTAAAGAGAGCCAGGGGGTAAATTCGTTACGTAAGAAAACATTGTACCATTACCTCCTGAATCATAAAAACATGCATGCTCATATTATACAATATAGCCAACCCTTTCAAGGCTTAGTGAATCGTAACTATAGGACCATCATAGGGCCCGGCGCCATCACCACCTTGTCACATCAAATCATCATCTCAAATCTATATACATACGTACCCAGCCCTTTAGTGAGGGACGCAGTGCGTTGTTCCTATCATCGCATTATCGTATCCAGATATAGCGTACTTGGTCCTTTAGTGAGCGACTCGGTGGATAATGTAGTGAACTGCACATGATTTCGTACCTGGCCTGGGACTCGGTGATAGAAGGGTTACCGTATACATGAGTAGAGTAGTGAGTAACCATATGCAATTTAAATCATTATCAAGACTCAATGAAGTAGTAAAGATGAATTTTCATTTGAAAATTAAGACGATAGTCATATCAATCATCTCTCGAATATCACTATTGATCATATCAAAAGAGTCTTAGACATCATAGGCATTTTAGATCATATCTGAGGCTCGATGGAATACTCAAATGTTCTATCATTTAAAAACCAAGACAAGAGTCCTATAGAGTACCTTTGGAGTGTCATTATGGTTTGCATCAAAGTAGCACTTTCGAAATTGTCCACTCGTATCAAGGGTAATAAAATATCTTTTGGAAGTCAAGAAAATGGCCATCTTAGTGGCTCTCAGAATGGGGACTTCTTTGGGATCACATATACTTCGTCTATAAGTTTTATAAAGTTCATGCCAAAAAAAAGAAAAGAAGATTAACTTTACCTACTTACTACCTCCCAAGGTATAGAAAAAATTGAAAAGCCATAGTCCCAAGGAGTGAATAAGAGTCGTGCTTTATACCACAACATAAATTATACCAACTTAGGATGGTTGAACACTTTTACATGAATCGAGGCAAAAGGACATAAGTTCTAGGAAATTAAAAATGTTGTCCATACTAGTGTGCTTAAGAAAAAAAGCTTCTTGTAGACGTCGTGCATTCTTTGTCCATTGGATTTCTATGGGTCATTCCAAAATAAGGAAGACAATAAGATTTATATACCCTCTACTTTCCCTCATAGAGTCATTATATACATATACCGTACCCGACCCGTCATGAGCTCGGTATCATAACTTTCTCATTGCTTTACCTTACCATCATATAATGTAGCTGACCCATGATGGGACTCGGTGAGTAATCATTGAATTATAACATATTACTTATGCTAAGTACATATCAAAAGGGAAGAAGGGTAGCGTTACATACTTGTGCCAAAACATGCCAAGAGAAAGAAGGGCTTCACCTACCTTTTTCGGGATTAATTGAAATACGGCTTGCCATGGTACCTTCTTAACCTATTTGACATGAAAGTAATACTAAGATTAATATCCTTTCACTTTCTAATATCCCACTCTACAACCAAGTACTAATAGGAGTTATTTTCTTATCCATTACCCTCGACTAGTTTGTTACTAGTTCTGATTCTATCGAGAGCAGCATTTTCCCTGTAACTTCAACATCCCCGAGATTTCAACTCATCCAACATATCAAAAACCATACCAACAAAAACAACCATCAGCATATTTATAAGTAAATCACTTCAACATTACCCAATAAAAGCTCCAAACAACTAGCTCCAACTACGATACCAAAATAGAGTTTTTAATCTTTATTTCACAAAATCTTTAACCATGCCAAACGGAGTGTCGTGTGGATATAACTAGAAGAACACACACCACTTTTAGAACAGTTTCTATCCCTGTAACATACAATCTAAACTGCTATAACTGCAGCACCATAAGCACAACACACTATGCGACTTCTGTTTAACTACTACGACTTTAATCTAGTTTGTTTCTAGTGTTTAGCATCCTTATGGAATTTTCCCACTTAAAACCTTATTTAATACATGTAATATACCTCAAAACCACATCATAATTTCTAATTTGAAAGAGAAACCCTTACCTTGCCCGGAACTAGCCAAACTCATCAAAACCTGCCTCGGAAGTTTTTCTAGCGCGACTGAAACTTCGTGGCTGTTTTCTAACGTTTTAGGTCTGCTCCATACCATAAATTTACATTAATAAAACCTTAATACCTTCATTGTATACCATATATAATTAATTCGCGGAACGAAATTGGAGAACTTACCTCTTTTTTCCTCCCAAAATCGTGGCTCTCTTTATCTTCTACCTAGAGTTCCTCTTCTTTTTTTCTCTAGAATTTTCTTGGATAAATATGAAACTTATGGAATAAAGATGAGTTAAAAGTCATAAAACATGTGTATATATGCAACTTTAAGAGGCTGATACGCGTCAATCCCCAAGAGGTAACACGTGTCAAGCCCTCATAGGGCCAACACACCACCTCCTCCACTTAGGGGCTGCCACATGGCATGTGGGGGCCCAAACCCTTGATGCAGCTGCTTCTATATGGCACTCCCTCATGATGCCATGTGGCACTCTCTCATGGGCTGCCACGTGTTGCTTTCTTTTCCTCCTCGTGGGTTCGTAATCTCGTCCTACTTTACGAACTTATGTAATCTTTGCCATGTAAGCTTGGTATGTACTCAAGTAGTTTAAGTATGTAAGATTTCCAAATTTGTAGCTTACGTAAGTAAGTCAAGTCCTACGACTCAGTACTTGGCGTCCAATTCCTTCTGGATTCTCATAACCATATTTCCAATCTTCCCTTCTATGGGGTGTCATATTCTCCCTTTCTTAGAGTTTTTTGATAGCGTCATAGATTATACGGCTCACGTGACAACTTATAAGAAGCTTATGATCCTTTCAAGAAACTTAAGAAGCTTAAATAAAACTTCAGAAGGTTAAGAGGTTCAAGAAACTTAAGAAGCTTGAGAACCTTCCAAGGTACAAAAGTACGGGGTATAATATCCTTCCCCTTTTAGAATATTCGTCCTCGAATGTTAAATGAACCTTCTTTGCAATCTTACGCAGACTATAGGGAAAATTCTCCTCTATTGCAATAACATATACTTTCAGCACCTTAAGAGTTTTAGATGTTGGAATTGCATATAGACATAGGGAATAGGTACGGATACTTGTGTTTTATTTCCTCTTCAGCTTCCCAACGCCATTTCTTTGCGATTCTCACTTCGCCACAATATCTTGATGGAAGCTACATCCTTAGTCCGCAATTTTCTAATCTGCCGATCCAGGATGGCGATAGGTTGTTCTTCGTAGGATAACTCCTTTGTGACCTGGATATCATCTACGATATATACTCGGTATGGATCACCAATGCACTTGCGAAGCATCAATACATGGAAGGCTGGATGTACTGCTTCCAGATCTACCGATAGGTCTAGATCATAAGCAAACTTGCCTCTTCGGCAAAGGATATGGTAAGGGCCAATATACCTTAAACAACACCCAATCACTCACTTGAAATTCCGAAGTTCGACGTTGATTGTCTGCATATAGCTTCTATCAACTTGGGCAGCTAATCATCTCTCCTGAATAATCTTTACCTTTTCTACAGCCCATTAGACCATGTTTGGGCCTATTAGTCGTGTTTTGCCAACATCAGACTAACCAATGGCGACCTACACTTTCTGTCATACAAAGTCTTACACGGGGCCATGCGGAGACTAGAATGATAGTTAATATCGTAAGTAATCTTGACAGGTGGTAGGCAATTATCCGTGTTACCTTTGGGTTCAACCGTATAGGATCGCAACATATCGTCTACCGTGTAGCCACCAAGCTTATTCTGTCCATCATTTTGTGGGTACAATAGTGTACGAAGACCTGTCTGTGTTCCCAATCTCTTTGTGGGCTGATCTTCAGTAGTTAGCTGTAACTCAGGCTCCTTTTTCCGAGACAATAGCTATGCGAACTCCATAAAATCTCACCATTCTCTTGATCTATAATTTCATACAATCTCGGCTAAGCCGGTAGTCCTTGATTTAAGGAACACGGGATGGTATTGTTAGTCTGCGGATGACACTCCATATACCATCATCCGTCCATGGAGTGCAAAATGAGTCTTATAGTCAAGGTCGTGTTGTGGAATCTTTGACCTCGTGTATTACTTCTTGCCTTCTTTAGACGACCTCAACTGGTACCCTTACCTTTTGGGTTTTGCTTTTTCCCCATTAGAGTTGGCTTCTAAGTGGTGTCGAAATTCCCTCACACAATGGCTTGTATAGTCGATCTGTGGTTTGCCTATCATTAACTAGTATTATGTTGAAGAACTGTGCCATACAAGTACGCCATCTGTTGGTAATCAGCTAATCCTGCTTGTTTTGCTTAAGCCCTTTTTACAATTCCCTTAACGTAACTTATAACACTCTAGGTATATAATCTCGTATCGTTGCCTCGTAGCTAGTTAGAATTCCTCCATATCGTGCGATCATAACAGTACTAACGGACCAGATCCTACCAAAATTTCAAAGTTAAGCGTGCTTGGCCGAGAGTAGTACTAGGATGGGTGACCCCCCTGGGAAGTCCTCGTGTCACGTTTTATTGCAATCCTTGCAATAATGTGCAAGGCACTCAACTTATCCCATGATTTACCTTAGATTCATATTGGAAGTCTTCATCTTTCGCCTTGCCCTTTCCTCTTTTATCTTACAACCGGTAGCGGGGTAGATCTTTAGTTCCACCACGACCATGTCCTTTTTTGCCATTTGATTCACTTCTCTTTGTATCTCTCTATCACTTCTCTTATGCTGTATATATATATTCGTAGGTTGCACAACTACTTTATACAACCGCTACGAGGTGGACACAGTCTTTTCATTTCCTGGTCCATCTCGCTTTACATATCACTTTAACACTAGAACTTGCTCGCTCTAACGCTATTCTGTCCTACCCTTTTCTTTCCCTTCCTTCGGTTACTCCTTGGTCTCCTTAGTTCCTATCGTAGGAGATTTTCTATTCTTTCTCCTTGCTACTTGTAGGTCACATCTCAGCGGCCAATAACTCTATTGTCGTATCTTACTCTTTACCCAACCATGGCCTTACTACCTTTTACACGGTGCTTAGATCGCTCAATCTTACCTTTTTATTATGTTCACCCCTTTTTGTATGCACCCATCCATTAGGGTCTCTGCTAATGGTTCTCTGCACGGTCTCAGATATCATGGCTTCTATCCATTTATTATCGGCCTTTAGTCCTTGCTAACTCGTGCCAGCATGGTATCTTGCTTAAATTTTAAGTGTTCCCATTAACATGTGATAGTGTCAGTCGACTTCATCTCACACTTATATTTCTCTTGTCCACTTCCCCCCTTTAGAGTGTACCCATGTCATCCTCTGTTTATTTTCAACTGTTCATACGCATATGATTTTGTTCCAACACATTTGACATACTGCACCATATCTACACCTTGTGTTAGATTATTTATACTTTAGGTTGCCCCTATAAGAAACCTTAATACAACCATGGGGTACTTAGAATTCTCGATAGCTAGTACCCAATCTAGTCCAACTATGGGTACTCGAGCCATATAATTAATGTAGTAGTGTCTCCATATCCACATTCCTTTCTTCCTCACCAGTGATTAGCTAGCTCTCATAATCGCTTCAACTTCTCCATTCAGAAGTACTTTTACTCTAGTGAGTCGTGTTTCTAGCTCTGCTATAACACTATCTTCAATCGAGTGGATACCACTTGTTCCCCTTAATGGACTCACAATGCATCAATGGTTTTGGAGAGCTACCTCCCTCATCCTTGAAGGGTCTTTATATTTTCCACGGCGAAATCACATATCCACAATGCTTCTTTATATCTCATAAGCTTTTATCCTTGTCGGGTACCCGAGGTTAACTTCCAATTCTGCTCAGTCTCAAGTCAATTTTTACTTTAATACTAGTCTTATCTTCTTGCCTTTTTCATCTGATACTACCTTTTTCATCTGATACTCGTAATTAATTAATCACGTCTATCTTGAGTACTTCCCGCAGTAGTCCTTCTATTCTTTCATTCCATGGCCATTTTTGCGCCCGAGGAGTTTCATGTTACCCCTATATCCCATGGGAAAATCATTCCTTGGTAGCACCGACCCTTCTGCATCCTTCTTGTATGTTATCCAATATGTGAAGCATATGATTTGGGATAGCCCATAAGTTTACGCCTTCCGTCCATCAGTTATTTTGGTCGCTTAATAACCAATCAAAGGTTAACATAAAGTATCCTCTAACCACTACCACAAGGAAATTAAGATCCAATAAGCACCACAATACTTTTTAGTGCCTAAGTCGTATGGTTTCCCTCTAGGTTCATTCTTGAGTCGTGAACAACTTATCTAGTTCATCACTAATGGTTGAGGGTTCTGTACTTTCCCACCAAAGTGGAACCCAATTGCTGGACACCTTGCCCTCTAACAGGAGTTTTCCTCCAACTTAAAACTTTCTAAGTAAACATGGGCCCCCCTTACCAACAACACGGAGGGTACCCAACATCTTTAGTTCATCATAGTAGGGGTACTCGGTATCAACTTCTAAGACATATGATAAACTTATAGTTCATTCCCTCTTTTCTCTAGAAAATTTCGGCAGAGTTTCCTTTATATTTCGTACTATTCCAAACCTGCACTCAGGAAATACTAGCAATGCCATGCAAGGCCGACGTATATATACATCCATATCATATCATATCATAGCCACAATGCCTCATAGGGACAATATATATATATATATATATATATATATATATATATATATATATTCATATCACCGCCACACAGGGCGCCCAATATCAATAACAGTATAAAATGATGGACTTACCTCGTATGTCCAACTTGAACTGCACCCGTTACACTTTCCTGTCTACTTTTCCTTTCAATTTTCAACTTTACATTTCAATCATATTTCAATCTTCTTACCTTACCCAGCATGCCTCTTTCGCACCATTACTTACCTATATACTGTGTAGCTTCTAATATCATCCATTATTTTCTTCTGTCGATGTCATTCTTTAGTTGAAACCGGAGGTTATAAAAAGAAATTTCATGTCCTATGGCTAGGCTCTATTGCACGATCTAAGACAAGAAAGGAAGATAACATCCTAAATGTCTTATAGCCTCCTATTTATAGATGTGGTGCACAACACACAGATAAACAAGACTTTATTAGATAAGATCTGTAGATATTCCAAGTAAAGACTTCTCTGATATCGCTTTTGTCAACACCCAACTGCGTAGGCCATGACGGGTACACAAACTGGACACTCGCGTATACCCTTTATAGCCATAAGCAAACTTGTCCCCTATTTGAGTCATAGTATATAACATGCGAGAAAGATATATAAGCTAACAAAAACATCACAATGGGGGATACATCCCCAAAACATAAACCATATCCGCATAACTGTATATACATACCTATGTAACCTATACACAACCCACACACATATCTACAGACGTCTAAGGGTATAATGATAACATAAAGAGGGATAGGGCCCCTACCGTACCCCTAAATAAATAAAACGAGTGTACAAATCAAGAGACTAGTACTACAACTAGGCTTTGATATAATGGAGCTTCTCCCGAACTTGCTGCTAGGAGACCTAAGCTGGTGGGTCTCCAAAACGTGTGTCTATACCTGTGGGCATAAAAGCAACCCCCGAAGAGAGGGGGCTTAGTACTACATATGTACTGAGTATACAAAGCATAACTGGAAACATATTTGAAGTAAAGAGAGCCAGGGGGATAAATTCGTTACGTAAGAAAACACTGTACTTGTACCTCGTGAATCATAAAAACATGCATGCTCATATTATACAATATAACTGGCCCTTTTAGGGCTCGGTGAATCATAAATATAGGTCCATCATAGGGCCTGGCGCTATTACCACTTTATCATATTACATCATCATCTCATATCTATATACATATGTACCCAGCTCTCTAGTGAGGGACGCGGTGAGTTGTTCTTGTCATTGCATTATTATTTCCTCATATAGCGTACCTGGCCCTTTAGTAAGGGACTCGGTGGATAATGCAGTAAACTGTACATGATTACGTACTCGGCCTAGGACTCAGTGATAGAAGGGTTACCGTATACACGAGTAGAGTAGTGAGTAACCATATGCAATTTAAATCATTATCAAGACTTAATGAAATACTAAAGATGAATTTTCATTTGAAAATTAGGACAATAGTCATATCAATCATCTCTCGAATATCACTATTAATCATATCAAAAGAGTCTTAGACATCATAGGCATTTTAGATCGTATCTGAGACTCGATGGAATACTCAAATGTTCTATCATTTAAAAACCAAGACAAGAGTCCTATCAAGTACCTTTGGAGTGTCATTATGGTTTTCATCAAAGTAGCACTTTTGAAATAATCCACTCGTATCAAGGCGTAATAAAATATCTTTTGGAAGTCAAGAAAATGGCCATCTTAGTGGCTCTCATAAGGGGAACTTCCTTGGGATCACATATACATCGTCTATTCATTTTATAAAGTTCATGCCAAAACAAAGAAAAGAAGATTAACTTTACCTACTTACTACTTCCCAAGCTGTATAAATAGAATTCCTACATCTCATATGCTTCATAAGAGAAATATATGTCCCAATGATACTTGTTGCATATGTGAAAAAGAAAAAGAAGACATCGAACACCTATTCTTTAAATGTACACACTCAAAAAACTTGTGGGAACAAATGAATAGAAATCAAAACTACATACCTCATACTAATGACCCCAAATCAATCTCTACTTGGATAAAAAAACAACTTAAATAGAAAGAAGTTTGGGATGGGTATGTAGCTTGGGCTTATCTAATCCCCTTTTTTTATGGAAAATTTGGATTAACAGGAACTATATTATCTTTAGAGGTAATAGTACCCCCCCCCCCCCCCGACAAATCAGTCTAGTCTATAATAAAGCCTTAGAATACAAGCTTATGACAAGCAAAACTATGCTCAACAAGGAAAAAAGACTCATCTATGTGTAATGGGAACCACCTGATAGCGACTTTTTAAAACTTAATATTGATGGTGCATGCACCTCCAACCTAGGTAAAGTAGGAATGGGGGGGTATTCAGAGACAAGAACAAAGAACGGATAACAGGCTTCAACATGGATATCTACATTGCTACGAACATATATATGGAAGCATTAGCACTATTCCATGAGCAAAAAATTGTACTACAAGAAAACTTAATACCTCTAATCATCGAAACAGATTGCAAAGAGCTTATTAACCTGCTATCTAACAAATATTGCTCCCACCAAAATTTAATTGATGATTGCAGGTACCTACTAACTAAGGCAAGAAGGGTATCAATGAAGCATGTTTTAAGAGAAGCTAATGGAGTAACGGACCAATTAGCAAAGAAAGGATGCGAATTAGATATTTTTGGAAGCTTAATGATGTACCCCATTCCCCCGCTTTTATTATTCTTGTATTTGATAGAGACAAGACTGGCACTATATTGCCTAGACTAGTCTTCTTTTGTAATGACTCTTAACTATGTTTATTAAATAAATCCTTTATTACCAAAAAACATATAAAGTATTTATTCCTCGAGATTAAATTAACTATCTTCAACTCTCAAATAAGTCAATATGAAACTCAAATAACGATCAATTGCACCATCAAGTGGAATTTCCACCATTTTAGAACTTCATTTACATAATTTTATCTCTAATCCTTCTTAATTCATGAATAGCAATCCTAAAGCTTCATATAGTCCTGATGCTGAAACAAACTAAGGTACACAAAATTCAACTCCTAAATCATTGACGATCAAGATGAAGTTATGGTGGTTAAGCATTAGTAATCTTTTGAAAAAAATAAATGATGACTGAAAAAATGATAAAGATGAGGTGTGAGGGAATTCATCAAAATGAGATGATTTTTGAGAGTGTCGTGGAGGAAAAGGTGTAGGTAGAATATCAACGGTCTTCAAATGGTGTCTCTAAGAGTAGAGAGATTCAATTGTTATGATAGTAATCTATAACACACTAAATATTTTAAGGAGACTAACTCAGTAAGTTGAAAATGTAGCACCAGCAAAATTATATTTTTGTCACCTTACATTGTTCGTTGATGAGTTGTCAAGAGAATAAGGTTTTAAATGGATGGTCACATTAATTGTTACTTCTATTACATCTCCAAGGTTGGAAGCCAAGGGAATTTTTGGAACAATAGTACAAGTTGAGGGTTTCATTGAGACAGATTATTTCTTATAATCTCATATATGATCTGACTTGAGACGAACATATTTCTCAAAATATAATAAGTTAGAGGGCTTATTATATATCAAATTATAAGATATCTAAGTCTAGTTTCTAATGAAATAAACCTCTCATTAATCCAACTTCAAAGTAAGAAGATGTGCGTGTTTTACTATGGATTGTGTAGAGGCAAAAATGGCCACGATGGATACGTGACTTGCACATTTTAGGTCGGTCTATATGTTTATATTCAGAAAGTTATGAAATTGAATTCATTACAAATATTTCATAAGTCATTTTAGGAAATTCTCCTTGTTGATTCTTTAACCCCTCTCCTTATCTAAAGCCTTAGGTAAAGAATCAGTCAAGAATCAAATTTTATTCCTCAACCAAGCCTAGAATTCACTCAAGTATCTCTTTGGATTGAAGAGACAGTCCTCCATATTGGTTAACAATAGCTTAAGGATCAATATTTTTCTTAAATTAAAGTATGAATATATTCCCTACTCTCATACATGTAATATTCTTAATGTTTTAGCTATATTGTATGGGTAGGACTCACGGGTCGATGATAGAAAGCCGTGATTCCCAGTCCTGGCTCCCAATTTCTCTTGTTTTGATTGATATATTTGGCAAGGATGGAGTGTATCGAGTGGTCTGGTAGCTGCTGATTAATATGTTGGAGTCATTTAAGTGTAGTGTATTGATGTTAGTAATATGAAGGACTGACTACTAAGAACATCGATTGATTTGAATGTCTCTTGAGTTTATGCCCATAATGTGTTTGTTGAATTGACGACATGACTCGAATGTGTTATGTAACTATTTTAAGCTAGATTGTCATTGACTGTTATTTTATATTGAAGGAGCAAGGGATAAGTCAACCCATGTAGTACGTTAAGACCGGAATCAAGGTATGTAAAGGTGCCCATTTCTACCATTTTCAAGTACTAGTCTACGTTATTAATAGGACTAGTAGTCCTATGTTATAAACTAATATTGAGGTAGGGTATGATTCTGTTAAAAAGGTTGAAAATACATGGTAAACGTCTATAGTTATTGAAAATTTTAAAATATATGAATGTGATGCGAATCAATATATATATATATATAACTGTAAATTGAGTTTGGAGATCCCTATCGTGGCACTGTGAGCTGGTTGAATATATTTTCGTTTAAGTATTTGTGTATATGAGTTCCATATTTTCATGTGTGTAAGACCAAAGAATTAAAAACTATTTGTGCTCGTCAACATGATAAGTTAGTACAAAAAATTAACTTTATAATTGTCGACACATGTAACAGAAGCACCTTATGGGCAGGATATATATGTTTATATGCAGATCCTGACTGGTAGTGGATAATACATAAATAGAAATATATATGTTGTTATTCAAGCTATATGCTAAGGCGGTAGAAATATTTTTAGTATATCATTCATAAACCTACTAGAATCTTTATTCCATTTAAACCTTGTGAAGGTTGTTTAAGTCATTAAGTAGGAATGCTTATATACTACTTGAAATCCTTATATGTTATATATACATAATCGCACCTTACGAATGAAGAGGCCTATTGAGGTTGCAGTCTCAAATTCAGCTTATATAAGTATATATATATATATATATATATATATATATATATATATATTATATAGACCTGATATGATCCCGGTAAGCTCAAGAAGTGATAATGGTTATCACTTTATGTTACACCATTAATGCGGTCATATCGGTAGGTGGATATCATAATAGCTACAGATATAGTTTAGTACACCACCACGATGGGCATATCGGGTGGATAAATATTTATTCAGTTATTACACCACCGAGATGGCCATATAGATTGGGCAGGGTCAACATTATGACTAGATTATCGTATAGTTCACCATTAGGGAAGTATGATTTGTATATGTGATTACTTGGTTGTATTCACACAGAAATGTTAAGTTGTTATCAGATTTCCACTTCCATAGTCTCAGGTAGTTTCTATCCATAACTCTTCTTCATTATCTTTGATATACTTATGTTTATAGCTTTCAACCTTACATACCAATACATATTGTTCGTGTTGACGTCCCTTCTCTAGGGGATGCTGCATTCTTGTTGTAGGTACAAGTAGAGGCTTCGATCATCAGTTGCAGTAGAAGCCTGAATTCAGCTGAGAGTTGGTATGCTCCTTTCTTTCAGAAGCCATATTCTAGTTTGACAGTATTGTGTTTTGATGTTTTGTATAGGTAGGTCGGGGGCTTGTTTCATGCCCTAAGTTTGTTATTCTTTAGAGGCTTTTGTAGATGTGTATGTACAATTTAGTTTAGTTTGGTTTTATGGCTTTATCGGCTATCCGTTGCTCAATTTACCTGTATTATGTCCTAGTTGACTTTCTATCAATCATCAACACATAAGACACGAATACATGATCCTACAAGCTTTAGAATAGGTTTAGAAATTCACTTGCCTCGAATCTGATCCCACTAGTTCAAAACTTGAGCCTTGCCCTTACGTTGGTGCTCTGAATCAACATAATCTATTCAAATATGCAATCTCAATAAGAACACGAGTCTAACGATACCCAAATCAATATTTTTGACAACCAGGCCGAATCTGACCCGAAACACCCAAAAAACCCGTAAAATTGGATTTTATAAATGAATAGAAAATCCAAAAAATTTTACATGAAAATGATCCTTAAAGTATTTAGAAACTAATGTTGAAAACCAATTTGAATTTGGAGTTGAAATCAACCTTCAAACACCAATTTTATTAAAATTCATGTTCTTGAGAAATCCCCAATATTTGAATCTGAAATCCTGACTCAAATCTTATATATTTCTTGAAACATATCTTACTCGTGTTTTAAAAAGTTCAAGTATGAATTTTCATCAAAATTGGAGTTAAAATCAACCTTGAATCCTCAATTTAGCAAACTTTAACTTTACCGAGAAATTCTAAATTATACACGGTAAATATGATGGAAATAATCAATGGATCAACAAATTTATGCCAAAATCAGGATACCCATAACACAAGGATCCTAAATATAGTTTTTCCTCAAAAATGGAGTCCAAATTGATAAAAATCCCAAATTTTCCCAAGAAATTTACGGATAAGAAAACAGATGAAGAAATCATTAAAAAATGATGAATTGAGGATTATATACTAACCCACATATTATATCGAGAAGATATCCGGAAGAATCACTCCATTATGAGCTCAAGAACTCCCAATACGCTCAAAATATCAAAAGAACACAGTTTGAAATTTATATACATGTGCAGCTCTATTTGCACCAGAAAATCAATAAATTATATTTTCACTAAAAGAGTCGTAAATCCCTCATACGATAGAGAAATTACCCTATTCTTTCTCCTAACTGTCTTAAATAATAATACAGACCTGCTCCTTCAATCGAAACTCAATTTTGAACTCGTTTGCTCAGTCAAACCCAATCTAAAATTACTCGGGGCAATTGACAAAAGGGGTAAAACAGTAATTTTATTGAAACTATCAAATATGATCTTCAGAGTCATTACATCATCCACCACTAAAATCCATGTTCGTCATCGAACATAAAGTAAAAGAAAGAAGGATAATCGATGCTACCATGAGCCCGAGGCATAACCTTCAAGTTCAGTATTTGTCTTTCCTGATTGAACCCATCCTTAGACCATATCATTAGGATCAACTATCAAAACTGAACTTCTGAATCAAAATTAAAAAATCTACAACCCAAGAGTGATTACTAAGCCACAGGCTAATACATGAACCAAACCTGAACCGAAAATCTCTAAATCATAGCACAACTATAGGAATGAACCCTTTTCCCACATTAACCATGAGAAGATTCTTAACTACTACCTACTAAAATCTAGAGTGAATCCAGAACCAACCACCAAATATGCATAATGCACACACCCATCACCAATCTTAATTAAATTTCCTTTTCTTAACCTAATCCTTCCATGAGCTTTAGTTGCAAACACCTAATCTTTAGATAATGCATGCTCATCAAGGGAGAATCCAACTAATTTGATCCAAAGAAGGAGGTGATCAAGTAACCACCTGATGAACATTACATCCAAGCATACAAACCTCTAATAACGCCGCCGAAAAACTGAAAAAGTAGATGTGATTGTAGTCAATTCTCAAATGGAAGAACTAGGCTCAATGGTCCTACAAGTATCAAATCACACCTAGCTGAAGATGTCCTCAATGACAAGGTAAAAACCAATACCATCGAAAAACTGCAATAAACAAGGTAGCTCTTCTATAAGTTCTCTTAAGCAAGATGACACTTGTAGAATTTCTAAAAACCTTCAACTGCCACAAGGTAACACCAAATCTGCCACATCTGAAATAATCAAACTTGCATCAGCATCTTACCCTACCAAAAGGGCATGGATCGGTATATCTGATCCACCATTAGGAATTCTTTCACAAAAGTGAAAACATGTCATGAATCATAGATAGAGATGCATACTCTAAACCCTTTCTGAAACAAGGTAGGTAGTCACATAAGAATATATGGAACCGAAGTCAAATGTCACAAGATATTCCTTCCATAGTGTCCATAACACACATTTCCATTCGCCCGACTCCACAATCATCTAGCCTGGTCTTATAAAAATCATTGATACACTTGATTTATCAACTTTTTCATACTCTATACAATACTCCGGTGAAGCTAACACTATCAATATTACTAAAACATCGTAGTCACACAGGCCAATTACTTTACTCTCATACCATCATTAGCATCCAGGTTTTCTTAGCAACACCTTGTTGTTCCCAAGATTTCAAACTATGGGCCTCTCACTTCCCATTTAAGCATCCCATGACAGTTATAGGTCTCAACCAATTGTTAAAACTCCAAGTTTTGAATCTCATAGTACTTTTCCATTAAGATAAAATTATTGAATCACGGCCAATATCAATTCCACGCAATCTTACACTTAACCAATTTCAACTACTATTCAACCATTATATACATCATGCCACACTTAGAGGAACCCTTCCTCACCTCGATAATTCTATATACTATGAACACATAACCCAATACCAAATGCTTGAACTCTTTCATGCACCAGACTCGTGTTACTTTCCTTAACTCATTTATCATCATTATTTTCTTGGCCAAGCATCCATAGCACATTACCTTTTAACTTAAATCAAGCTTCTTAAATGAAAACTTCATTAATATCGTTTACAACCAAAAGTAATAAACTCCACAACTCAAACTATGCACAAGTTCTTTCAAATGCTCAATAATCGACACAATCAATTATTTCTTACCTTGCCAATTCATACCTTGACAAAAACCAACCACCACGAATGTAGACTTATGATGCAAAACTTGAAATTTCAATTCAAATCATGTAAACCAATCCCTTTTCAATCAATATTAGCCCATACCTTGAAGATTTTATGCAATCACATGCCTTAGCTTATCATTAGACACTTATACGTCAATCTTACCCTGTCCCTCATTAGGAACCCAAATTATGCTAGTTATCAGACTCGAGATCACTATAGAACTTACCACAATGCTAGAGCAGAATGTCCATAGACTACACTCTAGAAGTATGCTCAACCCGACTGATGAACACTAGATATTATTTCTATAACTAGAACAAGACGGGCAAAGCCATATGTTCCTAAACCCGACTTTACACATAACTACGCTACTCATAAAGTGGTAGCAACCAAAATCTTAGATACTCGCAAGTCATCATTATCATACTGGATCCCCTTAACTGAAAGCCATCACCACATAGTTGTATCTTAATCAGAGTCCATCCCAAACTACTATTACCATGCTCAGCCACCCTTGCCATCATCACGGAGCTAACCTTATCATCCACGTGATACCTCAAACTTGTTATACTATCTAATCCCATGAATTAGCCAATTCCCATATATATTTTTTTGCTGGTATACTCACTTGCCTTCACACAAGTATACTTCACAGAACTTTCTCCACCCATAAGCTTATCCTTTCAATTTCAATCCACTCCTTTTGGCTCATAATGAACTCACCAATTCTTAATTAGATCCTCAAAATACATGTCACCATTCAAACACATTAATTCCCCACTAAAGATCCACCACTATAATTTTTCTTATAAACTATGCCTAACTCCAAGATTCGTACTAACAACTAATTGATTTCTCAAATGTTAATGCAATATCGAACTTCACTATCCAAGTAGGTGAAACAACTGATAACACTTCAATAACTAGTATTCGCGCTTGCCAATCGATGTCTTCATTCCCATATATCACTATTATCATACCATAAGAGCTTGATCGATCCACCACTAAAATACATCATACCCACCGGACAGATCATTCCTAGATGGTCTATATTTTTCTACCCATTATGTAACCAACATACATTACCAAAATATTTTAGTCTCTGGCTGAAAATGATATGCATCTTTTCGTAGGCCAGGTCGAAAGCAAAAGAAATAAAGCCAATGACCCCAACCAAGTAAACAAAGGTATCGCGGGAATAGACTTATCATAACCCTTCTTGATATACACCCACGCTATAAAATTTCCATAAAAATTCTGATCTTGATTGGCGCAATGTTATCATCATAATAAAATATGCAATATATTCCTTAGTGACGAATTTTAGTAGTCCCCAAAGTCACAGTGCTAACCACATACTCATTCCCCTAATTATACCATTATTCATTGTTAAACCACTTCAGATGTCGAATAAGCCACACCAAAGCTATTTTTTATTGCTGAATTACTAACCAGACTAGATGAGATATTCATGAAGTCTCTTAACAATTGTTCATCTTTCAATGCTATAACCTCAAAACATATCATTGAACCACAACCTTACTCATCCCTTTTGAGTTGTAGAGCATTCCACGTCTGACTACACATCCTTTCCAGAATTATATCATTTCCACCTCAATGCCAGATCCTACTGCACGATACAGAGTCAAGAAATAAAGGTATTTCCTAACAGTCTTCATAACCTCTCGAAGATACGTATAGATGTCTCCTTACATATCCTCAAAATTCTACTTAGACTTGGCTTGTACATGTGAGACCTATGAATCTGGGGCTCTGATACCAATTTGTCCTGACCTAAAAATGGGCGTGATGGCACTTGTCCTTTCCCACCAGACAAGTCAGCCTAAACCCAACAAATACGGAAGGTAAAAGCAAAAGATAATTTAGATAAATAAATATAAATAAAGCGTCAACTACAAACTCCCCCACGAACTGGTTATCACATGTACAAGCCTTCCAATTTAAGATATGAAATAAATACAAGTCTTAATATTTCTCTCTCGAATAGAACAAAGTAATAAGTAAAGAGGAATAAAAAAGATGGACGGTATCAAAAGCTACATCTCGAATCACCTCCAAAGCCTTTGATGAAAATAAGAAAAACTGGGTCACTGTCCATGCTTAAAATCTACACAAGTGTAGTTAATAAGGAGTAAGTACCAACAACGCGATACCCAGCAAGTAAACAACTAAGACTAAGCAAATCTAGTAAAATACACGTATTCCTGCCACACCAACCAACTCCCAAACTACAAGCTACATAGAAATCAGCTTAGTCTAAAAATTCTAACAACACAGTATTCATATACCTCAACCACAGTATAATTCAATTTGCAAGCAAATCAGCACAATTAATAATACAGATCAGAAAAATATCAAGGGTAAAATCATCCGCAATGGAAAAGGATGTATGATGCAATGAAATGCAATGCAATATCACAAATCGTGATACATATTTGTCCTAATGATACATATCCACTGATCACCTCAGACCAGAATCCGTAGGGGCTTCACATAGAACATGCATCTATCGAAAGAGACCTCAGCCATAACATCCGCCAAAAAAACCTTGACTGTCAGAAAAGACATCGGCCATAATATCTATAGAAAAAGACCTTGGCCGCCGAAAAAGACCGCAGCAAATTACCTCGATCGGTAGAAATCATGCCAATATCCAATATCTCACTCATATCACTTCCTCAGCCATCACAGATAAATGTATGCATAAGTAATAAGTGAAAATAGAATGAATATTCACATATAATGCCTTATGGTCTTCAATCACCCAATTAATCAATATCATATCAAAAACATACAAATATATCCAAATATTCACAACAAGCTCGAGTATCTATCATACCGAACACCACATGTTATCTAATTTCAATTGTTTTAATTATTACCCCACTCATTATCATCAAATTCATTTGAATATCAATGGATCTTAACACCACTTTTTATCAATCATCAACACATAAGACACGAATACATGAACCTATAAGCTTTAGAATAGGCTTAGAAATTCACTTGCCTCGAATCCACTCCCACTAGTCCAAAACTTGAGCCTTACCCATAATTTGGTTCTCTGACTCAAGATAATCTATTCAAATATGCAATCTCAATAAAAACATGAGTCTAACGATACCCAAATCAATATTTTTGAAAATCGAGCCCAATTTGAATCGAAAAACTCAATTTCGTAAACAAATAGAAAATCCAAAAGTTTTTACATGAAAATGATCCTTAAAGTATTTAGAAAATAATATTGAAAACCAATTTGAATTTGGAGTTCAAATCATCCCTCAAACACCAATCTTATTAAAATTCATGTTCTTGAGAAACCCCCAATATCCTAATTCGAAATTCTGACTCAAATCTTAAATATTTCTTGAAAAATATTTTACCCATATTTAGAAAAGTTTAATTATGAAATTTCATTAAAAAAAATAGAGTCAAATTCGGCCTTGAAATCCTAAATTTAGCAAACTTTAACTTTACCGAGAAAGTCTAAATTATACACAGTTAGTTTGATGAAAATAATCAATGAATCAACAAATTTATGCCAAAATCAATTTACTCATAACACAAGGATCCTAAATATACTTTTTCCATCGAAAATGGAGTCCAAATAGATAAAACTCCAATTTTCCCCAAAACTTTACGGATAAGGAAAGAAAACCAAATGAAGAAATCATAAGAAAAGGACGAATTGAGGATTAGATACTAAACTCCATATTATATCGAGAATAAATCTGCAAGAATCACTCCATACGGATCTCAAGAACTCCCGATATGCTCAAAATATCAAATGAACACAGTCTAAAATTTATATACTTGTGCAGCTCTATTTGCACCAGAAAATCTACAACTTATATTTTCACTAAAAGAGCCATAAATCCCTCATACAATAATGAAATTACACGATTCTTTTTCTAAATGTCTAAAATAATGATACAGACATGTTCCTTTAATCGACACTCACTTTTGAACTCGTTTTCTTAGTCAAATATCATTTCTGCTCGATAACTAATTAATTCTTATTTTCCCATAAAAGTCTAATCTCGGCTTAGCGAAAATGTACCAAACATTGCGGATAAGTCTTATAATTCATGCTCAAAATTATCAAAGCTTCGGAATAATTTTTTTGATCTTTAAAACTAATAATGAACCTTTTAGTTGCCACAATTTGCTGAAACAGGCCAAAGCACCCAAGAAGCTTAAAAACTCACCCAAATCTCATCCAGAACTTTCCTAACACAAACCAAATAGGCTATTAGCTTGAAAATGATATTTCGGACTCAATGAAACTGAAGGAATTTGAATTTTAGGTCTCTTTGACCCGCAACTCAAAAAGTCAGTACTAAACTAACTTAGGCCTCCAAAATACAAATATGAGCTCAGGACTTCCAAAAATTATAACAAAACCCTTTATAGCATTAGAATCACCTTCTAAAACTATTGGAACCATAAGAAATCCAATTTGAGCACCAGAACCCCAAATGTTGATCAAAGTCAAACTTGGATCAAACTTTAACTCAATTTCCAACATCGGATCTAAATTCCATGTTTCAACTCAAAATCTGATTCCGACAATTCTCCCAGATTAATTTCCATGTTTTGGAACTGATGGAATCAATGGAATTCCATTCTGAGACTCGAAATTCCAAATGTCTCCAAAACTCAAAATTTGACAACTTAAGCCTTTAAAACTCATTTTTTTAGTAAAACCTCAACTTTTCACAAGATTTCCAAAAACTAACTTTCAAACCCAATCTAAAATGACTCGGGGCAACTGATAAGAGGAGTAAAATGATAATTTTTTTTAAAAATAACCTTCAGGGTCATTACAAATTGCACTGTGGGGAGCAGGTCCGCGACGCAGACCTGTCGCGCACCCTTCTAGAAATGCAATTTTTTGGAAATTTTATCTTCCAAAATACTTGACCTAAAAATCCACCGAGTCCATTTTTACAATGTTTACCATTATTATATAACATTTCAATCTTCAAACGTTCAGGATATTACATTATCTCCTCCTTGGAAATATTCATCCTCGAATGAGGTAGGACTAGCTTGAGTAGAGTAGAGCGTATAGCTAACAACCCAACATGAATGAAATAATGTAATCTAAACATCATTTAAAATCAGGTTCATGAGTATGCAGGCATGGATTGAGATATAGAGAGGTTAGAACATGAGGGTTTTGGAGGATTGGAGAATGAATAGCTAAATACCTTAGGCCAGAATGGAAGGAAAGCGATAAGGATATCATTTCATCACGTCCGCTTCCGCTTCCCATGTAGCACTTTCAACTTTTTAGTTTCTCTACAAAACTTGAACGGATTCAACTTCCTTATTTCTCAACATTTTAACTTGACGGTATCAATTGGAACCTCCTCATAAGTCAAGTTTTCTTCAACACTCACATTACCCAAAGGTACAATGGCAATGGGATCACCAACGCATATCCTCAACATTAATACATGGAATACGGAATGAATCGAGGCTAACTCAAATGGCAAATCAAGTTCATAGGCTACCTTACCAATATGCCTTAGGATCTTATATGGGCCTATATACTAGGGACTATGCTTCCTCTTCTTTCCAAAATGCATTACCCCTTTCATGGGTGAAACTTTCAAGTGAACCCAATCTTCTACATTGAATTCAAGTTCTCTCTTTCTAACATATGAATAGGAATTTTGACGACTTTAGGAAACCTTTAACCTCTCATGAATAAGTTTGGCATTTTCCAATGCCTCAAACACCAACTCGAGCCCTAATAAGGCACCCTCTCCTACTTCAAATTATCTAATAGTTAATCGATACCTTCTTCCATATAAGGCTTCAAATGGTGCCGTCCCAATGCTCGAATGATAACTATTATTGTATGCAAATTCAACTAACGGTAGGTGATCATCCCAACTTCCTTTAAAATCAAGCACACAATCCCTAAACATATCTTCTAGAGTTTGGATTGTTCTCTCGGCTTGTCCATCGGTTTGAGGGTAAAATTCGGTGCTTAGCTTAACTTTGGTTCCAAAACCCTTTTGAAAGGATTTCCAAAAGTGAGAAGTAAATTGAGTAGCACAATCCAAAATGATGGATATTGGGATACCATATAACTTTACCAATTCCCGAGTGTATATCATGGCATAATCTTAGGCACTATAAGAAGTCTTAACGGGTAGAAAATGGGTTGACTTGGTCATTCTATCCACTACTATCCAAATTGAATCATGTTTCTTTCGGGTACAAGGCACGGCCATTATAAAGTCCATGTTCACATCCTCCCACTTTCAAGTAGGAATTTTGATATCTTGGGCTAGACCTCCTGGTCTTTGATGTTCAACTTTCACTTATTGGCAATATGGACATTCATCCACTAACTTTCCTATGTCCTTCTTCATACCACTTTACTAATACACTTCTCTTAAATCTCTATATATTTTGGTGGATCCCGGATGTATGGAATATCGAGAGCTATGGGATTCACACAATATCATTTCACTTAGGCTATTAATATTTGGAACACATAACTGACCTTGGCAAAGAACTACTCCCTCTCCTCCTTCTAATAAAACCTCAATCTTTTTATCAACCACCAATTTCTTCAATGCAACTAAGGTTAGGTCCATGTCTTACTTTGTCTTTACGTCAGCTACCAATGATGATTCTGAATCATTCTGAATAAGAATACCACCTTCATTAGAGTCACTGAACCTTACCCCCAAATGGGTAAACCAGTGTACATCCTTAACTAACTCCTTTTTTTGATATCTTCAATATGAACAACATTATTTATCGATAACCGACTAAGAGCATCAGCACTAATATTTTCTTTACCTGTATGGTACAACACACTCATATCATAATTCTTTAATAGTTTAAGCCACCTTTTTTGCCTAATGTTCAAGTCTCTTTAGCTAAAAACATATTCCAAGCTTTTGTGATCGGTAAATATGTCAATATGTACCCCATAAAGATAGTGACGCCCTAAATTTTCAAAGGAAAAACAATCTCCGCCAATTCCAAAGATCACGAGTTGGATAGTTTTGTTTATGCACTTTTGGTTGTTGGGAGGCATATGGTATGACCTTTCCATGTTGCATTAAAACACAACCCAATCCAACCCGTGAAGCATTATAGTATACAAAAAACCCATTCGTACCTTCCAGCAATGTCAAAATAAGAGTCGACGTAAGGTGATCCTTCAATGTTTTAAAACTTCTTTCACACTCATCCGACCATTGGAACTTCACCTTCTTTTGGGCCAACTTAGTCAAAGGCGATGCAATAGATGAAAATCCTTCTACAAATATTCTATAATATCCATCCAAACCTAAGAAGCTACAAATATCCAAAGGAGACAATGGTCTAGGTCAATTATTTACTGCCTCCATTTTCTTTGAAACAACCATGATACCATAACCAGAAATAATGTGACCAAGAAATGCTACGGACCTCAACAAAAAATTATATTTACTAAACTTGGTAAATAGTTTTTTGTCTCTCAAAATTTGCAACACAATTCTCAAGTGACTCATATGATCTTCTTCATTTTGGGAATAAATCAATATATCATCTATAAGGACCACCATAAACATGTTTAGGTACGGTTTGAAAATCTGATTCATCAAGTCAATGAAAATAGCGGGAGCATGAGTCAACTCGAATGACATAATCAAGAACTTAAAATGGTCATTCCTTATTCAAAATGTTGTCTTGGTAATTTCACACTCCCTTAACCTCAATTTATGATAATCAGACTGAATATTAATTTTGGAGAAGTGACTTGCGCCTTGGAGTTTATCAAACAAGTCATCTATTCTCGAAATGGGATACTTGTTCTTTATGGTGACCTTATTCAATTATTGGTAGTCTATACATATGCGAAGTGACCCATCCTTCTTTCTTACAAACAACACAAGAGCACCCCATGGTGAAATGCTTGGCCTTATAAAACCCTTATCTAATAAATCTTTCAATTGTTCCTTCAATTCCTTAAGTTCATCTAGGGTCATACGATAAGGAGGGATAGTGATAGGTTGTAAGGCCCCAAAAATTGGAAAGTTGATACAAATAAGAGATCTTAATAAAATGAAACAAAGCCCAGGTCTACGACTCCTTCTACGGATCATAATCATTTTGATGAATCATAAGAACGAGTGATAAAGTGGGTCATTGATTTAGTGTAGGACAATTCTCAAGATGAACCCAATAACTCAACATGATGAGTCATAGGCCTGTCAATGAGTCATCATATGGAATTGTAACAAAACTTCAGAGACTCCCAAATTTGTAGGTTTTCAAGACCTGTATGACGAACGGGTCTATGACATGTAAAGACTTTGATAAGTCATAATTACAACTAACAAGAAAAAATCAAATTTGGTTTGATCAATTCCAAGAAACAAACTTGTAGGTCCAAATTTAGATTTTAATGAAGGGTATACGGGTCTTTTCCCAAGTTCGGTTCAATGAACCTAGATATTATTCTGACAAGTTCAAGCCTATAATTATCCAACCCTTCAAAATCCCCCCTATTCGAATTCATTCTTCTAAAAATATCTAAGACAAGATCAAATAAGATTTTCTTCCACAAATTCAAGCTAGGGTTTCAAGAACAATCGGTTTCTTCTTTAATTTCTGAGTTACTTCACCAAGGTATGTGGGGATTGATCAAAGGGTTCCTTTCACCCATGGAGTCCCAATGTTTCCTTCAAAAATCTCCATAAATTTTATTGGTTTCTAACCCTAGTTTTGATGAATTGCATTGGTTTGTTTCCATAGGTTTTTAATTATTTTCAATGCTCATTATAAGCACGATTCTATATTAATTTTATGATTTCAAGTTGAATTATGAATGTCCATGCATGAAATTATTTTCAATGATGATTTACATGAATTTTGATTATGAAGTTCAATGAGTTTCAAAAGAAAGCTTTTATGAAAGAGTTGAGATTTATGATTTGATTGATGAAAGTTATAATGATGATCAATGATGATCCAAGAAAGTTATTAAGGTGTGATCAGGACAATTCTCACACAAATAATGATTTAAGATGGTGATAATAACAATTTTCACCAAAGTTTATAGATTCCTATAAATCACTAAAGTTAATGAGATACTTTAATTATTATTTCCATGATGAAGTTAATGATGATGTTTCTATGTTTCAATAAATTCTGTTTGGATATTGACTAAGCACTGAGAGGACTTGTAGGTGGGGTTTAGTCTGGTAACGTAGTTAGTTATCCAAGGGAATCCTAGTAGCAATCTAAAGTCCTAAACTACATTTTCCCCGTAGGTTGTATTATGGCTTAGCTAGTGGATCAACATATAGCTCACAAAGTTAAAGTTATTCTCACGGAGTCTACCTTGGCAAGTATCCTCTCTCTTCTCGATGTGAAAGTTATATCGGATTCCATGTTATAGCTCATATAGTCTTAAGATGTTGGTTAAAGGTCTTATCCCCCACAAGTTATATACAAAGATGTAGGATTTACTATGGTTTTATGATGTATTGACCATAAGTTTTCTTATGCTTTAAAGCTTTATTCATGTTCATTGTGATTGGTCATACATCCTATGTCATATTGCTCATGTCCTATTACTTATTTATGCATAATTCATATACTTAGTACCTTCTATGTCCTAACGCATATTTTGCCTATATTGTCTCATAATGTAGGGGCCGACAACCACGTTCATCCTACTCGTGGCTAGAATTGACTTAGCATTCTCAAGTTGACATTGGTGAGTCCTTATTTATCGAGGACGAGACTTTCTTTTATGTTGATTACTTGATGTTATTCTATGATTAGGGGTGTGCTAGTAGCTTATCTTAAGTCTCCATTAAAGTCTAGTGTAGAGGCATGTTTAGATGATTAAAAGGTTATAGTCTATTTCGGACATAGAGTTGAGATTACTTTCTCTTTTGACATCTATGTTAATTTGATTCTTCCATTTATTTCATTATGCTCATTTACCTTATGTATGCTAAGATGGATTGGTTGGGATCCTTCGGGTTCTTGATCATCGTATCACATATAGGCCCTAGGCTTAGATTATGACAAATATGGTATCAGAGCACAAGGTTTAGGAGTTTCCTATAGAGTATAACATGCCACGTTAAGTAGAGATTGTTCATCGATGTCAAGCATGCGACACTTATTAATAGGAGGCTATGAAACATTTTAGGAAAATCTTACTTCTTTCATGATATATGTTTTGCGGTAGAGTGGTACTCTAAATCTTTACCTCTAACGCTCGTTCTTTATGATTTTCAGAAAATGTCTCAACGAAGATGCCCCACTCGAAGGAATGTGATAGGAGATGGGGAAAAAGCTCTGAATTATCCCTTGAATGTCCAAGTGACTAATGTCGATTTCTGAGTGGCCTTACAAGTACTTACTCAAGTCGTGATGGCACAAGACAATCGCGAGGTTGTTGCTCTTGTGAACCCAAGTATGGGTACGACAGCAACAAGGGTTGGTGACTTCATGAAGATGAATCCTCTGAAGTTTTGGGTTCTAGGTGGATAAGTATCCATAAGAGTTTGTTGATGTATTTATAAAATTATGGATATTTTGGGGATTATCCTGGTTGAGAGGGAGGAGTTGGCTACCTATCAATTGAAATGTATGGCTAGAATTTGGTTTGATCAATAAAAGAGTGAAAGGCCTAGAGGGGCGGATCCCGTGACTTGGGCAGAATTCAAATGAGTATTTCTCGACCACTTTTTCCTATTGGAGTTGAGGGAGGTCAAGATACAAGAGTTCATCAATCTTAAGCAAGGTGGTATGAGTATGAGGGAGTATTCCCTCAAGTTTACCCAATTATCAAAGTATGCTTCATTCATGGTTGCCAACCCAAGAGCTAGTATGAGCAAGTTCGTGTCAGATGTATCGTATTTAGTTTCAAAGGAATGTAAGAAGGCTATTTTGATTTGGGAAATGTACATCTCGAGACTTATGACCTATTCGGAGCAAATAGAGGGGGAGCAGCTAAGGGAGAAAACTAGAGAGTCCAAGAGGGTAAGGACCAATAGTGATGATTCCTCTCATGCTAGATTCGGAAGTAGTGGTCGTCCTCATTTCCACCAAAGATATTTCATCAAAGATCTTCAAATACTACAACTCCAATGCTTGACAAAAATAGAGTTCCCAACCCTAAGCCTCAAAGAGGTGCCCCAATTAGCCAAATTACCCCCGTATGTAAGAAATGTGGAAAGAATCACAAGGAGGAGTGTCTAGCGGGTTTGAATGTATGCAATCGATATGGAAAGTTGAGCCATCATGCTAAGAAGTGTAGGGTTAAAGATGGTTGTCCTTAAGGACAAGTTGCTCATGGAGTCCAAGTACAATAAGGCGCCCAAGCTCAATCAAAGGGTGGTCAACGCAACAATTAACTTTATGCTCTTTATGGTAGGTAAGAGGTGGAGGAGACTCCTAATGTTGTTATCGGTATGTTATGGGGGTTTTACTATGATATTTATGCCTTAATTGATCTGGGTGCAAATTTATCTTTTGTTACTCCTTATATGAATATGATATTTGATGTTAGCTCCAAAATATTGCTAGAGCCTTTTTTCATTTATACTCCCGTAGGTGAGTAAACTACAGCTAAAAGAGTCTATAGAAGTTGTCTGGTTTTAGTTTTCCACAAAGTTACTCTAGGTGATCTAGTTGAGCTTGATATGACCAACTTTGTATGTTATGCTTCTATTGATTGTAGAACCCAAGTGGTTAAGTTTTAATTTCCAAATGAGCCGGTCCTAGAATAGAAGGATAGTAATTCTATGTTTAAAGGTCAATTCATTTCGTGCCTTAAAGCTCAGAAAATGATTTCCAAAGTTTGCATCTACCATATTGTGAGGGTTAAGAATACAAATTCCAAACCACCTACTCTAGAGTCAGTCCCTATTGTTAATAAGTTCTCAGATGTGTTTCTTGATGATCTATCTGGTGTTCCTCTCGAAAGGGGAATTGACTTTGGTATAGACATTATTTTTGGTACTCAACTTATTTTTATTCCTCCTTATCGAATGGCTCTGGCGGAAGTAAAAGAGTTAAAGGATCAATTGAAAAACTTTTTAGACAAAGATTTTATTAGACCAAGTATATCCCCATGGGGTACTCCCATTTTGTTTGTTAGAAACAAGGATGATTCACTTCGTATGTTTATTGACTACCAACAATTGAACAAAGTAACCATCAAGAATAAATATCCAATTTTGAGGATAGATGATTTGTTTGACCAATTGCAAGGAGCAAGTTACTTCTCTAAGAATTGATCTTCGTTCTGTTTATCACCAACTAAGAGTGAGGGAGTGTGATATTCCCAATATGGCATTTCGAATAAGGTATTGCCATTATGAGTTCTTAGTTATATCATTTGGATTGACCAATGCCACCGTGACATTCATGGACTTGATGAATAGGGTTTTCAAACAATATTTGAACATGTTTGTAATTGTGTTTACTGATGATATTTTTGTTTACTCTTGGAATGAGTAGGAGCATGCCAATCATTTGAGGATTGTATTGCAAATATTAAGGGATAAACAATTATTTTCCAAGTTTAATAAGTGTGAGTTTTGTCTAAGGGAGGTTGCTTTTCTTGGTCATGTTGTGTACGGTGAAGGGATTATGGTTGATCCTAAGAAAACTGAGGTGGTTAGGAATTTGCCTAGATTGTTGTCCCCTTTGGATATTAGAAGTTTCTTGAGCCTATTATAGAAGATTTGTGGAAGGGTTTTCCTCGATTTCATCACCTTTGACTAAGTTGACCTAAAACAATGTAAAGTTCTAATGGTCGAAAGCTTGTGATAAGAGTTTCCAAGAGCTAAAAAATTATCTTACTACTGCTCCTATTTTGACCTTGTAGAAAGGGTCCGATGGTTATGTAGTATATTTTTATGCTTCAAGGGTTGGTCTAGGTTGTGTCTTGATGCAACATGGTAAGGTGATAACCTATGCTTCTGGGCAATTTAAGGTGCATGAAAGGAATTGTCCGACTCATGACTTGGAACAAGCGACGATTGTTTTTGTTTTGAAGATTTGGAGGCACTATCTTTATGGTGTACATGTGGATGTATTCACCGATCACAAGAGTCTACAATATGTGTTTAAGAAAAAGGACTTGAATCTTTGGCAAAAACGATGGCTTGAATTGTTGAAGGACTATTATATGAGTGTGTTGTACCATCCGAGTAAGGCTAATATGGTTGCTAATGCATTAAATAGATTGTCCATGAATATTGTTACACATGTTGAGGAAGGTACAAAGGAATTGGTTAAGGATGTGCATAGATTGGCTCGTTTAGCTGTGTAGTTGGTTGATTCTAATGATGGAGGTATTCTTATTCATAACGGTTTGGAATTGTCTCTTATAATGGATGTCAATGCCAAGCAAGATAATGATCCGGTGTTAGTTTAATTGAAGATGTCGGTTGTTGAAAAAGCCATTGAGGCTTTCTCTCAAAGGGGATATGGTGTGCTTCGTTATCAAGGTTGGTTGTGTGTGCCTAGTATTGATGGTTTGAGAGAGTTGACATTAGATGAGGCCTATAGTTCCTGGTATTCAATTTATCTGGGATCCACCAAGATGTATCACAATTTGAGGGAAGTGTATTGATGGAATGGCATAAAGAAGGATATAGTGGAGTTCGTATCTAAGTATCCAAATTGTCAACAAGTTAAAGTTGAGCGTCAAAAGTCGGGAGGTTTAGCTCAAGACATTGAGATTCGTACTTGAAAGTGGGAGGATGTGAACATGGACTTTGTGACAGGGCTTCCCCGTACTAAGAAAAAATATGATTCCATTTGGGTTATTATGGATCGAATGACTAAGTTGGCTCATTTTCTACCGGTTAAGACTTTTTATGGGTCTGATGATTATGCTATGTTGTATATTCGTGAATTGGTAAAACTTTATGGTGTTCATTTGTCTATTATATTGGATTGAGGTACTCAATTCACTTCACATTTTTGGAAGTCATTTTAAAAGGGTCTTGGTATGAAAGTCAAGCTAAGTATCATTTTTCATCCTCAAACCAATGGTCAAGACAAAAGGACAATCCAAACATTGGAGGATATGTTGAGGGCATTTGTAATTGATTATAAAAGAAGTTGGAATGAGTATTTGCCACTGATTGAGTTTGTCTACATCACTCTAGCATCTAAATTGGCTCCTTTTGAAGCATTGCATGGAGAAGATGTAGGTCCCCGATGAAATGGTTCGAGGTAGGTGAGATGGCCTTGATTGGTCCCGATTTGGTGATAGATACTATGGAAAAGGTGAGACTCATAAGGGAGAGATTGAAGATGGCTCAAATTCATCAAAAGTCCTATTCGGATGTTAGGAAAAAGGCTTGAGTTTAAGGTGGATGATTGGGTCTATTTGAAGGTTTCACCCATGAAGGGTGTAATGCATTTTGGTAAGAAAGGGAAATTGATTCCTAGATATGTTGGACCTTATAAGATATTGAGGCGTATTGGAAAGGTGGATTATGGGTTAGATTTTCCATTTGAGTTGGCTATGGTTTATCTGGTGTTTTATGTGTCGATGTTAAGGAAGTTTGTGGGTGATCCAAATTCTATTATACCATTAAAGAATGTAGACATTGAAGAGAATTTGACTTATGATAAGGTTTCGGTAAAAATTTAAGAACCGGCAAGTGAAGAAGCTAAGAAACAAAGAGGTTACGTCCGTCAAAGTATTGTGGAAAAATCAACAAGTAGAGAGTTCTACTTGGGAAGGGGAGGTGGATATGATGAAACGATACCCGCATCTCTTTCCTTCTATCCAAGCATAAGGTAGTAAGTTGTTTTTATTCAAATCGATTGAACTCTTATATATTTAGTTCCTCCTATGACATTCATATGCATATATGTTCATGAAGGTTGATTCTAAGTCATGTTTTATGTTAAGTTTGAAAATCTCATGTTCTATGCATTTTAAGGTGTCATTGTATTCATGTTGGGTTGCTAGTCCTCTTTCCGTGTCTTTCCTATTACTTGTTCATGCATAACTCATATACTTAGTACCTTCTATGTACTAACATATATTTTGCCTATATTATCTCATAATGTAGGGGTCGATGACCACGTTCATTCTACTAGTGGCTAAGAGTTGACTTAGCACTCTCAATTTGTCATTGGTGAGTCCTTATTTGTCGAGGATGGGACTTTCTTTTATGTTGATTACTTGAATTTCTTCTATGTATAGGGTGATCTAGGAGCTTGTCCTCGGTCCTCATCAAAGTCTAGTGTAGAGGCATGTTTAGACGATTAAAAGGATGTAGTCCATTTCGGACATTGTGTTGAGTTTACTTTCTCTTTCGACATCTATGTTGGTTTAATTCTCCCGCTTATTTCATTATGCTCGTTTACCTTACTTATGTGATATATTCTAAGATGGCTTAGTTAGGATCCTTTGGGTTTCTGATCGCCATGTTACATCTAGACCCTAGGCTGGGGTTGTGACATAAGTTGGGTATTAGGAAGAAGATCTATACCAAAATCAATTTCTCTTTTAGGAGGAATATCGGGGTAAATCATCAAGAAACACATCAGGGAATTCCTTTACAATGGGAACTGACTCAATAGTAGGGGCTTCGGAATTTGTGTCCCTAACTGGCACTAGATGATAAATACACCCCTTAAAAATCATTTTATGGTCTTTTAGGCACGATATGAACAGACCCTTAAATACTAAATCATTACCCTTCCACTCAAGAACCGGCTCATTAGAAAATTAGAATTTGACCATATGGGTTCTATAATCAATAGATGCATAGGAATCATATAGCCAATCCATTTCAATAATGACATTAAAATTCATCATGTCAAGTTCAAAAAGATCACATGAGATTCTTTTTATGTAAGACCGATACGGGGCAATTTCTATAGATTCTATTGGTTAGAACCGAATCACCAATGGGGGTGTAAACCGAAAAAGGATCTAGCAAGATTTTGGGACATATCTTATAGCAAGATAAGAAGTAACAAAAGACAATGTGTCACCTGGATCAAGTAAAGCATAAACATAAAAATCAAAGACCCACAACATATCTGTAACCACATCGGGAGACTCCTCAACATCTTGTCTAGCTTGGAGTGCATAGAACCTATTTTGGCGTGGGCCACCACCTTGTTGAACTTGTCCACCTGGGTAGCTTTCCCTTGAGGACGTTCTTCTCTCCCCTTGTTTGTGACACTAGGAAATTCGGAGACCTTTTGCCCCACCTTACCACATCCAAAACAAGTACTAATACCAAACAAGCATTTGTCTCCATGGTTTTTTCCACACTTGGAACACTTAGAAAGAGTAGACCTATTAACACCACCACTTTAGAACTTAGGGTTGAACACCCTATCTTTGTCATATCTCTCACCCGAATCTTGTAAAAAACCTTTGGCCTTATTGAAAATGGCCATTACCACCACCGGGTTTGGATTGACAAAAACCCATCTTCAAATCGAGATCTCTTCAACTCCCTCACCTTCCTCTCCTTAAATTTCTCCCCTTGTATTTGTTCGGCATATGTCATGAGCCTAGAAATATCCATCTCTTTAATAAGCATTGCAGTTCAACATTCTTTTATCACCAAGTCCGACACTCTCAAAATAAACTTATTCAGCATTCTTTCATCACCAAGTCTGACACTCTCAAAATAAACATACTCATTTAGACATGGGAGTAGGCTACCAAAGAAGGAGCATACTTGGACAACTTTGTGAACTTGATGGTACATTCCTTCACACTCATGTTACCTTTCTTGAGATAGTAAAATCTAACACTTTCGCCTCCCTCAATTCAAGTAGAAAGAAGCGGTCAAGAAATGCAACCTTAAAATTCTCCCAACCTATGGGAGCTTCTTCAACCCTTCGACCTTTCATTAATTGAACCAACTTGAGAAACACCCTTTAGTTGGTAGGCCGGCAACTCCACATTCTCCCCAAAGACACCCTCATAATAGCAACAATCTTGAACACCTCATCAACAAAGTTTTGGGGATCCTTATCAACTTTGGACCCATAAAACTTGAGAGGGTTCATCCTTGTAAATTCCCTAACCCTTGAAGCCGGTGTAGACATATTTGGAGGAGCCACCACTCTTTGTTTCACTTGAGTAGTCATGGCTTGGGATAGCACAGAGATGGCGGTTTGGAATTCGGCATGAGTAACCTTTTCGACTAGAGGATCATTAGGAGCTTGAGGGGCTTGTACCTCATTAGAATCAACCCCTTTTTGGCATGGAGCTTCTCTTGGAGGCATTTTATTAAAATTGCAAAGAATAATTGGTAGTGGAAAAAAAACTTAAAGTACACTCTATCGCACGACATAGATCATGAAATAAGGGAAGATTTTCTAAAATGCCTCATAGTTTTTACTCATAAATGTGGTGCACTTCACACCCATGAATAAGATTCTACTTGACGTGGCATGTTAGACTCCCTACGATACTTTAAAACCTTGTGCTATGATAAAAAGTTTGTCATGATTTGAGATAGGACCTAGGTGTAACACGACGATTAGGATTCCTGAAGAAACCTCAACCAAGCCTCTAAGTATATCATAAGCATAAATAAGGTAACAATAAAGCAGAAACACATAAGAAATCTAAGAACATAGCATAGCTAGAATAAACCAAGACAGCATAGACTCCATACACATATCCAACATGCCTCTAGACTACATAGACGGGGACTAGGACATGTTTCTAGCTCACCCTCGAGGAAAGTAATGACACAACATGGAATAGTCTCAAACATCATCATAGTCTAGAAATGACAATAGGAGGAAAGATAGACTCAGTTTTCCCTCGAAGCATGAGGACTCACCACATAAATCTTCAATAGCTCACCAACTAGCCACGAGAAGAGGATGGAGAGTCCGTTCTTACATTGTGATATAATGTAGGCAATGAATTATGTGTTAGTACATTTGAATATAGTAAGTATGTAGGCAATATAGTGCATGATAAAACCATGTTGTGAAATTGACCATTTCAAATAGCATGATAAAAGAGGTAGTAAAGTCATAAGTAGACATAAGAAGGATCAATACACAATAAACCATAAGAGTATCATATAAAAGTAAAGGATAGGATTAGTTATTAAAAACATCATAAGGACCATACATATGTGGGAGATAACCGTAACTGACAATAAGACCATGCGAGTTATTATTACATGAAATTCTGATGTAATTCCCACATCGAGATACAGAGAGGTTACTTGCCAAGGTAGACTTCATATCGTCATCATCATGTGCCATATGTGGATCTACTAGCTAGGCCATAAAGGCAACCTACGGTGGCAACATACTTAAGGGACTAGAGATTGCTACTAAGGACTCCTTAGATCGAGCCTCCACCTCAAAGTCCTCTAGGTGCTAAGTCAACATCTCACAGAATATATATCATTATTATAAAACATACTTGTCATAAATCACAGTTCATACTTGTATTGAAATCATAAACTTATCACATGGAAAGGAAATCAAGAACTACCAATCCAATTCATAAAAGTTTGTTCATAAGAATAGCTCATTATCATGTGATTCATGTAATGTGGGTGTAGGCCTTCCATCATTATGAATCTTCTTTTATAAGAGTAACATTAGGGTCTTAAGTCACCCTCTTTCATAAAACTTGTTTGAACACTTGAAATGTCATGATCATGACTTATACTTGAAATTAACTTAAAAACATGGATATCAATTAACTTGGAAATTATGAAATTGACTTGAAAACATGCATGATCATATAATTCATCATATAATTTATACAAATCCATACATAATTCATGAAAATAATATCTATTGGAAGTATAATTGAAAATACCCATCATACATGTCATTAACCCTAAAGAGTAATGTTGGAAATTCATAGAAAACTCTTCAATTTCATTCAATAATCATCAATTCATATTAAAATAAATTCATAATCATAGTTTAAAACACAATTCATGAAATTGAAATTGATATCATCAAACCCATAAAAATACATACTTTAATTTATTGAAAGATGAGAATTTATTGGGCTCCATGAGTGAAAGGTACCCTTGAATGAATGCACACATACCTTAAGTAAGAAGATCAAAGAAACTAGAAGAAATTTGAGTTTTTGATGAGGATCTTGAAAGAATTCCTTGAATGTCTTCAATGGTGATTTGAGAATTTTACAGAGAAAATTATTTGAACTAGGTGAACTCTAGAGAATGAATGAGAATAGATTTAGGGTAGTTTATAGGGTTGAATTAGTCCTAAAAATGTACAGGTTCATTATCTAATAGTTAGAAAAAAGTCTAGAGTGTCCCTACTTAAAAACTAAAATCGGCCGAAAAATCTAACCCTGTAACACCCCCTAAAAACATTGTATATGATGTTTCAATTCTCGATGAAAATGATACAGCTTCTGTATTTTGGGCATACCATTTCATAGGATGGTCCAAATTAGGTGGTTCAATTTTCTAAATAACCCAACATCATTACCTACAACTTTTGTAAGACCATATTTTAAGTTTTGGAGTTAAGTAGGTAAAATAAATTAATTGCTGCAAGACATAGTGTTGTGATAAAATGGAGTGTTTGTAGAAGAAAAATCATATCTCACTGCAGCATAATCCAAAATAGTTGATTCTTACTCTACATGAAAGTAGACTTCTAGAGCAACAATTCATATAAGACACCAAATCCTAATGAGGAAGTTATCTTGTTTAAATGCAGCTTCAAAAAAGGGTATTCCGTTAAAAGAAGGTTCATCTCACCAACCATAGAAAGATCTAGATCCATTTGACATCACTCATGATATCAATAGTCCTCCATTTGACATCACCCATGACATCACAATCTTTCTTTAAATTTTCAGATTTGTTTTATAATTATTTTAATTATTGTTAGGTCCCTCCTTCACACCTATAAACACCCACTTTATTTCATCATTTTGTTCATTAATCTTTCTCAAGCAACTCTTTTCTCTATACACTCCTTTGCTCATTCTCAAAATATAGTTTTAGTTTTTAGTAGTGTAGAAATACTATTTCGATGATTCATATACTCCGGATAGTACACAAAATCTTTCGGCAAGGAGAAAAAGTTAGGATTCAAGAGTGTTCATTAAGTCCTTCGATTCTAAGTAACGCTTCAGATTCCAGGTATGTAAAACTTCAATGAGAGTATTCCTTCTACTCTCATGCCTAAAGTACTTTGATTATATGATAAATTATGTTTATTTTCTTTAAGTTTTACTCTAAGTTATGTGGGTGTTTATCCATGAATTTTTCCATCCATGTAGTTCAAAACTCTTTCAACTAAATCTCTTGATTTCAAGTAAGATTTTCTTATGGATAATTCTTATTTCTACTTAATAGCATGAATCATGGTTAAACTAATGATTATTGATCTATTTTGATGTAAAATGATTTCATATATATGAATTGATGGTTTGCAAGTATTTTTTCTATTTAGCTCTTTAAAGGTTCTTGAAATTCATGATGGGTTATTTAAAGCATAATTTTTAATTGATGGATTTTAAAGTATTTATGTATAATTTCATTTACATTCATGTTTGAAAGTTGAAGTGATTTGAACCGACCTAATTTTACTATGTTTTCAATGAAGTTTGACGTGAAAGCTTTGACTCCAAATGAATGTTTATGAAAGCAATATATATGATCAAAATAGAGTCTTATGAAATGAAAGAATGATATGAATGATGGATTCTTTATGCAATAAGGACAATTCTTGCATATTTGAATTACCAAAAGTTTTAATGAGCTATTCTACCGAATATAATATTTTAAATTCTCAAGCTATATGCTATGACTATTTTGAAATATTAAACTATTATGTGGGATTGACTTAGCACCGAATGGGTCATTGAGGTGGGATTCGGTAAGGAAATTTTAGTAGCAACTTTTTATCTCATTAACTATGTGCCAACATAGGAGCCCTTGTAGGCTTAGGCTAATGGATTTATAAATAGCCCTTAAAGTAAAAGTTAAAGAAATGAATAAAGTTGACGGAGTTCTACCCGGCAAGTAGTCTCCGGGACAACGTAGGAGGTTATGTTGGATTCCATGTAATAGCTCACATGGTCTTAAATGTGGTTATGGTCATATTTCCACAAAATAATTATTTTATAGGATATCTATATGATTGATTATGCATGCATTGCATTATATTTCATATTACAGAAATGAATGTTTCCTCAATGTTCATGCATGCTTACATACTTAGTACATTCAAATTACTAACGCACTATTTTTCCTACATGATATCACTATGTAGGGACCAATGCTCCTCCTCGTTCTCCTCCACGTGGCTAGTTGAGATTTCATTTGAAGACTACTTTTGGTGAGTTCCCATGTTCCGAAAACAATACTCCTTTATCTTTCTAGCTTATGATATGTTGAGATCTTTAGACACTTACTATGATATTTCTTTCTATTATGATTGAGGGTGAGCTAGGAACTTGTGTTAGCCCTGTTAAATCTAAAAGTTAGAGGTATTGTTGGACATATGTAAGTTGAAGATTTAATATTATGATTTTCTCTTATTTATTTATTGTCATTACGTATGAAAGGCTAAAAGAATACTAAGAGGCTTGTTTGAGGTGCTTTCGGATTCCTCATTTGTCATGTCATGTCTAAGTCCTAGACTTGGGTCATGACATCCTCCCTAATAGGCCAATTTTGAGCGAATTAGAATTTGGCCAGATTTTGACTAGGTAAAAAATTGCACAGTGGGGGATCAAGTCTGCGACGCGGACCTGTTGCGCACCCTTTTGGAAATGTAATTTTTTAAAAAAATTTATCTTCTGAAATACTTGACCTAAAAATCCACCGATGCCATTTTTGCAAAGTTTAACCTTATTATGTTATATTCCAACCTTCAAATGCCCGGGATATTACAAAATTAGATAAAGTCAATTATCAAAATATACCATTATAAAAGATAATAATCATTTACCAATCCACATCATAAAAACGTATAAGAGTAGCTCTTTTTAAATCATTATGCATAACATAATTCATATAGACAGTTACATTTCTAAGCATCTAAATCATGATTCCGTTCATATTATGATAAAACCTTTCACAAATCTTTGATACTTACTCAAAGCATCCTTAAAACATACTTCATCATTTTCATATAAAAACATGCATAAATCCTTCATTAAATTCATGATCATAGTTCATAAGTGAAATTCAAAGCATAATGCATGGGTCCATATGAAATCAATTCTAAATCATGTATTTTAGTCAAATCATGCACAAAAAAGTAGGATAATATCATTGAATCATAATGGAAAGAACCCATGAAGAATTGATAGAAACCCTAATTGAATTGTGTAAATTAAAACTTGAAGAATTGAGATATTTTGGGACCCAATGGATGAAAGGAAATCCATTGGTGATTTCCCACATATCTTGATAATCAAAGCAAAAGTAATGGAGATTGAACTTGAACCCTAGCTTGATGGAGAAGAAGATCCTTGAGAGAAAACCTTGGGAGAACTTTGGGGTTTTGAGTGAATGAAAGAATGGTTATAAGTCTTGAAAATGGGTCCAAATCGGCATAGCTTTGATATTAAAATAATAGAAAAAGTCTGAAATACTGCTGGAAAATAACTGACGCAACCCTCTTCACGAACCCCTATACGGTCTGTACAAACTATCACGGATCGTACAAGTGTCCTTGGAAGTGAAGATGATCTGGATTTTGGAGGGTTGATTTATACGTAAAAGTCTACGGGTCGTAGAACTCCTTACAGGCCGTACGTCTGGTTGTGAACTAGAACTCTAAGTTTTCTGAATCTTTTCCCCATATGGACCTTTCTACGATCCGTGAACTTTTTCACGAGCCATGAAGTTCCTCTCATACAACTTTCTTTGAGCCATTTTCTTAAAGGTGGTATACATATGGGTATATGGTCGGTAGACCTCGTCTATGGGCCGAATGAACACTCATGGTCCCAACTCAAAATTTCTATAACCTCAGGATCCATCCACGGGCACCTGTCACGGATCGTGAAAATCTATATGGTCTGTGAATGGACTTGTGAAATGCCAAAAAGCTGCACTTGATCCAGATCTATTATTTTCCCCATTCTACCAACCTTTGCACTTCCAAGATGTTACACTTAAGTATTATAGTTTCAGATGTTATAACCAATTTTTCAATTCAGTCAATATCAAAGTCAATCGGGCCCTCCCCAATTTTGGGGCGTGACATAATCAATTTAGAGGGATAAGAGATGATAAACAAAAAAAAAATTGGTTTTTTTTTTGACTAAGTTCAAAAGCAAATCTAGATTATTTCGCATGAAAAAATGATAAATTTTGATCATCTTAATTAAAAAAACTCACGTGTTAAAATATTATAACATTAATCAATGAGGATAAATCAAATTAGTTTTCATAACGTTAAAGATATATTTCACCCCAATTATTGATGGGCAAATTTGGAACATATGACAAAATTGTGAACAAATTGAACCTTTTTCCAATGACTCTCATTCAGTGTTATTTTCTAATTTTATTAACTTAAGAGCAAATGCCTATGAGAAGAAACTTAGCTCCTGTTTAGTCATTTTCTAAAGTTGAAATTTTAAAAATTGAGACTTTTGAAGTTTTGTTTGGATATGTATTTTATTTTTAAAAATTTAAATTTTTGTAAGTAAAAATTTGAAAAATTAGATCATTTTTTGGGAATTTGAAAATTTTGGAAGATCTGATGTATAATTTATGGTTAAATAAATATTTAAAGGTAAATTTTAGAATAATTATGATAATTAGATGTTTAGATTCATTATCCCATAAAGTATGAAAAAAAAATATTTTCCTATATAAATACAAAAAGTAATTTGTATGCTTTTAATTTTACCCGAGCTTGGTGTGAATAATATTTTTCGTTTATTTAATTTTAAAATTTATTGTGATAAAGAAAAAGCTGACCAAATGAAAGAGTCCAAAAAGAGAACGCAAACTCTCTCTCTCTCCTTACCTTTAATCGCACAGTACTCTAGAGACAAGACAAGTGAGTACAACTACACTCGCTCTGAAACAGAGCTTTCTTGTCGGAAAATTTTCAGGCTTTCCTTATCGCCGGCGACTATCTCCTTTTCCGGCCGTTCTGCGTAACTTCTTTCTCCTCATTCCGGCTCTTTTCTTCTTTTTGTTTGAAATATGTCATATTATTCTTTGCTTTATGTGTATGTATGTGCTGTTTAGAGTACTCATTATCCATTATTTTTGGGTTATAAAGGGGGAAAATTCCATTTTAATTACACTATTTTCTGATACATGCGTTTATCCTTTGAAGTGTCTGTTTTCCCCTTCCGTTTGGGTATTTTTTTCTTTTCTTTCGACAAAAATCTGGGAAGAAGTGCATGTTGGTACTTCAAAATTCTTGGTCCTCTATGTTGGGTCTAAGCTGATTTTCTTTTTTCTACTTCTTTTTTTTTGTGTGTTATTTTAAGGGTTTTGGCCAAGAAGATAAATAATAGTAGTTAGGCATAGGCATGTTAAAAGATAGTTGTGGATTCTGAAAAGTCTTACTCTTGCTTATTTAGGTATTCCTATGACCATCATTGTTGAATTGGAAGAGATAACCTTACACATAATTACCCAGAATATATAGTTATTTGCATGGATTTTAGGTTGAAGAGTAACAGTGTGTTTGGTATGAAGGAAAATGTATACCATAGAAAATGATTTCCTAGAAAATATTTTCTTGGAAAACAAGTAGGTTTCTTTAATTATTTTCTAGTGTTTGGTAAGTAAGCAAGAAAATATTATACCAAACGCGTTTATATGTTATTCAGCAAAATAAAATACTATGGAGGTGGGATGGGATGGGGAGTGGTGGTTGGGGGTGGCAGGGTGGGATGGTCAAGGGGTGGGTGTGGAGGAGACAATAACCTTGGAATGCCACTTATGCAATTTATTTTCCCTACTGAAGTCATTTTCCCAGTTTTTAAAGAGCTTATTTTCCTAGAGAACAATATTTAACTAATCAAACATGAGAAAATTGAAAAATATTTTCCTCCATACCAAACACACTCTAAGTGTTGCTTATACTTTTCCTCCCTTGTTGTTTGCCAAGATTATAAATAGCACATAGTTGAAATTCAATGACGAGTCCATGATGAGGTGAAAAGTGGTTCCAATAATGTTGAGCTCACGTGATGTCATTTTGATGTAGTTTCTTTTTATGATTTTTGCAGCATATATATTGTGAAGCTTTAGCTTCAAGTCGACGACTTTGCAGTTCATGTTGTTTTAAGTTTGCTGTGGAAAGTTTCAGTACCTCTCTGTATGACCTTTCAAAAACTTAATGATTCAGAAAAAAGTGTTCTTGACTTACAAGCGAAAGAGGCTATCAGGTTCTGATCTTTTTCTGGAAAATGGGACTCATAATACACCTTCTGAGTGTAGAAAATCAAAGGACGTAGCCCCTTTGCTGAAGGAAGAGGAGAAGTATGACAACCCTAGCTTCAAGGATGAAAAGAAAGACTCTGAGGTGAGATCTTTGATATACCGTACTCCATTTGGTTTAGGAAACCAAACATTTTATTGGATGCATGATTCTTCATTGGGGTGTAGTTGTAATAGGAGTAGTTGTTGTTGTATGAGATCTTTTTCTGAGGCTTGATTTTCTTTGGATAATCATCTTCTAATTTATGTCATCACGTTGTAAATGAAACCTTGGCAATTATTCTGAATTGAATCTTAATCTACACATATCTCCTTGATTTTGAGTTACTAGTGATTCTTGGTAATCAATAAACACAGATGTGTAGTGTGGCGCATGATCCTAATTCTTGTATCTCTTTCTTTCAGAAGTACATTATGCAAATGCTAATTATGTGATTATTAGCTACCGTCTCTAATAGCCATTCAATCTCTGCCTCTCTTTCTCTCTCTTCTTTTTGTTTAATGGAAATTGTTTACTTGCGATTAGAAATGACAACTAGGATGAACAGTATAGTAGGGTAAATTCAAGAGTCCATGTTATGATGAATTGCTAAGTTGTATATGCTGAAATATGTCTGCTTGTGCTTAAATGATAAACCTGGTAGGGGTGGTGCAAGCTGACTGAAACAATAGTGACAAAAGAACTCCTTATGACGGGTTGTGGGCTTAGAAATTGGTATGAGAAGTGTGAGAGCTTAGACTTTGGCAGAATTTTCATAAATAGAGCTTGATTTTTCATTTTGGTCAGAAAACTAAGTTTTTATATATTTTGAAAAAATTATTGCTATATTATCTCGTGAACCGATCTGTGAACACGATACAACCTTAAAAATCTGAAGGTAAATCAATTCATGAACACAAGCATGTTCACATGCCTCGTCAATTTATTTTTTCTAGGCCTTCGGTACTAGTGTACTATCCGTGTTGATTGGTCTTCTCACTTCTACCTCCCCAATCCTGCTGCATCAACTCCATCTGATCTATACTTCTTTCTTTCCCTGCTGCCCAGTTGTAGCATAGCTGGACCACCATTATCCCTTTAAATTTCTTCAAGTTACCCTATGCACATTTTCAGCTTCCCCTATCTCGCATGATAAAGCAAAGAGAAAAAAAAAAGATAAAGAATAGAAAAAAAAATAGAATTGAACAACCGTATAGGCATCTTATGCAGAAACAACTGATTGGACATAGTTGCATCTCGACATTCTCTTTTAAGGATGAAAATTGTGCCCACCAGTGAAAACTTATTTGTATCAACTTGCACATTTAAATACTTGTTCATTGTCAAAATCAAGAGAGCAGATAGGTAAATTGAGTTATTGAAATTATTTTATACTTTTATGATGTGTTCAGGATTTTTACTATGACTTTTTAGGGACTGTGCTTGTTAGATAGTCAAGCTTAACCTGAGAGATGGATTTTGAGCTTTAATATGGCTTTTGGTGGCATTATGATTTTCTTTGAAAGAATTTTCTTCTTGCCTCTACCGGATTACGATTCCGAAGGTTAGAAAAGGTGTCTTACTTGGAAACTTCCTAAGTTACTTAATTTCTGTTCATCTTTGCAGGATAATTCTGAAGAAGCTCACTCTTCAAAGGGTTCCGGAGGGCCTCTCGCTGAAGGAGAACAGAGGAGTTCACAAAAGAGATTATGTTCTTGCGTTACTGCAGGCTGTGTATGTGATAGTAAATGCACTCAGAAGTTTTCTCTTTCCCTGTTGACAGGATTGAATACTTCGAGAGAACATGATTTGGTTTCACCAAATTCTGGTGGTGAGAGGAGATGCAATCTTCAGGATTCTGATAGCTTTGATTTGATAAAACCGAGTCTGGAAGAAGCTGACACACTAAAAGTCATCTCTCTGACCCCCTCTGTAAATGCAGTAAGAAAAAGTAAATTGTCTTCTAGTCTGATTACTTTTCAGCGAAGAGCCAAGCGGGACAAGGATGCAGGTCGGGCAGATGGCAAGTGCAAGCTTGAAGTTGAAGATGTTTCTTGCTTATCAGTTGTAAATGCTGCATGTCTTGTTGCTCCTCATGATTCTGAAAAATCAGTTGCGGAGAGTTGCTCGATGGATCTTTCAGCAGATTTTAAGCATCCAGAGGTTAATCCTTATCCTAGGACAAGTCACTTCATTGCTAGGAATGAAGGGAACTTTTGTCAGTTGACTTTTAGATAATATTAGAAAGTGTGCCATGTTAACCTTATTGATAGATATTCAGAAACCATCTGAAACATGTCTAACCATTTTTTGGAGATCAATGCTGGTTATTCACATTCTTTTCTAATCTATTTTATAGTTATTTGTATTCCTAAACTAAAAGTGCAAAGTTGGCAGAAACAAAATACAAATATATTATGCATTTGTAGGATAGCCATAGTATTTCTCTCGACTCTTACTTTGAATACATGACACAAATATCTATGCTCATCCCATTTTTCCTTCGACTGTTACAAACATTTTATCCTGTGTTTCTTGTATGAGTTCTTAGTAACCACGAGCATGCAGTTTAAAGCTTAAATTTTGATCTAGACTTTGCTGACTTTTGCAATATGGGATATTAAATTGATATCTGGATTTCTTTTATTTTTGAGTGCGCTTAGACTAGAAACTAATATTTCTTGTTTTTCACCTAATTTGTTTGTTTTGTTTCTATGTATGTTTGGATTTGGTTTTAGGAAATATGATTTTGGGATAATTCCTAGAGTTTTTTTTTTGTTTTTGTTTTCAGAAATATAAAATCAAGAATATTGGGATAAGAAAACAAAACAACTGTGTGCAAAAACAAAACATTCTGCTTATGTCCAGACAAGGCTCAATTAAAGTATAGTTTCAGAATGATTATGTAAACTTACTTGCTTTCCTATGACTGCAGATGCTAACCTACAGGTTCTGTAATTTGAGAGACAATTTCACTTTGCATGAGACTTTTTTTTTTCTGCATCCTGCTTAAACTGGATACTAGGTTTTTTCCTTTGACATGTTTAGCTATGTGAAGGCATTGATAACTCAGGTTGGTAGAACCTGCTTGCTGCTCTGTTCATCTCTGCTGTCCTACTAAGACCTGATGAAGACTGACATGCTAATCATTTCTCTAGAAAATCATGTAATATCAATGTTAACCAAGTTTTTATTTTGTTACAGACAACCAACGGAGGTGACCATTATCAATGTGCTTGTGCTGGATCACCACCTTCACAGATGAAGATGTAAGCTTAACTATCTTCTACTCTTGCCTTATAATGAAGCAGCAGATAGGTTTAATGAAAGATTCTTGTCTGGAAATATAATCTAGTTGGAGATAATTCAATTATTTCCTGGATTTTGCTTGTACAGATTGTTAGAAGTTAATGAACAGCCTATCTCAGTGAAGGAGGCTCCACCAATTGGCAAAGTAGCTGATCCAAATTCTGGAGTAGGTTTCTCTGGTTTTGATGACCGTGGTGCTTCAGATGCTTTTAAGGACTCATCAATTCATAGCCCTCAGGACCCTTCTTTTGATGGTTTGTCCAGAACTGAAGTGCCAATATCGTCTCCCTTAGAGGTTGCAAGTAACAGTGGTTCCCAAGCTTTATATCTATCTATACCTTGTGGTATGTATTTTATTTGGTTTTATCCTGCTGGATTTTAGATATAAATTTTTGTAGGAGCTCCTGTTCATGAATTCTATGTGTCTCAGTATGCTTCTGTTTTAAATTACCATGTTCAGACAGTGATGACAAAATGGACCACAATAGGTCAGAACAAGCATATGATGAACACCTCATTCCAACTGCACTGGAAGTTCAGCAGAACCCTCCTTGCTCCTTGAATGGAAATAATTCAACGGTTTTACATGAGGTGCCTTCTGACCAAAGTTTGGAATTACTCGACAACAAGCCTGAGAAGATAACTCCAATTCATGCAGAGGTGCCTGAAGCTGTGTGCTTATCTGGGACAGCGATGGCTAATAATGGTGAGGGCATTTCTTCAAAAAATGATTTACTGAAGGTAAGTGCAGTGTTAAGGAAAGTGCTGCTCATCTCAATCTCTACCAGTTTTCCAAGAAGCTGTGTTACTTTAATGTTTGATTGAGATGCATTAAATTGTTTGCTTTCAGCTTTTGCCGGAAGATAGAACCTACAACTTTTTCCCATTAGCAAGCCTGCAGGAAAATGAGAGTGCTCATGCTAATTCTAAAGAAGGAAAAGCTTCCTCGTTAGAAGACAAGAAGCATTGTGCATTTACTGTAGCGGAATCCTCAGATTTTCTTGGTTTGTCACTGCCAACTGAATCCATGGTTAATCGTCAAGCTTTAGTTTCGAGATCCTCACAGTTGGCTGACGTATGGAATCAACCAAGCGAATTTATTCAAGGAGCAGTTCGTCAGTTTTCTGTAGATGCATCAATGCTTCACCGACATCAAATGATCCTGGACAACATTCTTAATAGAGCAAGATCTCAAAATGGAAACAAGAGGAGATTTGCAGAAAAATTAGGGTCTCCAACCATGTGGTCAGAAGAGGAGCTAGATTCTCTTTGGATTGGTGTGAGGAGGCATGGAAGAGGCAACTGGGATGTGATGTTGAGGGATCCTAGGCTGCGCTTTTTTTCCTGGAGGACACCAATGGACTTGGCAGAACGGTGGGTGGAGGAACAGTCGAAACTTTTACATGGAAAATCCATTTCCCCTGTGAGACAGTTACGCAAAGCTGATGTTTCATCTCATGATATGGATGATGTTCAACTTTCACTTGGGCATGCACATTCCCAGTCAGAGGACAACATCCGGAGCCATATACCATTCCATTTTCGAAATGTTCAAAATACGTCGTCCAAGCAACTTCACCTGGCTACAACAAATGGAGGGACCTTAGAGTCCCTTTGTCTCGGGGGAAAACACAAAAGTGCTAGGTTCAGTCAATCCGTGAACACTCCAGGTTCGGGTGTTGAATGTTCATTCAGTTCTCGAATTATGAACAGAGTATCTGAAGTAGGTAATTTGCCTCACTGGCTTAAGGAAGTGGTTGCTATCCCACCCAGGCCTCCGGGATTTTCCCCAGATTCTCCATGGGTTTTCCATCCATGGATTGGTCCACCGTTTTCTGAACCTAACAGAGCTCATTGCGATTCAAGGAACAGAGTGAGCAACTTGTACACTTCACCAAGAACTGAGCCGAATGATGGTAATGTTGATTGTGCTCATCTCCCTATGAGAGAGGGGAAGCAAAAATGTAAGTCAGAAGCGGATAAAAGAGTTGAGCTGATTGTGATCAATAGCGATGCCTCATCAGAGGAGACAATATCAGATGATTGTAATGTAAGGCATTAGCTGAAGTTGGGGTTTCATAGTTCAACGATGGTTAAGCTTGTATAAAAGTTGGTAGTCTAAGTATCTCAGCAATTTCTCGAGGGCGAGATTAGCTGAATCAGGTAGTTTTTTTTTAAAAAAACTAGTACTGCAATCAGTTGATTTCAAATTCCTAGTTTAGTTATTTGCAGTAGCTGTATGTTGTAAACTCACTATAGTTCCTAATTAGGAATTGGATCAAAACCAAGCTATAATCCAAACGCCGTCATAAACTCAAGGCTGGTAAAAGCTTTCTACCCTTGCAAAATGTGATAAAGCGCAGACTGATAAAACTGAGTTTGGCATGTAGGAAACCATTTGGTTTTCCATCCGGTATTCATATTAGAGATGGACTAATTTGGATTCGCACTGTCTAGGGCCCTAATCAAGGGAAGCTCCTTGCCAAAGATTTTTAATATTCATTCCTTGGGTCTTCAACCATCCACTAATCAGGGGAAGCTCCCTGCCAAAGATTTTTCATATTCATTCCTTGGGTCTTCAACCATCCAATTTTAATTGCTCGCACTGTCTAGGGCCCCAGCCCTAATCAGGGGAAGCTCCCTGCCAAAGATTTTTAATATTCATTCCTTGGGTCTTCAACCATCCACTAATCAGGGGAAGCTCCCTGCCAAAGATTTTTCATATTCATTCCTTGGGTCTTCAACCATCCAATTTTAATTGCTCGCACTGTCTAGGGCCCCAATCAGGGGAAGCTCCCTACCAAAGATTTTTCATATTCAGGGTTCAAACTCGAGATTTCTAGTTAAGGGAGGAGCAGCCCCATTAATTGTATCACATCCTCTGACAGTGAAAGAAAAAGTTTTACAGAGATGTTTTGTGATATTTGGTTGGTGAGAGTGGAAAAAAAACACAATACATATTTATCAGAGACATTAATAAAATTGTTGGCAAATCCAATAGTATGCTGATAAATTCTCTCTATGTCGTAAAATAATATATGTACATGTTATCCTCCACCATAATTTGTTTTCCTATATCTTATACTCTACCACAATTTGTCTCCACTATTATGTGTTTTCACCATAATTTGTTTCTTCTTTTAGGACTATAAATAGTCATTATTGTAAGCATGAATGAATATAGAAAACAGAAGAAAACAATAACATTACTTACTTGCTCCCTCTTTACAACAACAACAACGACGACCTAGTGAAATCCCACACCGTGGGGTCTGGGGAGGATATATTGTACGCAGACCTGGCTCCTACCAAGGTAGGACGGCTATTTCTGAAAGACCCCCGGCTCAGTAAAAAACAAATAAGAAAGAAGTCAGATAAGAATAGGAATAAGGAGTTCAAAACGCTATAGAAAAGCAAGCTAGGGCAATCAAAATACAGAAAGTAATGAAGGTAATAAATGAAGGTAATAAATGATAATAGATATCAGACCATAGCGAATTATAGGGAATTATAGTGCGCTAATACGCCTACTAATATGAGAGAATAACGAGACTATGAACTAGCCTTCTACCCTAATGTGGGTCCTCCACACCCTTCTATCTAAGGTCATGTCCTCGGTAAGTTGTAACTGCGCCATGTCCTGTCTAATCACCTCTCCCCAATATTTCTTCGGCCTACCCCTACCTCTTTTGAAACCATCCATGGCTAACCTCTCACACCTCCACACTGGGGCATCTATGTCTCTTCTCTTCACATGCCCAAACCATCTCAGTCGCATTTCCCGCATCTTGTCTTCCACCGGGGCCACTCCTACCTTGTCCCGAATAGCCTCATTTCGAATTCTGTCACTCCTGGTATGCCCACAGATCCATCTCAACATTCTCATCTCAGCAACTTTCATCTTTTGAACGTGAGATACCTTAACTGGCCAACACTCCGCCCCGTATAACATAGCCGGTCTAACCACCACTTTGTAGAACTTGTCCTTCAGTTTTGGAGGCACCTTCCTATCACATAACACACCGGAGGCGAGCCTCCATTTCATCCACTCTACCCCAATACGATGTGTGACATCCTCGTCAATCTCCCCGCTACCTTGTATAATAGACCCAAGGTACTTGAAACTATTTTTCTTTTGGATGGCCTGGTCACCAAGCCTAACTTCCGTGCCAACATCTTGAGGTGTCTCACTGAACTTGCACTCTAAGTACTCTGTCTTGGTCCTACTCAGCTTAAACCCTTTAGACTCCAAGGTCTGTCTCCAATCCTCCAGCTTAGCGTTAACTCCGCTTCGGGTCTCATCGATCAAGACTATGTCGTCCGCGAAAAGCATACACCATGGCACCTCACCCTGAATTTGTTACGTCAATCCATCCATCACCAAGGCAAATAAAAATGGACTAAAAGCTGATCCTTGATGCAACCCCATCCCAACTGGGAACTGGTCTGAGTCGCCTCCGACTGTCCTTACCCTAGTTTTGGCACCCTCATACATGTCCTTAATCACTCTAATGTATTCCGCAGGTACACCTTTAGCCTCCAAACATCTCCATAGTATCTCTCGTGGCACTTTATCGTAAGCTTTTTCTAGGTCGATGAATACCATATGCAAGTCCCTCTTCCTCTCCCTATACTGCTCCACCAGTCTCCTCATGAGATGGATGGCTTCTGTAGTTGAGCGTCTCAGCATAAATCCGAACTGGTTCTCTAAAATAGACACGCCTCTCCTTAACCTCATCTCCACAACTCTTTCCCACACTTTCATTGTATGGCTTAGAAGTTTGATACATCTATAGTTGTTGCAACTCTGTATATCCCCCTTATTTTTGTATATAGGGATCATTACGCTCGATCGCCATTCTTCGGGCATCACTGTCGTCCTAAAGATGATATTAAATAACCTAGTCAGCCACTCTAAATCTGCCGGGCTCGCGCTCTTCCAAAATTCCACAGGAACCTCGTCAGGTCCAGTCGCTCTTCCCCAGCGCATCCTACGAACAACACCCTTAACCTCCTCGACCGTAATACTCCTGAAACATCCAAAATCGTGAGGCCTCCCTGCATGTTCCAAATCTCCCAACACCATCTCTCGATCCCCTTTCTCATTCAAGAGTTTATGGACGTAGGACTGTCATCTCTGTTTAATGAGGATCTCGTCTACCAATACTTTACCGTGCTCATCCTTAATGCACTTCACTTGATCCACATTGCGTGCCCTTCTCTCCTGTGCCCTAGCTTGCCTGAACAATTTCCTATCCCCGCCTTTGTCTTCTAGTTCAGCATAAAGGCGTACAAAAGCTGTTATTTTTGCCATCGCAATCGCCGATTTCACCTCCTTCCGCGCTATCTTATAGAGTTCCCCATTCATCCACTTCTCCACCTCATCCTTGCTTTCTATCAACTTCGCATACGCCATCTTCTTTGCTTCCACCTTCCCTTGCACTTCTCCATTCCACCACCAGTCCCCTCGATGCCGGCTACGACTATATGTCGAGACTTCCAACACTTCCTTTGCTACAACCCTAATACAGTTAGCCGTCCTATCCCACATGTTGATTTCATCTCCGCTACTATTCCAGGCCCCCATATCATTCAATTTCTCTCTCATCTCCAAGGCACTAGCCGTGGTCAAACTTCCCCATCTGATCCTAGGTCGGTCATCCCCGACCCTCCTCTTTCTCATCATCTTGATCCCTAAATCCATCACCACGAGCTTATGTCGGGTTGTAAGGTTGTCGATCGGGATGACCTTACAGTCTTCGCACAGACCTTTATCATCCTTCCTAAGGAGTAAATAATCTATCTGAGTCTTAGTCACCGAACTATGGAAGGTTACCAAGTGGTCCTCCTTCTTCGAGAAATTCGAATTGGCTATCACCAACCCAAACGCTCTTGCGAAATCCAAAAGTGAAATTCCTCCTCCATTTCTGACCCCGAAGCCAAAGCCTCCATGCACGTCATCATACCCTCCTGAAATAGACCCGATATGCCCATTGAAATCCCCTCCTACGAAAAGCTTCTCAGTAGGCGGTATGTTTCCCACTAGCTCATCCAAATCCTCCCAAAAGCGCCTCTTATCCTTATCGCTTAAGCCCGATTGCGGCGCATAAACACTAATAATGTTCAACGTGATCCCTTCAACGACCACCTTAATTGACATCATCCTGTCAGTGGCTCTCCTAACCTCCACCACCTGATCCCTTAAATCACTATCTACTAAAATGCCTACCCCATTCCTGTACTTAGATCTACCAGAGAACCAAAGCTTATACCCGCCTACCTCCTTAGCTTTAGATCCTATCCATTTGGTCTCTTGGACACAAACTATATTAATCTTCCTTTTCTTTAGAATCTTAACTAGCTCTATGGATTTTCCCATTAATGTCCCAATGTTTCAAGAACTTACTCTCAGTTTAGATGCTCCTTTATCCCACTTACCCCTCCTTACCCTCGTCCCTGTCCCCATCCCCATCCTCATCCCCGTCCCCGTCCCCGAGCGAGAATATGACCCTAGTCTACCATCACTATCTAAAGCCACGAAGACGCGTATGAACTAATAAATTATTTAAATAAATTATTCAAAGGTCAAATCAGTAAAATATAACTACAAGTGTGTAGGCAAAGAATAGATATACAAAGGGCAAGAGATGTGAAAATTGGAGGTACCAACTCCAGTCAAAAATGAACCTGGCCCCCGCCGAAAGTGAGTTCCTCAGTGTGCACAGATCTGCCCAGGCGTCTTCCCAGACACAGGACTAGTGTTTTCTCCTGCTCGAAAAAATCAATGTGCGACAGTTTCTTGATCTGCGACTTGGATTAACAAAAGAGAAGTCCAGTCGGTACTTTCTTCAAACACTTGATCTGGTGGATTCCAGTCTAAAAAAAGACAAAATAAAGATCAAGGCCTTAATAATGTGCGTCAATGTGGAAATGGTAGAATATGATATAATAATCATCGTAGTGGTGGTCAATATAAAAAGGAGAATAATATGAGCTCAAAACAATCCTTCAAGAAGTAATTTCATCGTTGTGGCATGAAAGACCACTGAAAAAATGAATGTCGCACGCCTGAGTTTTGTCAGGCTTTATCCAAATTCCTTCAATAGAAAGGCAAATAAATGTGGTGCCTCTTCTTCTAATTTCCGGATAGAGTCACTCTTGACATTTGAAAATAATGTTGAGGCAGGACCTTCGCAAGTATACAATGATAATATTGAAGCAAATTTGGCCTTGAAGGATGACGATTTTAATGACCTCAATAATGTGTTGTCGTTTTTATGAACTTTTGATTATCATGTTTTTACTTTTATCTATTTAAAAAGAAAAAAAAAGGACTTAAGTTTTCTAGTAATATCGTTACTTATTGTATCTCTTATAATGTACTTTTATTTTATGAAGATAAATAAATTTTTTAATTTTTAATTGGATCCAAGATGAGTAATGGAGATATGTACATTTTGGATAGTGCTACAATGCACACTATATTAAGAGAAAAGAAATATTTCTCTCATTTGGTTATTAAAGGGGCCAATGTTAATATAATATCTGGTAGTACAAAAATAATTGAGGGCTCTGGAAGAGCAGCCTTATCGCTACTTGGTGGAACAATATTGGCCACTAATAATGTTTTGTATTGTAGTAAGTTTCAAAGAAACTTATTAAGTTTCAAGGTTATTCACCAAAATGACTATCATATTGAGACTGCTAATGAAGGAAAGGTTGAGTACCTTTATATTACTACAATAAAAGAGGGAAAAAGATTTATGCGTAAAACATTACCTGCAATTTCTTCTGGCTTATACTACATAAGTATTGACGTGGTTGAATCACATGCCATGGTAAATAAAAAATTTATTGATCATAATAATTTTATCATTTGACATGATCGGTTGGGCCATTCCTGTTATAATATGATGCACAAAATTATTGAGAATTCACATGGGCACACTTTGAAGAATCAAAAAATTCTTCAATCTAAAGAATTCTCTTGTGTTGCTTGTTCCCAAGGAAAACTGATTATTAAACCATTAGCAACTAAGTTTGGGATTGAATCCCCTGCATTTTTGGAACGTATACAAGATGATATATGTGGGCCAATTCATCCTTGATGTGAATCATATTTTATAATTTTGGTAGATGCATTTACAATATGGTCACATGTGTGCTTATTATCAACTCGCAATATGGCTTTTATGAGATTGTTAGATCAAATTATAAGGTTAAGGGCACAATTTTCAGATTACGCAATAAAGACAATTCGTCTTGATAATGCTAGTGAATTTACATCTTATTCCTTTAATGATTATTGTATGTTGGTTGGTATAATAGTTGAGCATCCGGTCTCTCATGTTCATACTCAAAATATTTTAGCAGAATCATTGATTAAATATGTAACATCTCCTAAAAACGTTGTATACGATGTTTCAATTCTCGCCTAAAAATGATACAGCCTCTATAATTTAAGAATAACTTCTTATAGGATTGTCCAACTTGGGTGATTAAAATTTCTTAGTAACCACAAGATCATTACCTACAACTTTTGTGGAGATCATAATTTATGTTTTGGAGGTTAAGTACGTCAAATAAATTAATTATTGTAAGACAGTGTGTTGTGACGAAATGGAGTATTTGTAGAAGAAAATTCATATCTCACTGTAGGATGCTCCAAATTGGTTGATTCTTGAATGACATGAAACTAGACTTATATATCTACAATTTTTATGTATACACCAAATCCTAATAAGGAATTTATCTTGTTCAAAAGCAGCTCCGAAAAGGAGTATTCTGTCAAAGATAACTCATTTCACCTACCATGGAAAGATCTAGATACATTTGACATCACTCATGACATAAATTATCCTCCAATTAATATCATCCGTGACATCATAATTTTTCATTAAATTTTTAGATTTTTTTTATAATTATTTTATTTATTGTTAGGTCCTTCTTTCCCACCTATAAATACCCACCTTATTTCCTCATTTTATTCATCAAGCTTTTTCAAGCAAGTATTCTCTCTATACACTTCTTTACACATTCTCAAATATAGTTTTAGTTCTTAGTAGTGAAGAAATACTATACCGGTGATTCATATACTCCGGGTAGTACACAAAACATTCCGGCGAGGAGAAAAGCTAAGACTCAAGAGTGTTCATTAAGTCTTTCGGTTTCGACTAAAGCTTCGGATTCCAGGTATGTAAGGTTTCAACGAGAGTATTCCTTTCACTCTCATGCCTAAATTATTTTGATTATATGATAAATTATGTTTATTTTCTTTAAGTTTTACTCTAAGTCATATGGGTGTTAATCCATGGGTTCTTCCACCCATGTAGTACAAAAATCTTTCAACTAAATATCTTAATTTCAAGTAATATTTTCTTATGTTAATTTTTATTTTTACTTAATAGTATGAATCATAGTTAAACTAATGATTATTGGTCTATTTTGATGCGACATAATTTCATATGTATGAATTGATGATTTGCAAGTAATTCCTCTATTTATCTATTTAAAGGTTCTTGAAATTCATGGTGGATTGTTTAAAGCATGATTTTTAATTAATGAATTTCAAAGTATTTATGTATATTTATTTACATACATATTTGCAAGTTGTAGTGATTTGAACCCACCTAGTTTTACTATATTTTTAATAAAATTTAACTTGAAAGCCTTAGCTCTAAATGAATATTTGTGAAAGCAATATCTATGATCAAAAGACAGTCTTATGAAAATAAAGAATGATGAAATGATATGAATGATGGATTCTTTATGCAATAAGGATAATTCTTGCATATTTGAATTTTCAAATATTTTAATGAGCTATTCTACCGAATATGATATTTGAATTCTCAAGTTATATGCTATGAATATTTTAAAGTATTAAACTATTCCGTGGGATTGACTTAGCACCGAATGAGGCATTGAGGTGGGATTCGGTAAGGGAATCCTAGTAGCAACCCCTTGTCTCATTAACTATGTGCCAACATAGGAGCCCTTGTAGGCTTAGGCTAATGGATCTATAAATAGCCCTTAAAGTTAAAGTTAAAGAAATGAATGAAGTTGACGGAGTTCTACTTGGCAAGTAGTATCCCCGGTCAATGTAGGGGGTTATGTTGGATTCCATGTAATAGCTCGCATGGTCTTAAATGTCGGTTATGGTTATTTTCCCACAAAATGAATGTTTTAAAGGATATCTATATGATTTATTATGCATGCATTACATTATGTTTTATATTACATAAATGTTATAATGTTTCCTCAATGTTCATGCATCCTTACATACTTAGTACATTCAAAGTACTAACGCATACTCTTTTGCCTACATGATATCACCGTGTAGGGACCTGAGCTCCTCTTCGTTCTCCTCCATATGGCTAGTAGAGATTTCGTTGAACACTACTTTTGGTGAGTTCCCATGTTCTGGGAATAATACTCATTTATCTTTCTAGCTTATGATATGTTAAGATATTTTACTATGGCATTTCTTCTATTATGATTGAGGGTGAGCTAGGGACTTGTCTTAGCCCCATTAAATCTAATAGTTAGAGGTATTATTGGACATATGTAAGTTGAACATTTACTATTATGATTTTCGCTTGTTTATTTATCATCATTACCTATGAAAGGCTAAAAGAATGCTAAGAGGCTTATTTGAGGTACTTTCGGGTTCCTCATTCGCTATGTCACGTCTAGGCCCTAGGCTTGAGTCGTGAAAAACTTGGTATCAGAGCCCAAGGTTTTGAATGGTCCTTAGAGTCCAACATACCGTGTCGAATAGGGTCTTGTTCATGGTTGTGAAGCGCGCCACAATTATAAAGGGGAGATTATGAGGTGTTTAGGAAAATGTTCACTTCTTTCAAATTCATGTCGTGCCTTAGAGTGTCCTAAGATTTTCTTTAACTAACGACCCATTTTGTGTTCTCTAGATAATGACTCGAGGAAGAGCACCTCGAAGAGCAAGGGTTGACGATGAGGACCACACTCCTCTAATTCCTAATGCCCAACATCATGAGGACGGGGTAACCCATGTCGAGTTTCACAGTATTATTACATTGTTAGCTCAAGTTGTATCTAACCAAGGGAATCTAGGTGTTCCTCCTCCCCAAATGCAAAATCTAGCCTCTACGATTCAGGATTTCCAAAGGATGAATTCGCCCGAGTTCGATGGCTCTAAACTAGATGAGGACCCTGTGGAGTTCATTAATGAGGTGTATCAGATTGTGGCTATCATGGGTGTGCCACCAAATGAGAAGGCCGATCTAGTGGCCTATCAACTCAAATGTGTGGCTCGAGTATGGTATGAACAATGGGTTGTTGAGAGGGATGAAGAAATAGGGTCGATAGGATAGGAAGAGTTTAAAGGTGCCTTCCTAGACCACTTCTTCCCATTGGAGCTAAGAGAGTCCAAAATCCAATATTTCATCAACCTCCGTCAAGGGAGTATGAGAGTGAGGGAGTATGCTCTCAAATTCACTAAGTTGTCCAAATATGCTCCCTTCATGGTCTCCGACCCAAGAGCTAGGATGAGCAAGTTTATTTCTGGTGTCTCAAGCTTGGTGTCCAAGGAGTGCAAAATGGCCATGTTGGTCAAGGAGATGGATATCTCTAGGTTAATGACTTACGCAGAACAAATTGAAGAAGAGAAGCTTAGAGAAATATCAAGGGGGTTCAAAAAGGCTAGAGTGGATGGTAGAGGGTTTAACCCTCAAAGGTCCGATTATGGTAACAATGGCAAAGGCCAAGGTGGGCAACAATTTGTGGGATAAGGTTCCACCAATACTCCTCCTCCAAGGTTCAATAAGGACAAGAGTGGTAAACCAATAATTCCAAGAGAGAATGTTGCTACTCAAACTTTCCCCGCTTGCAAGAAGTGTGGAAGGACTCACAAAGGGGAATGCTTAGCTGGCTCCAATGCATGCTTTAAGTGTGGCAAGCTGGGCCACCATGCTAAGTATTGTAGAGATGGTGGTGGTAGGACTCAAGGCCAAATTGCTCTTGGTCAACAAGTCCAAGGAGGTGTCCAATGCATCAACTGCTTTTACGCCTTGCATGGAAGACAAGAGGTTGAGGATGCACCCAATATCATTACCGATATGTTAAAGGTCTTTTCTTTTGATGTGTATGCACTATTAGATCCGGGTACAAATTTATCTTTTGTTACTCCATTTCTTGCTAATAGATTTGATGTTTTACCTGAAATGTTATTAGAGCCCTATTTGGTGTCTACCCCCGTTGGTGAGTCAGTTATTGTTAGAAAGGTCTATAGGGGTTGCCTTGTGTCTATCTTGCATAAAGTTATGCCTTGTGATCTCGTTGAACTTGACATGATAGATTTTGATGTCATTCTTGAGATGGATTGGTTACATGCATCTTATGCTTCCATAGATTGTAGGACTCGTCGAGTCAAGTTACAATTTCCAAATGAGCCTATTATTGAATGGGAGGGTCATGATTCGGTGGTGAAGGGTAAGTTTATTTCTTATTTTAAGGCCCGCAAAATGATTTCTAAGGATTGTATTTACCACATTGTGAGGGTTAGGGATGTCAACTCCAAAAATCCTCCTCTTGAGTCGGTTCCTATAGTCAATGAATTCCCTGATGTCTTTCCCGATGACCTTCCCGGTGTCTCTCCCAAAAGGGAAGTTGATTTTGGTATCAATCTCCTCCCCGATACCCAACCTATCTCTATTCCTCCTTACCATATGGCCCCAGCAGAATTGAAAGAGTTGAAGGAACAATTAAAGGACTTATTAGAGAAGGGGTTCATAAGATCAAGTATTTCACCATGGGGTGCTCCCATGTTATTTATGAGAAAGAAGGATGGGTCACTTCGAATGTGCATAGACTACCGATAATTAAATAAGATGACCATTAAGAACAAGTACCCACTCCCTAGAATAGATGACTTGTTTGATCAATTGCAAAGGGAAAGTCACTTCTCCAAAATCGACCTTCGGTCCGGCTATTACCAACTACGGGTGAGGGAGTGTGACATTCCCAAAATGGCCTTCCGAATAAGGTATGGTCACTTTGAGTTTGTGGTAATGAGTTTTGGGTTGACAAATACATCGACGGTGTTCATGGACTTGATGAATAGGGTGTTCAAACCTTACCTTGATACCTTTGTGGTGGTCTTCATTGATGATATTTTGATTTACTCTTGGGGTGAGGAAGAACATAAAAATCACTTGAGAGTTGTGCTTCAAACGTTGAAGGATAGGCAATTATTTACAAAATTTAGTAAGTGTGAATTTTGGTTAAAGGAGATGGCATTTCTTGGTCACATAGTGTTCGGTGATGGGATCAAGGTTGATACTAAGAAAATAGAGGCAGTCAAAAATTGGCCTAGACCATTATCTCCTTCAGAAATTATGAGCTTCTTAGGTCTAGCCGGGTACTATAGAAGGTTCATCAAAGTTTTTCTTCCATCTCATCTCCTATGACAAAATTGACCCAAAAGAAATCCAAATTCATATGGACAGATGAGTGTGAGAAGAGTTTCCAGACCTTAAAAGATCGACTTACCTCTGCTCCTATTTTGACTCTCCCAGAAGGATTAGAAGGGTTTGTAGTTTATTGTGATGCTTCAAATATTGGTTTAGGTTGTGTCTTAATGCAAAACGGCAAGGTTATAGCCTATGCTTCTAGGCAATTAAAGGTGCATGAGCGTAACTACCCTACCCATGACCTTGAATTGGCGGCCGTTGTTTTTGCTCTGAAGATTTGGAGGCATTACCTCTATGGGGTGCATGTGGATGTGTATACTGATCATAAAAGTCTTCAATATGTGTTCACCCAAAAGGACCTTAATCTAAGGCAAAGAAGGTGGCTAGAACTCCTTAAGGACTATGACATGAGTGTGCACTATCATCCGGGTAAAGCCAATGTGGTTGCTGATGCACTTAGTAGAGTGTCTATGGGGAGTGTGGCCCATGTAGATGAAAGGAAGAGGGAGTTGGTGAAAGATGTTCACCGATTGGCTAGATTAGGGGTGAAGTTGTGTGGAACTAATGATGGTGGTATGATTGTTCAAAATAGGTCCGAATCCTCTTTGGTTGTGGATGTTAAATCAAAGCAAGATCTTGACCCGAAGTTTATTGAGTTAAAGAAGTTGGTAAAGGAAAAGAAGATATAGGTCTTTTACCAAGGGGGAGATGGGGTGCTATACTACCAAGGTCGGATATGTGTTCCAGATGTTGATGGCCTAAGGAGTTTGATCTTGATGGAGGCTCATAATTCTACATACTCCATTCATTCCGGTTCAACGAAAATGTACCGAGACTTAAAGAAGTTATATTGGTGGGGTGGCATGAAGAAGGACATAGCAAGGTTTGTGTCCGAATGTATGAATTGTCAACAAGTGAAGGCCGAACATCAAAGGCCGGGTGGCCTAGCCCAAGATATTGAAATCCCAACTTGGAAATGGGAAGATGTGAATATGGATTTTGTAGTGGGTTTTCCTCATACCCAGAAGCGTCATGACTCGATTTGGGTAATTATTGATAGAATGACTAAGTCAGCTCACTTCCTACCGGTTAAAACTTCCTATAGTGCCGAAGACTATGCCAAGTTGTATATTAGGGAGTTGGTAAGGTTGCATGGTGTGCCGTTATCCATTATTTTGGATCGTGGTACCCAATTCACTTCTTACTTCTGGAGATTATTTCAAAAAGGCCTCGATACTAAGGTAAAGTTGAGCATAGCATTCCATCCTCAAACGGATGGGCAAGCCGAAAAGACGATTCAAACACTAGAGGATATGTTAAGGGCTTGTGTGTTGGAGTTTAAAGGAAATTGGGATGATTATCTACTGCTCATCGAGTTTGCCTATAATAATAGTTATCACTCAAGTATTGAGATGGCGCCGTTTGAGGCTTTATATGGGAGATGATGTAGATCACCGGTTGGTTGGTTCGAAGTAGGCGAGATGACCTTGTTGGGCCTTGATTTGGTACTTGATGCTTTAGAGAAGGTGAAGATCATTAGAGAAAGGTTGAATATGGCTCAAAGTCGTCAAAAGTCCTATTATGACACTAAAAAGGGATCTTGAGTTTAATGTGGACGATTGGGTGTATCTGAAGGTTTCACCCATGAAAGGGGTGGTTCGATTTGGTAAGAAAGGGAAATTGAGCCCTAGGTATATAGGGCCTTATAGAATCATGAGACGTGTTGGTAAGGTTGCATATGACTTGGAATTACCATTAGAAATGACCATGGTTCATCCGGTGTTTCACGTGTCTATATTGAAAAAAAATGTGGGTGATCCTAATTCCATTGTATCTATGGGAATAGTGAATATTGAAGAAAACTTGACCTATGAAGAAGTTTCTATGGAAATTTTGGACCAACAAGTTAAGAGATTGAGGAACAAAGAAGTTGCATTTGTTAAAGTCCTTTGGAGGAATCAACAAATAGAAAGTGCAACATAGGAAGCGGAAGCGGATATGGTTAAGAGATACCCTTATCTTTTCCCCTCTACCCAAACCTAAGGTATTAAGTTGTCCTTGCTCAATTACTTGAAATCTTTGCATCTCAACTTTTCTTGTCATATGCTTGCAAAATTATAAAATATGTTTTAAACGATATTTTAAATTACACTATTGCATTAATTATGGGTTGTTGGTTTACACTCTACTCTACTCAAGCTAAGTCTTTCCTCATTCAAGGACGAATGTTCCCAAGGGGGGGATAATGTAACATCCCCTAAAAACGTTGTATACGATGTTTTAATTCTCGCCTAAAAATGATACAGCCTTTATAATTTAGGCATCACTTCTTATAGGATTGTCCAACTTGGGTGATTAAACTTTTTTAGTAACCACAAGATCATTACCTACAACTTTTGTGAAGATCATAATTTATGTTTCGGAGGTTAAGTACGTCAAATAAATTAATTATTGTAATACAGTGTGTTGTGACGAAATGGAGTGTTTGTAGAAGAAAATTCATATCTCACTGTAGGATGCTCCAAATTGGTTGATTCTTGAACGAAAAGAAACTAGACTTCTATATCTACAATTATTATGTATACACCAAATCCTAATAAGGAATTTATCTTGTTCAAAGGCAGCTCTGAAAAGGAGTATTCTGTCAAAGATAACTCATTTCACCTACCATGGAAAGATCTAGATACATTTGACATCACTCATGACATAAATTGTCCTCCAATTAACATCATCCATGACATCATAATTTTCCATTAAATTTTTAGATTTTTTTTATAATTATTTTATTTATTGTTAGGTCCCTCTTTTCCACCTATAAATACCCACCTTATTTCCTCATTTTATTCATCAAGCTTTTTCAAGCAAGTCTTCTCTCTATACACTTCTTTACACATTCTCAAATATAGTTTTAGTTCTTAGTAGTGAATAAATACTATTCCGGTGATTCATACACTCTGGATAGTACACAAAACGTTCTGGCGAGGAGAAAAGCTAGGACTCAAGAGTGTTCATTAAGTCTTTCGGTTCCGACTAAAGCTTCGGATTTCAAGTATGTAAGGTTTCAATGAGAGTATTACTTCCACTTTCATGGGTGTTAATCCATGGATTCTTCAACCCATGTAGTACAAAATCTTTCAACTAAATCTCTTGATTTCAAGTAATATTTTCTTATGTTAATTCTTATTTTTACTTAATAGTATGAATCATGGTTAAACTAATGATTATTGATCTATTTTGATGCGACATAATTTCATATGTATTAATTGATGGTTTGCAAGTAATTCCTCTATTTATCTATTTAAAGGTTCTTGAAATTCATGGTGGATTGTTTAAAGCATGATTTTTAATTAATGAATTTCAAAGTATTTATGTATATTTATTTACATACATATTTGCAAGTTGTAGTGATTTGAACCCACCTAGTTTTACTATATTTTTAATAAAGTTTAACTTGAAAGCCTTGACTCCAAATGAATATTTGTGAAAGCAATATCTATGATCAAAAGAGAGTCTTATAAAAATAAAGAATGATGAAATGATATGAATGATGGATTCTTTATGCAATAAGGACAATTATTGCATTTTTGAATTTTCAAATATTTTAATGAGCTATTCTACCGAATATGATATTTGAATTCTCAAGTTATATGCTATGAATATTTTAAAGTATTAAACTATTCCATGGGATTGACTTAGCACCGAATGAAGCATTAAGGTGGGATTTGGTAAGGGAATCCTAGTAGCAACCCCTTGTCTCATTAACTATGTGCCAACATAGGAGCCCTTGTAGGCTTAGGCTAATGGATCCATAAATAGCCCTTAAAGTTAAAGTTAAAGAAATGAATGAAGTTGACGGAGTTCTACTTGGCAAGTAGTCTCCCCGGTCAACATAGGGGGTTATGTTGGATTCCATGTAATAGCTCGCATGGTCTTAAATGTCGGTTATGGTTATTTTCCCACAAAATGAATATTTTAAAGGATATCTATATGATTTATTATGCATGCATTACATTATGTTCCATATTACATAAATGTTATAATGTTTCCTCAATGGTCATGCATCCTTACATACTTAGTACATTCAAAGTACTAACGCATACTCTTTTGCCTACATGATATCACCGTGTAGGGACCAGTGCTCCTCTTCGTTCTCCTCCATGTGGCTAATTGAGATTTCGTTGAACACTACTTTTGGTGAGTTCCCATGTTCTGGGAATAATACTCATTTATCTTTCTAGCTTATAATATGTTAAGATATTTTACTATGGCATTTCTTCTATTATGATTGAGGGTGAGCTAGGGACTTGTCTTAGCCCCGTTAAATCTAATAGTTAGATGTATTGTTGGACATATATAAGTTAAAGATTTACTATTATGATTTCCGCTTGTTTATTTATCATCATTACCTATGAAATGCTAAAAGAATGCTAAGAGGCTTGTTTGAGGTACTTTTGGGTTTCTCATTCGCCATGTCACGTCTAGGCCCTAGGCTTGAGTCGTGACAAAACGCCTTCAATTCGTAGCTAGACCATTGCTAATGAAGACAAAACTTCCTTTTTTGGTATGGGGACATGCTATATTGCATCTAGCAGCACTTGTGCGCATAAGACCAACAAAATTTCATGAATTCTCCCCATTACAATTGGCTTTTGGGAAGGATCCAAATACTTCCCATCTTAAAATTTTTGGATGTGCGATATATGTTTCAATTGCTCCACCGCACCGCACAAAGATAGGTTCCCAAAGAAGGTTGGAAATATATGTTGGGTATGAATCTCCTTCTATTATAAAATATTTGAAAACCTATGATTGGAGATTTATTTATGGTAAGATTTACCGATTGTTATTTTGATGAATCTGAATACCCAACACTAAGAAAAAAACATAAGCAGTTGGAAAATGTCACGACCTAAAAATCGAGGTCATGATGGTACACATCCCAAAAACTCTACCTGATGTGTAAGCCTAAAAGTAAAACTCATACGAGACTCTCAAAGGGAAAGTCATGCCACAATTTAAATGAGAAACAAAATAATGAAGAAATTATCCAAAAACTTGGTGTCATAAGTATAAGGAGTATCTAATACAAGGTTCGAGTCTGAAGATACAACATAAGTCTCTGAATGATACGAAAGACTGAGAAATAAAGTTAGACTTGTGACGATCCAAATTTTGGGACCTCACCACTAATTTGAGAATACATAATCCGCTAGAATATCAACTGTCACATGAGGTACCCTGACTAGTATCTGCATCAAAAAGGGACACAGAAGTAGGGGTGAGTACAGTTCACATGTACTCAGTAGGTTTAAGAAGGTCTGGGCTCACAACCTATACAAGTGTAGAAGCAAGGGGTGAGTACCAAACAACACGGTACTCAGCAAGTGGATAACTAAAACTAAGCAAAGCTCAATAGATATAAGTACTCCTATCCTCCCAACCGAACCTCCTTAACTACAACCAGTATAAAACCAGCCCAACTCTATATTTATACAATAACAACAGTAATACAGTGCACGAGTACTCATCAATAGTTTCATCAATGAATCATATCAGGTCAAGTTCAGCCTATACAGAGCAATATAGGGGTAAACACAAATTCACAAATATCAGAAAGGTTCAATGCAATGCAGTGAAATGATGCATGTATGTCCTATCGGTACACATCCGCTGAATCACAGTCCAAAACCCATGGGGGACATTTCTATTCATGTAACCTTCCATGGAGCATGTGTCCATCCCCTCAGTATACATATCCTGCCATAGAGCGTGTGACCCGACCCCTTTTATTTTATAATGCTGTCATGGAGCGTGTGGCCCGACCCTTTTATTTCATATCATTTTCAGTCTCAACATAGTATGTCAGAACCAATGCAATCAATTCATGTTCATATGATTCACGATAATAACATGACAATAATAAAAAAAATTATCTCACATCAACATAGTCATTTCACATGTCCAAAATAAATCCATAATCACAACATATCAATTTCACCAATACATGTCATTGGATCATCATTTTATACCCCTCATCTCCATTTTTAAGGCCAATCATACAGTCAATAACCCAGTCCAATTTTCATTACTCCCCAGTACACATAACACGGAGATACAAGCATCTACAAGCTTAAACTGAGGTTTAGAAATTCATTTGTCTCAATTAAATTGAATAATCACTTTAAAACTTGAGCCTTTTGTAACGCTTCTGAATGATCAAAATATGTTCAAATACATAATCTTCATAAGAATATGAATTCAATGACACTCATATTGCTATATTTATTTTTGGATAAAAAATTGGGTCAAAAAGTCATCCCGAGTCATTGAAGTCAAATATGAAATTTTCTTTTCGATTATGTTCACTCATGATAAAATAAACTTACATGTCAAATTTCAGCTAAAACGGATCGTTATTTGACCCCCAAATCAAAATTTTATGTGAAGAACCCTAGGATCATATTTTCTTATTTCAGCATTATTTCTTCACCAATATAACCTAAACATATGTTCATAATCACATAAAAATTTAATGGAAAGGATGAAAATAATTACCTTGACGCTTTGAAATGAAAATTCCTATTTTTTCTTCCTTTATTTTTCTTTTTCCCTTTCTTTTCTTTCTTCCTCCGTATTATTTTTCTTTCATGTGCTGCGTTCACTTCGGCTGCTACTCACATCTGATGGCTTAATGCCATCAGATTTTATATATATATATTTTTTCCATTTTATTTCATTATTATTTATGTATTAAAGTAACAAACCCTACTAATCTATTTTATTAAATATAAGAAAAGTGGTATAGGTATTAAATAAATTAACATTTTAGCCCATCAATTAAATTAATTATTTAAAATCATCCATCAATTAATTAACTGAAGTTATTGAATAGTCCAAAATTTCCAATTTAAATATACGAAAGGGACCTTTTATTAAAGGAGGAGAACTCGTTCTCGAAATTACCTAACGGGTCATTACAGGTTGGCACCGTAAATCACTTTTTAACACTTAAAGCTTATGAAAACTCAAAAACTCACATAATTCACAACCTATTAAGATTTTAACAAAACCAACAACACAAACCAATCATATAACACTTGGGGGCACCAAAGATAGGGTAAAATGGTAATTTTGCATAAATTTCTGAAAATGACCCTTAAAGTCATTACAGAAAAGGAGATAAATTGGAATGCATTATCACTATCTCATTTAGATCCTCGAACAAATCAATGTGAACAAGAGGTTCAAAAAGATGATTTATTTGTAAAATATTGCAAATCAACTATCAGATGCATTTCCTAATCTTCCAAGGATTACTAAATCTCATGTTCCAGCTGCAAATTCTCCCATTTGAGTTGATGTTACGATAGAAAAAATGATTAATGCAAATGAGTCTAAACGAAAGAGGTATAAATACCTGAAAATAATGAGAATGAAGATGTCTCAATAAGTTACGACAGGAAAAAGGAGGAACCAAAATGATATTGTGGTCGATAATATTGTTGTTATAATGTTGTCATTCAAATAATGCAACAAGATAAGGATTTTGAACCAAAATCTGTCGATGAATGTAGATAGAGAAATGATTGGCCAAAATTGAAGGATGCAATTCATGCAGAGCTAACTTCACTTGAAAACGTGAAGTTTTCGGATCAATAATCCGAACACCTGAAAATATCAAGCCAGTGGGGTACAAATGAGTTTTTGTGCGTAAATGAAATGAAAAAGGTGAAGTCGTAAGATATAAAACACGACTTTTAGCTCAAGAATTTTCGCAAACACCTGGCATTAACTACATGGAAACATATTTCCCTATGGTGGATGCAATTACCTTTAGGTATCTAATAAATTTGGCAGTTCATAAAAAGCTTGAAATGTACCTAATGGATGTGGTCACTACCTATTTATATGGCTCATTGGACCACGACATTTTTATGAAAATTCCCAAAGGATTCAAAGTGCCTGAAGCATATAAGGATTCTCGAGAAACTTATTCAATAAAGCTTCAAAAATCCTTATATGGGTTGAAAAGATCAGGGCGAATGTGGTACAATCGTCTTAGCAAATATTTGCTACAAGAAGGATTTAGATATGATCCAATATTTTTTTGTGTTTTTATGAAAAGGTCTGGATCCGAATTTGTCATAATATTAGTATATGTTGATGATTTAAATATTATTGGAACCCCTGAAGAACTTTCAAAGACAGTAAAATATTTGAAAAGGAAATTTGAAATAAAAGACCTTGGAAAGATAAAATTTTATCTTGATCTACAAATTGAACATTTTGCAAATGAGATATTTGTTCATTAGTCAACAAATACTAAAAATATTTTAAGGAGGTTTTATATGGAGAAAGCACATTCTTTGAGTACCCCAATGATTGTGAGATCTCTTGATATTAATAAAGATTCATTTCGACCTCATGAAAATGACGAAGAGCTTGTTGATGCTGAAATACCATATCTTAGTGCAATTGGTGCATTAATGTATCTTGCAAACAATTCTAGACTAGATATAGCTTTCTTCGTAAGCTTGTTAGCAAGATTTAGTTCTTCTCCAATACTAAGACATTGGAATAGAATTGAGCATATATTCAGATACCTCCGAGGGACCATTGATATGGGATTATGTTACTCAAAATAAATCTACATCACAATTGATTGGTTATGTAGATACAGAATATTTATCTGATCCTTATAAAGGTCGACCGCAGAAAGGCTATTTATTTACATGTGGTGGTACAGCTATATCACGATGTTCAACAAAGCAAATTATGGTTTCCACTTCTTCAAATCATGCAGAGATAATAGTCATTCATCAAGCAATTCGAGAATGAATTTGGTTAAGATCAATAATTTAAGACATTCAAGAAACATGTGACCTTTTTTTTGAAAAGAGACATTCCAACAATATTGTATGAAGACAATGCTGCATGTATAGCTCAACTGAAGAGAGGATACATCAAAAGAGACAGAACAAAACATATTTCACCAAAATAATTTTTTACTCATGATCTTCAAAAGAAGGGTGAAATAGATGTCCAACAAGATCGTTCAAGAGACAATTTAACATATATGTTTACCAAGGCATTGTCGACTTCAATCTTTGAGAAAATGAGATACAGAATTAGAATGCATTGTCTTTGAGATATTAAGTGATGTTATCATCAGAGGGAGTAAATACGCGCTGCACTATTTTTTTTAACCAAGATTTTTATCCCAATGTATTTTTTCTGGTAAGGTTCTTAATGAGGCAACAAATAATGCGTATTAGGAATAAAGATATATATTTTTTCTTTTATTAGAACCTTTATTTTACATGGACATCTAAGGGGAAGTGTCGTAAAATGATATATGTCCATGGTATCCTTCACCACAATTTATTTTCACTATATCTTATCCTCCTCTATTATGTGTTTTCACCATAATTTGTTTCTTCTTTTAGGCCTATAAATAGCCATTCTTGTAAGCATAAATGAATACAGAAAAGAGAAGAAAACAATTAGAATATTACTTCATCTCTCTTCCCTATTATTAATTTGGTTTGTCATTTTATTTATAATACTCTCTCTATATATTCTCATCTTTGCTTTCAGTGTACTTAGTTAGCAAATGCATTTGAAATATAATATTATAATGGTTTTGCAATTTGACACGTATTCTGCTTATATGGTATAAAAGAAGTTTAGGAGCAATACATATAGAATGTCTTCCCATTTACTAGTACCAATTTTAGGAGACGTCTAATTCGTGGTATCTGAAGGTTGTTATCTTTGAGAAGGGCTCGATTTGTTATTATTATATTATAAAGAAACAATTACCTATATACACTACTTTATTTATCATATCTTCAAATATTTTCTTTCATTTCTAAATATTACCAAAATCCCTTCTTTTACACATAATTGACATTTTTCCGGATACATTATTATACTCGCTTCTCCTTCTGTCCATTTTCCTTCATTCTCTCCTTTCTCAGCATGTTTCTCCCCCACTTTTCTCTCACTTTTTTTTTCACTTTCTCACTCATTAATTTGCCTCTTATTTTCTTGCCCACGATTCAACAGTCGATTTCAAGTTTACATTTCAAAGTACAATTTTAAAATAGGTAGTTTTTACTTTTCTTTCAACTTACATCGATATCTTTACTTTTATTTTTGTATATTTATCATATTGATACATATGCCGATGCTCCATATTTTAGAATTGGTCTTCCTAGTTAGATGTCACGACCCAAGCCTAGGGCCTAGACGTGACATGGCGAATGAGAACCCGAAAGTACCTCAAACAAGCCTCTTATCATTCTTTTAGTCTTTCATAGGTAATGATAAGAAGTAAACAAGCGGAAATCATAATAGTAAATCTTCAACTTACATATGTCCAATAATACCTCTAACTTTTAGATTTAACGGGGTTAAGACAAGTCCCTAACTCACCCTCAATCATAATAGAAGAAATGTCATAGTAAAATATTTCAACATATCATAAGCTAGAAAGATAAAGGAGTATTGTTCCCAGAACATGGGAACTCACCAAAAGTAGTCTTCAACGAAATCTCAACTAGCCACGTAGAGGAGAACGACGAGGAGCACTGGTCCCTACATGGTGATATCATGTAGGCAAAAGAGTATGCGTTAGTACTTTGAATGTACTAAGTATGTAAGGATGCATGAACATTGAGGAAACATTAAAACATTTATGTAATATGGAACATAATGTAATGCATGCATAATAAATCATATAGATATCTTTTAAAACATTCATTTTATGGAAAAATAACCATAACCAACATTTAAGACCATGCGAGCTATTACATGGAATCCAACATAACCCCCTACGTTGGCCGAGGAGACTACTTGTCAGGTAGAACTCCGTCAACTTCATTCATTTATTTAACTTCAATTTTAAGGGCTATTTATGGATCCATTAGCCTAAGCCTACAAGGGCTCCTACATTGGCACATAGTTAATGAGACAAGGGATTGCTACTAGGATTCTCTTATCGAATCCCACCTCAATGTCTCATTCGGTGCTAAGTCAATTCCACAGAATAGTTTAATACTTCAAAATAGTTATAGCATATAGCTTGAGAATTCAAAACATCATATTCTGTAGAATAGCTCATTAAAATATTTGGTGATTCAAATATGCAAGAATTATCCTTATAGCATAAATAATCCATCATTCATATCATTTCATCATTCTTTCATTTCATAGACTCCCTTTTGATCATATATATTGCTTTTATAAACATTCATTTGGAGTCAAAGTTTTCAAGTTAAATTTTATTGAAAACATAGTAAAACTAGGTGGGTTCAAATCACTTCAACTTGCAAACATGTGTGTAAATAAATATACATAAATACTTTGAAATCCACTAATTAAAAATCATGCTTTAAACAACCCACCATGAATTTCAAGAACCTTTAAATAGATAAATAGAGGAACCATCAATTCATACATATGAAATTATGTTGCATCAAAATAGACCAATAATCATTAGTTTAACCATGATTCATACTATTAAGTAAAAATAAGAATTACCATAAGAAAATATTATTTGAAATCAAGAGACTTAATTGAAAGAGTTTTTGGACTACATGAGTGGAAGAACCCATAAATAAACACCCACATAACTTAGAGTAAAGCTTAAAAAAATAAATATAATTTATCATATAATCAAAATAATTAAGGCATGAGAGTGGAAGGAATACTCTCATTGAAGCCTTACATACCTGGAATCCGAAGCTTTAGTCGGAACCGAAGGACTTAATGAACACTCTTGAATCCTAGCTTTTCTCCTCGTTGGAACATTTTGTGTACTACCCAGAGTATATTAATTACCAGAATAGTATTTCTTCACTACTAAGAACTAAAACTATATTTGAGAATGAGTAAAGAAGTGTATAGAGAGAAGAGTTGCTTGAGAAACTTGATGAATAAAATGAGAAAATAAGGTGAGTATTTATAGGAGTAGAAGATGGACCTAACAATAAATAAAAATAATTACAAAGGATGATCTTAAAAATTCAATTGAGGATTTTGATGTCATAGATGATGTTAAAGGGTTCTAGATCTTTCCATGGTAGCTGAGATGAGTTCTTTTTAACAGAATACTCTTTTTCGGAGCTGCGTTTGAATAAGATAAATTCCTTATTAGAATTTTGTGTCTCATAAGAATTGTAGATATAGAAGTCTAATTTCATGTCATTCAAGAATCAACCAATTTGGAGAATCTTACAGTGAGATATAATTTTTCTTCTATAAATACTCCATTCCGTCACAACATCCTGTCTTACAATAATTAATTTATTTGACCTACTTAACCTCCAAAACTTAAAATATGATATCACAAAAGTTGTAGGTAATGATATTGGGGTTATTCAAAAATTTGAATCACCTAATTTGGACCATCCTATGAAAAGTTATTCCTTAAATACAGAGGTTGTATTATTTTTTTGGCGAGAATTAAAATATCGTATACAACATTTTTAGGGGATATTACATTAGATTTAGCTAACATTGAACGTGTTTATGACTCTGAAGATGGTGGTTGGACTGAAAACAGATCTAAACAAGTTCATGATCAGTTGTATGAGCTAGCAATGGCGAAAGTGAGGTTTGAAAGTGATAAAAAAAAGAATAAGAAGGATGTATCATCTTCTAAAGACAATGTTGAAAAATCCCTAAAAAAGGGATAGAAAACCTGGATCTGCAATTATTCGCCCAACACTATCCAAGGTATACATTTTCATTGCATTCAACATGTCACGCCCCGGGAGGGTACCCTAGACATAACCGACACTCAAAAACCATTTCTGACTCCCAAATGAACCACATAGCTTGATCACACATCTGTTCATTCATTCATTCAGTGGAAAGTTTAAAAATAAAGAATAATTTAGCGGGCAACTCAAATCACCCACCCAACTCAAAGAATAAAGGTCATGGGCGAACAAATCAACTAAAATATTTGTCACTAAAAATAGTTTGACAAGAATAATTTAAGGAAAGAAATACTTAATCGACCCTTCACTATCTAGTCTATGAAGCCTCCATCACTACTATCTAATTGGTGCCAATGACATGTTCATGGCTATCTCAAATCAAATGAAAAGGGCTAACTCGATGCAAGAATACACAAACGGTGTCCTCCGAATGTAGGGGAAGACTCACCAATACGCTGAGTGCGAATAGATCCCCAATGATGCTCCTATTGACGATCTCTTAAACCTGTCTCTGCATCATGAAACGATGCAGGTCCAAATGGACATCAGTACGTAGAATGTACGAGTATGTAATATGGCAAAATGAAACATACCTCAAGGAAGAATAATGTTGGTTCAAATATCTCCGAATCAGAAAGATAAGAGAGACTCAATCAAAGTCTAAAGTAGGAATACATTTTTAGACAAAGACCAATCATATACCATACAATCCAATTCAATCATGTACAATATAGTTCAATCAAATCATTTACAATTCGATCCCATCCAATCCAATTATGTATCCAATCCAATCCGATCACATACCATCAACTCTAATTCAATCAACTCAATAATCAACTCAAAGGACTCAACTCAATAACTATACAAATTAAATTATGCAATGTTTTACAATTCAACTCAAATCATCTACAATCACATTCAAATCAATCATATCAAGCATAATCTATTCAATTGGGAGTTTCTCTAACCGACAACCATCACCATATAAGCGAGTGATAGTACAACAAGCCGACGTTGTTGCCACGTCCGTTCATACCTTGCCAGGGTATGAACGAATCAACCAATCATGGATCCAATCCAATCAAGTCCTATAATGTCAGGACAATAAAATGAGAAACATCCGACTTTAACGGTTCGATCCCATGGGAAGCATCCTACTTTAACGGTTCCATCCCCTCCTATGTTTGGCGACGTAGTTTATTGGTTCGAGTATAGACTATACTCTTATCCAATTTGGTTCTCGATACTCCTCCCAAGACTCAATATGCTCATATCTATCAAGTGAGTAAAATACTCATTTAGTCTCATTGGACTCTTTCAAATCAACTCATTTAGTCTTATTGGACTCTTTTCAAAGCTCAAATCAAATCTGGCCACATTGGACCTTCTTTCAAATCGACTCATCTCAAATCATCAAACTCTTTTCTTTAAATTGGTACCATCTCAACTCAATGAATGTAGAAAATATTATATGCATTTAAAATATAATTCCAACTCCTCAACTCTACCTCAAAATAGACATTTTTATGTAAAAATGTTCAACTCATTTATACTCAAAATACTCATGTTCAAAATAATTAAAAGACTTTTCAAACTCAACTCATGCTTAAACTCTTTTTAAATCATAGATGAAACTAATAACTCTTTAGACTCAAAATAGTGTGTAAATAGTTTATGCAAAAAGGTTCACAAATAATTTATTTAAAGCTCCTCCTCAAAAGATCATTTATTTTCAAAATATTTCTAAGGCTCCAATCAACTCAAATTATGCACATCACATACCACAAAATCACATTAGACTCCAATCCACTTCATCACACAACATCCTCATCAACATAACCTCTCCATTCACATCATCGTCAAATACCATTATTCACATCGTCATCAAACATCATCATCACATCATCATTATCATCAAATATTATCATCACATCATTGTCAAATATCATCATCACATCAATCGTCAAACATCTACTCTAAAAATCCTTATTTTAGTCCTATGTTCAATTTATGGAAGCAAAAGGACATTCTTAACTATCCAATCAATACACATATACACAAAACCATCCATCTCAACTCAAGACAAATTATGACCAAAGAAATCTCATCTTGGGTTCATGTGAATGAAACATGAATCCATACTCTCAACAAAACTCAACTCAAGAATATCGTCAACATCTATAAATCTATATACAAAGATACATTTGTAGTCAATAATTATGAAAGATAACTATTTAGTAACTCAAGTCATTAAAAACATCAATCAACCAATAGTAGCTAAAAACATTCTATAGTTTAGGAAAAACTTTCAAGAAAAACCTTCTTAGAAGGTTCAACCCTTTCACAACTCCTATCCAACACATCTATGGGCATATGGAAGAACTCAATTCATATTTTAGGTTAGCCTTATATACCTTATGAAGACTTTGAAGAGACCTAGTTGTTGGGTCTTCAATGGGAGACTTGAATCCTTGCAGCTCTTGGAATAAATCCTTGTTGGAAATGGAGAAGAAGAAGAAGAAGATGAAGAAGTAGAGAGAGGGATTTTCTAGGGCTATTTTAGAAAGAGGGTGAGGGATTGAAAATGGTCCCAAAATGTGCTAATGCTGATACATATATAATTTGGAACAATTCCCAAATTGCCCTTTCTCCAAAATTCTGAAAAATAGGCTGAAAACGTTCCTGGAGCGATAGTGGCGCGTCGCGCCATTGCGGCGCCAGGTCGATTAGGCCTAAAAGCCTGCACATCGGTTAGTGGCGCACCGCGCCAAGGACCAAACTACTGAGGCACATTCTTGGCGTGATAATGGCGCGTCGCGTCCTTACAGCGCCAAGGCCATATTTTTTGGGTTCTAGAATTTAGCTTGAAAAACCCTGCTACCCAATAGTGGCGCGCCGCGCCAGGGACCAAACTACTGAGGCGTGTTCCTGGCGCGATAGTGGCGCGTCGCGCCTTTGCGGTACCAAGGTCATATTTCCAGCAGTTGCAACCCAGGCCTAAAATTTCTGTCGAGCTAGTTCATCTTAGGATCGTCATATCTTTTGACTCCAAACTCTAAAAATTACCTTCTTGGTGGCGTTGGAAAGAAGACTCGACGACCTTTAATTTGGTAGGTCGTGGTCTACCAGTTCATTATATTTCAAACAATATGGTCATTAGAAGTCGACCCTTATACAACTCCTTCGACAACTTACCCAAAACGAATTTTTTTGGACTTAGCTCGGTCCTAGGGGTCCTTTGTGACCCCACATCACCTCTAACACTCTTTCAATTTCTCGGGGAATCATCTTAACTCATGCATATATATCACAATACTAGTGTTCGACCCTACCCGAATACAAGGAGGGTCCGAATCTTAGGGAAAAAGTTTGGGGGGTGTTACACAACATGTGTACCATTTACAACTGCTTGGTGTCGTCTGATGCATAAAATCCTATTTTTTATGTCCTAATACATTAATGACTCATTGATTAGAATGTATCATGTTTTAAACTGCATCATCTGATATATATAAACCCTAATTTTGTTAGTTCAATGTGTTGTTCATTTACCTTAAATTCGTAGTTGGTACATAATTATCAACAAATATATCAAATGCATAGTTTATAAAATTATACATTTCATCATGAATGCTTTTTTGAATCTATTTATTCTGATACCAAATTTAACATGCAACTGATACATCATTATTTGAATGATACATTAATTGTATCAATTTTAAATGAATCTACCTTCCCACATTTATAATATACTTGATACAAAAACATATTTAAAATCTGTATTTATGCATCATTCACACATATACATACCTATGTATCATATATGTATCAAAATTTGTCTGCATATCTTTATATCATGAACATACATACATCAGTGATGTTTCAGTTGTGTCATAGTCAGTATATATCAGATATACAGATTAATTATGTTTTCAATTGATGTCCATATTTTTTCTATGCAGTCTATGAAATATGTTATAAAACAAATTTTAGCTCACTCATTAAGATTTGGTTCAACCTACGACATGAGTTTTTTAAATGATTTGAAGTACTCCATAGGGGTTGAAGGTATCGAGTTATTCAAGAAAATTATATTTGGGTCATACCTCAACATCCCTAATTGTAACTCCAAGGCCAAATCACAAAGTGTTTGCTGCTTCTTGAATTGGAGTAGGGCAACACAGATGAGTTGCACATCTGCCATGCAAAAGGGAACACACTGCATTTTAGTATCAGGAAATTTGCTACCGTAACAAGTCTAAAATGCAGAGGTAATGATGATGATTTCAAATACCCAGAATCTACTCGGAGCAGATTATTTGAAAGGTATTTTCCTGGTGCAAGAACCAGTGTAAGTAAGGGACGTTTAGCTCAATGATTCAGGTTGGGCGGATGGAAAAATAATGAAAATGCCGTTTAAACAAAAATCTTATACTTTATCCACACTTTCATTTTTTGCCTTGGAGTAACTGGTAAAGTTGCTGCCATGTGACCAGGAGGTCACGGGTTCAAGCCTTGGAAACAGCATCTGGCAAAAATGCAAGGTAAGGCTGCGTACAATAGACCCTTGTGGTCGGGCCCTTCCCCGGATCCTGCGCATAGCGGGAGCTTAAGTGCACCGGGCTGCCCTTTTGATGAAACACCGATACCTATAGAGGATTTCTTAATGGTGGAGGATGGAAGATACGAGCAGTTTCCATGGAAACAACTTGCTTTCTCCAAGCTAATGAAAACATTAAGGCAAGAGTTCATGAAGGAAAAAACAGATGTATCAGCTAGCCGACATGCCATATGCTCTAAATGTCTGAATTTACGAATGTGCTTCCAAAATCAATAAATAAATTACAGTCAAGGAGGAATATTATATCCTTAGGATATGCAAATAGCGTGTTGTGGCTATCAAGCTAAAAGCAGAAATATTTATGTCAAGCATTTGTATAGAGGTACTTTTCAAAATATTTTTTCATTTGATACTAAATTTAATCTTCCAGTTATGTATTTTTTAATATACAGTGTGAACTTTCTATATAATATCATTAAATATAATGTATCAAATTATCTTATTTTAATGTTGATACAATTATTTATATATTTATTTGTATATCAAATTGAGTGTACTGATATTCAAGCAACAATGGAGGAACTAGCAGTACTTGACTTGCCTTCTACTTTGGGTGTTTCAGCTTCTGAACCTTCCACATCAACTGCTAAGACAAAGAGGGTGCGAAAAAGATAACTTCCCAAGGACAAGATGGTGATACCAGAAGACCCATCTGATTTTGATGATTTTTCGACAAGACCTCCAGATGAGTTGTTATTGATATCAGGACGTCTTTCCAGTCCAGTATCTACACCACCACCAAAGAGAAGAAAGAAAGTCCATCGACCTAAGACAATTGTACCAAAAAATAAACAATCTGAAGAAACTCCGGTTCCATCGAAGCAACCATTGCCAATTTTGGATGAGCCACTGAATACCACTATTAATGTATCTCATGTTCATGTTCCTTCATCTAATCCTCAGGGACATTCGATCAAGTCTGATGTTAAAAAAGTGAAGAAATATCTAAAGAAATGCATAAGTAATTCTTAAGTATATATATATATATCCATTTAATCATTTAAATATTAATATAATTTTTTCATTTATTAGGTTGACAAAAATTTTGAAGATCTTCAGATTTTGATACAAACAAACCATATCGAATTGATGAACGTTGTTTGGAAGCAAGATATTCAAATTGAGAAGGTAGTTGTTTATTATATAAAGTATTTTAACATTATTTATATACATATATCTTATGTATCATTTTTTCAATGTGAAGGATGTTGATGGCACAAATCTTTAAAATATCGGGGAACATTTCGATCAAGAAGTATCTGTCGATCCGTCTCAATTCACTGATCAGTTTTTTGAAAATTCATATTCACCAATTCAAATGGATTTTGTCAATTATGCGCACACTGATGTAGTCGATGTTCATTCTGAAACACCAAATCATGATGCTGAGCAGCATGGCATTGAGGTTATGTATCTGATACACTAATCACTCTAGATTGTTGCATTGATACATTTATATTTTTAAATAGTTATTTAATGGATCAGGGCTATACATATATTTTTGTATAAAAAAAACTTACTGATAAATTTTTTAATTTGATACTTCAATTTTATGTTTTGACTCATGAAGTTAATATTGCATTATTAACAGTTGTTACCAACAAAGAATCAATAAGTACAAAAGTTATAATTCCAAGATTCTCACGAATTTAATGTTGTTAGAAAGTTAATGGTGTATGGTTGTCCACCACTAGTGACTTATTTATTCACACAGGGCTCATTGAAAGTAGGCAACTCACTTGTGTTTTGCCTATATATATTGTCATTCTGTGGCAATCAAAATACGAAAATTTACATAAATATATAATATTAAAAAAATATTTATCATTTATAGCAATAAAAAAAATTCACTGAACACTTATAATATATTTATAATACAGTTTTAATACATATTACAGAGAACTATTTATAAAACATATATAGTACAAGTTTTATAGATAGATAATACATTTATCACATACTTTAATAGATTTATAATACATTATGTCAATTTCTTACTACACAAACATAATATATATTTTAAAACACTTATAATACATTTATATTATATGCATAATTCACTTTTAATACAAGTGTAGATTTATCATAATATTGCTATGTATTTCTATAAATTGTAATAAATAAAAAATATCGCTAAAATCAGTAATTAATTTTTAAAAAGCACTCAATTAAGTAATTTTTTCATCAAAATATAGAGAGACAGAAAATAATTTTACACGGCAATACATTTGCTCTCTTTGCATAATACCTTTGCTCCCTTTGTTCTCTCTTATACTCTTCACTTTATATTGCTAAATCTTATTTATT